>NC_092576.1:1562500-1912500 GCF_037975245.1 Apostichopus japonicus | reverse complement strand
ACAAGTCCGAAGTTCTAAACAGTGTTTTTATTCCCCAACCTTTCATGGACAATGTAAGTTCATAGACTGAAAGCAAAATATTAATCATACGAACGACATGTAAGCTATCAACATATTTAAAATGAATAATTCAATACAATACAGTACTCTTTTTGTGAGGACATTTGCGAAGTTTAGGTATAAATAAAGTCTTGGAAGAATCTCTTCCATAATTATAACACGACTACATGCTAAGATGCACTTCTTGCGGCAATATACGTCTTATAACAAGTTAAAATAGCTATTACTTCGATCAATCGTAGCTTAGCGGAGGGTACTGTAATGTTTTGTGTGTGTGAGTTTTCAACTACATCTTGGAATATTTCTCGTAGCCTAACTGTTGATTTTCGAATGTTTTCATGTGCTTCGAGTGTCTTTTTAATACTTGTATCGTGTGTTTTCACCGAGTTGTTTTTATCGAGTTATCAACATCTGTCGTAAGTACGACTTATGTTTCAAAGTTTCCCTTTTAGATTTTGTGAGTGAACATTACCAAGGAGAACATTTGCAATAAATGTTATTAATATTATCCTGGATCACGCATTATTTCATTACCTTAATTTGGAAACTACTATAAAAAAAAAAACGATATTACTAGTTATTTCCTTAACATCGAGTCATGCACTTTTCCCCTGGAACATCATTTTACTTTTATAGTGATATCAGTTACGAAGCTATAGGAACGATATTTATACGAAGTGGACAACTATGACATACTGTAATTAGCATTCATGTATTTTGTCAATATAAACAGGCTACTTTACAAAGTTGGGTAGTTGGACGGTAAGATAAGTTTTATGTTTACTAGCCTTGCAACTAGTCTACCTTAACATACACTTTATGTCAGCTTCTCAGAAGCAACACAACACTCAACAGAATGTACCTTCTTCTTTGTATGAAGTTACATAAATGCTATAAGAAGTAATGACGAAAAAAATATAATAATTAAAACTTCCCGGGATCTATTTTGGTTGCTTGAAAACAACTTCTCATGTATATGTTTATTACTTGCACCTATTTCTTTTTAATAAACATTTAAACGACAAACATCTTTTCGTTAAAAAAAAGCCATTTATTCATTTCAACATCACCAAAAATCATTGGCAGGCTAAGTAACGTACGCAACCCATACAATTTAAAATATTCTACCCATATATTTTGTTTATTGTTGGATGACTAGGCTTGTTCAGAAGCAGATGATCATGATAGTAGATCTTATCCGAATTTTGATGCTTCCTGTTTCGTTTTATACTTCATTTACTATGCTTACATAATTATTATTGTCATACCCCCATATATGAAGTACACCTACTGTACAGCCACTAACAGACAAACTAACACAGAGTTACGTGTTAGTGGTATGCAGAGCTGAACACAATCTAACAGGGACAAACAGTTGAACAGACATATAGAGTTTCTTTGAATGTAAGTATACTTTACCTATAGGCATATGTGATTTTATTTATTGTTTTAATCAATTATTATGCGTGAACACAATCAACCAATATCTGATGATGATGATCATTGCCGAATTAACAGGACTGGTTATAAGGTCTTGGTTATTTTCCTTCGCATGTTTCCAAGATCTAATGGAAATGTATGGGCGCCATTTTGTAATGGATTATAAAACATGTGGATACCACTTGTAGAGTAGCTAGGCTATTCATAGGCAATGATGTATTACTAGATTTGTATTGTGTAAGCCTTATTGATAAGTCGATGTGAATATGAAGGATAAATGCTTCATTTAAGTTCATGATAAAGTAAACTATTTTGAACTACCAAGACGCTGCCAGTCCGTCGTTCACAAGCTGCAATTTTAACCCATACAGGTATATATGTAAATAGCTCTCTATTTCTGTTTCCTCTTCTCTCCCATCCTAGTGGTTATGTAATAGGTATGCCTATACTCTTCCACATCCTGTGCTCATATTTCCCTGTATATTTAGTAGTGAGCCAGTGGCAACAGTACTTTCTTTGTTCTGCCAAAGTTGCTGGTTGCAGTAAACATCTTCTCTTCTTCCTTTCTTTTCTTAGATAATGGATGCCTTGTCTTACTTGTTTCAGTTATAGGATAGACATTTGTATGCAGATTTAGTCTGTGTAAATTAGCCCTGATTGGTTCTCAGTGTTACTCTTGGTAGCTAGGGTGTGTCTAGGCCAATCAGAGGTGTTAAAAGGGTCACATGTTGTTACCCTGTGGTTTAGGTGCTTCCTCCAAGGTGTCTTAGGAGAGAGAGGCAGTTTGGTTGTCAGCCAGTCAACAGGGCATGTTTGTATTTTAGCCACTCTTGACATAATGTAGTCTGTACACTACAGTATACATATATACAGATAGTTAATAAGTTGTCAATAGTATCTTGTGCTTTGAGAATATATATCTACATAAATATAACTTTTACTGGAGGAAGTAATTGTTAATTATTGATTTGCCTTACGTTTGTGTGATTTCATCGTTATATTGGATTCAATGGAACTGAGAGCTGCGTTCTGCTAGTTGCCATTTTGTATTTACATATCTTTTACCTGGACTTCACCTACTCTTTTACCTATCTTGTACCTGGACTTCACTTACTCTCCTTGGAAAGAACGTTTCTCTGAACATATCTATTTTCACTGGAGTATTCCTGGAACTCTCACCCATATCTATTTTCACTGGAGTATATTCATGGAACTCTCACCACTCACCGTCTCTTTCGTAAGTTCGTGCTATCGGACATTCATTTAATAAACCTTTCATCACCGTGCCTACCAGTCATTCAACTACATTGCTGTGCCGTGCTGCTGGACTAAACAGACCCGCCCGCCAGATAAGCTTTATCTCTTTTTTATTAATATGCACATGTGTAAGTTTTGTGGCCACTTGACACCCCTAGTTGTTTATATTCAATATCTCTAGTTTTCATTGTTGATACCCCACAGTTAAGTGTAATTGTGTAACAGTATGAGTACTTTACCAAGATTCCTTATGTTGCACTCTTTCAGCAAATATAGCTAATTAATTTACCTAACAGCCAGTCTTATTCTTGTTTTTAGCCTGTTGTATTTGTTATAAAGTGGTCAGCTGTCCCCACACATCGTGACCACAAGGGGATTCCCAATAATCCTGTTGTACAGCTAGCTGCTGTCAAGAACCCCATATCCCGCAACTCTTACATATACAGCGCTTAAGAGAACAGATCTAAAAGTAATATTGAGGAGCATGTGATGGATAGAACATATCCTCCTTATTCCTGAAGAACCTTTACGCTAAACGTTCTTGTAAGCGACACAATCTTTAGAATTAGACATTGGCTAAATTTTTTTGTTTCTCTTGAGAGATATGTCCTTGGTTCCTTGTTCTCATAGTGCATGAGTAAACTTAACGTTGTTTCATCGTAGATGCAGTAGTAAACACATTATCAATGAAAAATTTTGCCACCCTGGGTATTAATTGGTCGAAAATGTGACAAGAAGTTTCAACACCGTTTGTCAATCATAAATACACTTATGTGAATTTTTTTCTGAGATTTATTTTAACACGAACTGTTTGATATATGGTAAACAATGAAAGACTGAGTGACTTGATAAAAAAAAAACACTTATTAAATATTTGCTCAAAATTAAAACACTAAACATTAATAGCAGTGCTGATGAATATTAAAATTGGCAGGAAAGACAGTATCAAACAGAAAACTCTCCCAACTTATTCTAACAATTCACAATAATTATACTGGACCTGATAATCATAGTCTGATCCATGCATATCTTTAACTTGACTAAATGAAAAGTCTTATAGGTAGTAGGCTTTCATGATTCTAAACGATCTAGTATTAAATGTGACGGAAAGGACAATATCGAATTACAGTCAGACACTACACAATTTTAAATTGAAGTATTGATAACACACATCAAGTACATATCACAATTTTATTGAAGGACATTCCAGATAGTGAGATGCTTAACCATTTTATGTTTTGTATACCGCTCATCTTGGCTACTTATGTAAGCTAAAAATAACTCAACAATTAATTTATTGTGTAATATTTCAGCTGTTGTACTTACCAATTACACATATAGAGTAAACAAGGAAGTATATATTTGCCCCATGTTCCTTAACTACTGTTCTATCACAATCACGATTGCGTATTTGTCAACATTAACGTCATCCATGATAATAATCAAAGGAATGATCAGATTATATTATGAAGCCAATAATTGATTATTTTCTAATTAGATATACAATTTTCATTTCAGTGGTGCACAGCCCATGATGGCTGATAAAAGTAACAACTATAGGACTGTGTTAGCAGATGTTGCTGATGAGCTGACAGATAACGAAGCAAAGGATTTGGCATTTGAACTAGTCATTCCTCGTGGCGAGCGTTGCAAGATCAACAATGGAAGAACGTTAATTGACGTGATGGAGAAACATGAAATGGTCTCAGAGGACAACGTCGATCAGTTGTTGAAACTACTAAGAAAACGATGTTGCAATGTTGCTGCAACCAAATTGGAAGGCTACAAACAAACTCAAAACACCAGTAAGTATTTATATATATATATATATATATATATATATATATATATATATATATATATATATATATATATATATATATATATATATATTTATATATATATATATATATATATATTTATATATTTATTTATATAAATGTATAAATATATGTATAAATGGTATCTTACATATAACGTTTTAATCGAACATGGCGTTTAAAAATCGTACGGTACCTTTACATTTGTCCTACAATTTAAGACCTGTTTGCATTTTTGGGGTCGGAATTCATTAGGCTGATCCCCTAGCTTCTAAATCAGTAAGCAGTACAGTATGACCAAAATTATCTTTGTTCTGATGGGGAATTTAGTTACGTTTGATTAGTGTCACAGCATACTAGTGGAGAAAAACAATAGACTTCATTTTGATTAGTTTTCAAGTAACCTGAACACTATGGATTCTTATCAGCTTTGAACCATCGACGCTTTAGCATTTCAGTGTGATTGTTAACAAACACAATAAAGCAAATATAGTGGGGAAGTTGGGCGAAGTAGACGTCCCATTTAGATTAATGACCACTTTTCACATACATGACTTTAAGCATGACTTTATTTTACGTAAGTTGAAATCGTGCAACATTTGTGCTGATTGAAGGTCCTTCATATCCTATACAGTTAGTCACATTAGCATATCTTCTAGATTATGTAACAAATGAAAGAGAAAAGACCTGTCTATAGGGCCTACGTACTTCCCTTCAACGAAAGTTTCATGTTATCATCACATTGACATTAAAAAAGAAAATGTAATCGTTAAACATAATTGATCGTGAATTGTTATAAGCAAACTGTTTATACCAATCTTAAATTACAAATTCTGCCTTTTACAGGTACCCAACAGGGAGCAGTAAGCCACGCGGATACTTGTGACTCTCCTTCGGGCCAAGAGCAAACCTCTAGTGACAGACACCAGATGGATCGAGTTCCCAGGCCAAACTGGTTCTTTTCGACACATGATATGTTAACTGGACCCAAGCTCAAAAGAAGGGAAGGGAACGAAAAGGATAAAGGTAGAAAATGTATATCTAGAGATGATGGCATTCCAAGTCTCTTCATTTCCCCATCTGAACGTGGTAACAATTTTAAGTATAGATGACAGCTGAAAGAATTAGTTTAGCTATCCTCAACTGCGTATGTTATTTCTAATTGTATTTCAATCCTCAAGAGCATTTGATTCGTCGAAAGTAGATCCTCTTTTTCTTAAGGGGTAATCAATACCTACGTAACGTATTTGGCTTATATCATATATGTCTATGTGAAGATCAACTCCCTATGTAACTGTTAATTAAGTGTTTCGTTTGGAAGATTCAAAAGTGTGTCACTTGGATAGGAAACCTTTAGGTTGTCGATGTTTCTCTCTCCATGTTTTCAAAAAAGAAATTACATCATCGGATAATGTAATTAGCTTCATTATTTTAAAATCTTTATTATTCTCAAATAAGTAACTACAAAGCCCTTTTATATAAATATGTATATATATATATATATATATATATATATATATATATATATATATATATATATATATATATATATATATATATATATTTATTTATATATATATATATATATTTATATATATATATATATATATAAATATATATATATATGTATATATATATATATGTGTGTGTGTGTGTGTGTGTGTGTGTATAAATGGTATCTTACATATAGAGTTTTAATCGAACATGACGTTTTAAAATCTTACGGTACCTTTACAATTGTCCTACAATTTAAGACCTGTTTGCATTTTTGGGGTCGGAATTCATTAGGCTGATTCCCTAGCTTCTAAATCAGTAAGCAGTACAGTATGACCAAAATTATCTTTGTTCTGATGGGGAATTTAATTACGTTTGATTAGTGTCACAGCATACTAGTGGAGTAAAAACAATAAACTTCATTTTGATTTGTTTTTAAGTTACCTGCAAACTATGGATTCTTATCAGCTTTGAACCATCGACGATTTAGCATTTCAGTGTGATTGTGAACAAACACAATGAAGCAAATACAGTGGGCGAAGTTGGTTGAAGTAGACGTGCCATTTAGATTAACGACCACTTTTCACAGACATGACTAAAAGCATGACTTTATTTTACGTAAGTAGACGTCATGAAATATTTGTGCTGATAGAAGGTCCTTCATATCCTATACAGTAAGTCACATAAACATTTCTTCTAGAATAGATTATGTAACTAATGAAAGAGAAAGGACCTGTCTATAGGGCCTACATACTTGCCTTCAACGAAAGTTTGATGTTTGCATCACATTGACTTTAAAAAAGAACATATAATCGTTAATCATAATTGATCGTGAACTGTTATAAGCAAACTGTTAATACCAATCTTAGATTACAAATTTCTACCTTTTTACAGTTACACAAAGGGGAGCAGTAAGCCACGCGGATACTTGTGACTCTCCTTCGGGCAAAGAGCAAACCTCAAGTGACAGATGCCAGACGAAATCACTTCTCAGGCCAAACTGGCTCTTTTCGACACATGATATGTGTACTGGACCCAACATTCAAGACAGATTCCAGATGCATCTACACCCCTGCAGTATGGACTGGTTTACTCCGATGTATGGTACTCTTACTGAACCCAAGCTCAAAAGAAGGGAAGGGAACGAAAAGGATAAAGGTAGAAAATGTATATCTTGAGATGATGGCATTCCAAGTCTCTTCATTTCCCCATCTGAACGTGGTAACAATTTTAAGTATAGATGACAGCTGAAAGAATTAGTTTAGCTATCCTCAACTGCGTATGTTATTTCTAATTGTATTTCAATCCTCAAGAGCATTTGATTCGTCGAAAGTAGATCCTCTTTTTCTTAAGGGGTAATCAATACCTACGTAACGTATTTGGCTTATATCATATATGTCTAAGTGAAGATCAACTCCCTATGTATCTGTTAATAAAGTGTTCCGTTTGGAAGATTCAAAAGTGTGTCACTTGGATAGGAAACCTTTAGGTTGTCGATGTTTTTCTCTCCATGTTTTCAAAAAAGAAATTACATCATCGGATAATGTAATTAGCTTCATTATTTTAAAATCTTTATTATTCTCAAATAAGTAACTACAAAGCCCTTCTCCATTACAGAAAATAAACATTGTAAATAAGTAAAGAACACTTTAACAATTGGAACAAATGTGGCTCGATAATGTCATGTCAAGACCGGATCATGTTTTCCAGCTTTGTGTGAAGGAACATTAAATAATGAGTCTACCATTTGCAATCAAATTTATCTTATTGGTCTTTGGAAGCTGTTCATGACAGTTACTTCTATCAATTAGATCAATAAACGGTGGATGGGTAGCCGCCTCATTTAATAAAGCGATTAACGTGTTGTTAACGACATATATTATAACATCACCATGACCTTGTTAGCTAAATAGGATGGGTGTAGGTAACGATCATGTGATGTGAGAGTGCCGCATGTCAAGATGATAACTATTTTGGCTTTTGTACGGCTTAGTTCAGAAGATAGTTCATGTAACCTGCATCGTAGTCAAACGTATTTGATAAGGAAATAGGTTATGCTGTGAAGATGTAAACCAACCAGTTAAGTTCATTGCGACTTTGAACAGTAATAATGTTGTGACACTTCCACTAAGTGATAATACATGTACATCTTACCAGAACTATATACATTGTGGGGTGTAAATATTTTATGTGAAGTTTATATCTTTTAACACTAATCTCTATATTAAGAAAATAGGTGATGGTGGTGGGGGAGGAGAAACATTTTTTTGGCCTATTTAATAAACTCATATATATATATATATATATATATATATATATATATATCAATATATATATATATATATATATATATATATATATATATATATATACATATATATATATATATACATATATATATATATATGTATATATATATATATGTACACATATATATATTTATATATATATAAATATATATATATATAAATATATATTGATATATATATATATATATATATATATTGATATATATATGTGTATGTATATATATATATATATATATATATATATATATATATATATATATATATATATATATATATATATATATAAATGGTATCTTACATACAGCGTTTTAATCGAACATGACGTATTAAAATCTTACGGTACCTTTACAATTGTCCTACAATTCAATTTAAGACCTGTTTGGATTTTTGGAGTTGGAATTCATTAGGATGATTCCCTAGCTTCGAAATCAGTAAGCAGTACAGTATGACCAAAATTATCTTTGTTCTGATGGGGAATGTAGTTACGTTAGTTAGTGTCACAGCATACTAGTGGAGTAAAAAAAAAGTTTGACGTTTGCATCACACTGACATTAAAAAAGAACATGTAATCGTTAAACATAATTGATCGTGAACTGTTATAAGCAAACTGTTTATACCAATCTTAGATTACAAATTTCTACCTTTTTACAGTTACCCAACAGGGAGCAGTAAGCCACGTGGATACTTGTGACTCTCCTTCGGGCAAAGAGCAAACCTCAAGTGACAGATGCCAGATGAATCCATTACTCAGCCTCCACTTGCACTTTTCGACAGATGATATGTGTACTGAACCCAAGCTCAAAAGAAGGGAAGGGAACGAAAAGGATAAAGGTAGAAAATGTATAGCTTGAGATGATGGCATTCCACGTCTCTCCATTTCCCCATCTGAACGTGGTAACAATTTTAAGTATAGATGACAGCTGAAATAATCAGTTTAGCTATCCTCAACTGCGTATGTTATTTCTAATTGTATTTCAATCCTCAAGAGCATTTGATTCGTCGAAAGTAGATCCTCTTTTCCTTAAGGGGTAATCAATACCTACGTAACGTATTTGGCTTATATCATGTATGTCTATGTGAAGAACAACTCCCTATGTATCTGTTAATAAAGTGTTCCGTTTGGAAGATTCAAAAGTGTGTCACTTGGATAGGAAACCTTTAGATTGTCGATGTTTCTCTCTCCATGTTTTCAAAAAAGAAATTACATCATCGGATAATGTAATTAGCTTCATTATTTTAAATCTTTATTATTCTCAAATAAGTAACTACAAAGCCCTTTTCCATTACAGAAAATAAACATTGTAAATAAATAAAGAACGCTTTAACAATTGAAACAAATGTGGCTCGAAAATGTCATTTCAAGACCGGATCATGTTTTCCAGCTTTGTGTGAAGGAACATTAAATAATGAGTCTACCATCTGCAATCAAATTTATCTTATTGGTCTTTGGAAGCTGTTCATGACAGTTACTTCTATCAATTAGATCAATAAACGGTGGATGGGTAGCCGCCTCATTTAATAAAGCGATTAACGTGTTTTTAACTACATATTTTATAACTTCACCATGACCGTGTGAGCTAAATAGGATAGGGTGTAGGTAACGATCATGTGATGTGAGAGTGCGGTTTGTCAAGATGATAACTAATTTTACTTCTGTACGGCTTATTTCAGAAGATAGTTCATGTAACCTGCATTGTAGTCAAACGTATTTGATAAGGAAATAGGTTAATATGCTGTGAAGATGTAAACCAACCAGTTATGTTCAGTGCGACATTGAACAGTAATAATGTTGTGAGACTTCCACTAAGTGATTATACATGTACATCTTACCAGAACTATATACATTGTGGCGTGTAAATATTTTATGTGAAGTTTATATCTTTTAACACTAATCTCTATATTAAGATACGAAAATAGGTGATGGTGGTGGGGGAGGAGAAACATTTTTTCTTGGCCTATTTAATAAATTCGAAACGATGCATTGTGGTAGACACTCTGAAATGTTAGTAGTGTTTAGTTAAAATAAGTCTTGCTCAACGTTTCTTTCACAGAAAGACTAAACGAATTGATTGGAGAAAAAGTACTGAAATTTGAAGTTCACGATGAATACAATCTGAATTATGAAGAGACAGAGGAATTTATTTCCAAGATGGCTGCCAAGAAAGACCATAATGACTGTTTCTTCTGCTGTTTCATATTTGATCTGATCATGGAATGGGTAAGTCACTCACGAAAGTTGAGCAAATTTCTCCAATTTGAAGTAAACGTTTAGTTTTGACAAGCCCTTTAAAAAAGTCAGTAACAAGCAATGTTACCATGACTTGAGTTTCATAAAAATAAGTCAATGACATTAAAATAATCTAGATGAATCCTATAACCATTTGTGTTTCTCTTTCTATTCTTTTTCATTGTTGTTAGATAAGTTCAAGCCTCGAAACTGCGAGGGCCTTAGCATAAAACCAAAGATATTTTTCTTCATCGGCTCAGATAGTGCAGCATTGAAGGAAAAGCCCTCAGGACTATGGACCAAAGAAGCAGACTTCTGTATTGGCTTGAGCACTGTACCAGGTTATGTAAATGTCCGCGATACTTTACACGGGACGATTTATGTCAAAAATGTGTACGAATGCTTCATGGCAAACTTTAAAAGCACATGTCTGATCAACATGCTCAAAGACGTTAGGATCGATTCTGATCTAATTGATCCTGTAACTGATGATATGCTCCAGGTATCTTGATCGTATATAGAAGAGGAGATTTGACATATCAGGATGGTCAAATATTTCAACAAAATTGTAAGTGGCGTCGTATATGTAAGTGGTGAAACATCAGAATATAATCTCTGTCTGAATGTGAAGGATATAGTAATAATACTGGCCTTCTTCATGAACTTCAGATGGTTTACCGAGTCAGTGTCTGGTTACGTGGTGCGATTTGTTTGTGGAAAAGAGTCACCCATTCAATACCTCCTACGTAGCAAGGCAACGTGTGGCTGTGGATAAAGGTATAAAACTGGAAGCGTGAAGTATGGAATTGGCTGCACTCCGAAGTACTAAAGCATATAAAGAAAATACTAACCAATACAGTACTGTACAGTGTATTTTTAGTTGAGGAAGATTTGTAGTAGAATATAGCCAATTTTCATACTTGTAGAAGTTTCAACATGACGCAACAGACACTATTAGCCTGGATATAAATGGATACAGGTGTGAGTTAGTACACACTAAAAACAAATTCAGATAGACAATGGAGTGAATTTTTACAATGTTGTTGTACATGTTACAGTAAATTTCGTGTCATCATCATTTACTTTATTTCGACCAGTGCTGTGATATTACGATGTCACAGACCATTAGAATGATCGACGTTAATTGCAACTTTTAGTCAAAAATAAATAAAGTACTATACAACTCCAGAAGAAATTTGCTAAGCCAATGATTACGTTTCTCCTACCTCTATTTTATCTGTGATCTTTCCTTTCGTCTCGTCTTGTTATAGTTTCTTCCTTTGGTAACAACATGACAAGTCAAAAACAATTTTCTTTGTTCTTCCTTCTTTTTCTTCTTCTTTTTTTTTCGTTTTTCGTTTTTCTCTACAAACGTATAAAACCGATGCTTTGTTTGCTTTGGGACTATATATATATGTGGCCTAATTTTATTTGTCTCGAAGAACAGTACATACAACTAACCTATTCGCATGCATAAGATAGAGTATGTAATACGTTTTTCTTCTAAGTGGTTCAGTAAGACATCGCCAGATCACCCTAACTCAGTAAGACATCGTCAGGTATCGTCAGATCACCCTTGCAGTATTTCCTTCTATCACAAGTATACAATATACAGTAGGATAATTATGTTTACTGACTGTATGTACATTTTATGCATATTGACTTTGTATAGATTCAACTACAAAGCATCAAGAGCCCTAGAGGCCAGCTAGTTTCACCAAGGAGATTCTACAAAGAAAACCTTGTTGCAGCACAAGCTTTGCAATTTATTTACACTTTAAGCCAGGGAGGATCTTTGTCTCCTATATTTTCATTCCAGAGAAATATGGATCACATAGAATGATCCTTAACATAAGGTCATTGAATAAGTTTGTAAAACTACACCATTTCAAGATTTTCACCGTGGCATTTAATGTGGATTTAAAATATCAATTCAGCTCAGAAAATGATTAATCATGGTGATCCCCAACACATATTGACATTTGATGTTTCTCAGACTGGCTGGGGTTCAGTAACTGAAGACCAAGCTGCTCAAGGAATGTGGAATCATGGGCAGTTGGGGTTTACACATCAACCAGCTTGAGCTACATTCAATTAAATTTAGGATGACAAATTTTGGTCAGAATTTTTACAACCTCCATTTGAGGATTCAATCACATAGTAATTCAGCTGTAGCTAACATAACCAAAGTGGAGGATTGAAATCCCTGCCTTGCAATATGATTGCCAAATTAATTTGTTTGAAGTGCATTAACATAAATATTTGGATTTCTGTTGCCCATATTCCTAGTTCACAGAAAGAACATACATACCATATACCACGGTCAGGTCATTGCATGACCATATCTTTGAAAATAAATTACAAATATCTGCAGTGACTGTAGGCCTAATGTCGATATTTTTTGCTAGCAGATTTAATACCAAACTAGCATATTTTGCGTCATGTAGAGCTGACCTATCGGCTTTGGCAGTTGATGATTCCAAATTAACAAAGAGGGATTACACCTTTTATGCTTTTCCTACTTTCAGTCTTGTAGAGAAGTATCTTTAAAAAGTAGCACGGTGGATCAGGCAACTAGAATTTTGCTAGCCACGTTGTGTACCTATTAGTCTTGGTTCGTCATGCTTTTGGAGATGCTAGCAACTTGGCATTTTAATTCTACTCCCAACCACACGGGACTCTCTGATTTTGCCGCTGGGCAGCAACCAGGCCAATCTACTAGCTTGTATGATGTCTTATTTCAGGGAAACAAATAATCGCACTAAATACTAAATTTTGATAAAGATTCTATCAAATCACCATGCATGCATAAGGAGTTACGTCCTTCCCTGGTCTCTGTTTACCCTAACCATTCAGACTGTGCAAATAGAAGCACTGATTGGTTAAAGAATGAAGTCAGTCGGTGGCGCTCTCACGTAACTCCTTCATGCATGCATAATGATTTCATATAGAATGTCAAGTTTGTTTTCCCTGTTAGTTGTGTTAGTTTCGCTTTATTATAACCTGTGTAAAAGTAGTAAAGTGGCAACGTTATAAGGAAGCATTCTGTCATACCAATACGGTACAACCGTACAGCGTGTAACATCCTGTGTTGAAGACCACATTAAGCGAGGCGGCGTAGAAGCAGAGCACGAAGCAACCAAATTGTAACCGTATATGTTACTAAATATACTTCTTTTAAGGTAAGTAAAAGACAGGATATTTTTCAATATTATGGCATATAAAGGACCCAACCAAAGTAACGCAAACGTGTTAGCAAAAGTATCGGACTACAATGGTCGCCATTCCTGCTAAATTGTCTGCAAGGCAAATGTTGATGACTAGACAAGGTTGTATGACGTATAAGATATCAACGAAGTCAATGCTACAATATCCTGATCAGTCTGTATTGTATATGTAGGCATATATATCAGCACCACAGTGAGGGCATTACTGCAGGCTACGGAAACTTTTATAACATAGCTTCGATTGCATATAACTAATGATATGTAAAGCTGATGAATGATGAATGTAGAGTGTGTGGGTGTAGTTCAGGGTTGGAGCAGGGCATAAACTGGCATACAAACTGTGGTGCCTTGCCCTCCTCACATCCGATCCCTTTGTGTCGTCCTCAGTAGAGTAACCGCTAGTCTGGACCCGCAGAATCAAAGATATTTATTTTATTCAAATGAATGTCGTAGCGAATCTTTGCCCGTGGGAAACCTGGGGCAGAAGGCAGCCAAGCTAGGTGACATCAATACCCCCTCATATCCCCACTCTGGCAGCAGACTGTCACAGTTAACTACGTGATTTTCATCGCTGATGACCACAAGATCAAATCTCCAGCTAGATGTTCTTGGATCTATTAATTGGAATCAATGAAGTGTAAATCAGTTTTAAAGCTTGTGCAACCTAGGAGGCTTTTTCTTTGTAGAACCTTCTTGGTACAACTAACTGGCATATATCAGGCTCACAATGCTTTGTAGTGAAATGTACACAAAGCCAGTACACATAAAATGTAAATACAGTCAGTATACATAATGATGCTACTGTACCTGTACACTTGTGATAGAAGGAAATCCTGGAGGTTGATGTTTTAACGATGTTTTACTAAATCACTATAAAAAGATTCATCCCATTCTTCAACGATATGTGTGGTGTTTGGTTGAATAACGGCAACTAATTTTTGGATGTAATTTTCAATTGGTAGCTAGGGAAGAGGACATTCTTCAATGCAGGTAAATGCAAAACATGTATATGCTACTAGAAATAGCTTCATTAATGAAAACACTAGCTGCAGTTAACGATGATTTTCCCATGCGGCTCAAATTTATCGATGGTTGATTGGGTAAAGGATGGTGAGTGTCCTGTTTTTCAGTCACATCGTTTTATAACAAGTTGGTCAGGCTAATCCGACAGTAGGCTATACATAAGCTTTGATAAAGGCTCTATCTTCGCAGTTGTCAAACAGTTTCTGTCGCAATCTGTACGGATTAAAACATTCTATATTGGTAATTAAGTTAATAAACATATTCCCTTATTTTTGAAATTCAGTTCCAAGATAAAAGTTCATAATTTCGGTGTTGCATACTAAGGTTTCTTTTACGATTACGATATGTGAGCGGACTTTCCCTCTCTTTGACGGGTAATTTTAATTTGTTTAAAGTCCTCTTTTTATTATTGAAAGAGTGAGCAATTACTGTGAGACTATTAACTTATTATCACTTTGTATTGGACTTTAATAACTATCGAGAATAATTGTTTTGCGTTACTGGTACTAATTAAGTAAGCCTCTACTATGCTATTATAAACTAGGCCTTTACAGTACAGAAGGGCTGCTACCATTATTCTAGTACGTAAACTTTGTATACATTACAGCACAGTACAATGACCCGACTACTTAGGCATATATGGTCGGATGGGACGTGTGCCCCGTTAGCGTAGGGCAAAAAAAATACGCAATGTGTCAGATTTCTTAGCAAAACGATGAAAGAACCTCCCTTTGTTTTAAAGTTGCTACATGTTTGCAGAGAATCCGGAATCTTCAATACTCACACTCACCCTCATGTTTCTAAATTATATATACATAACAATGCTTAAACTAAAGGCAGCGTTGATGAACTTTAACTTTGGAAAGATAACGAGTATCTTAAACTGAAATATTAAAAAGAGCACTTATTATAACAAGTTACACTTATTATAATGAATCGTGTGAAACCAATCTAGTAAATGTATATCTTTAGCTTGATTACATAATAGTCTCATGGTTAATAAGCTTACACAGTTGGGAACATGGGACTCGACATAACTTTCAAGAAAGTTATTCACCGTGAAAATAAGCCGAGCACTACACAGTACACCACCGATAACTTAGTTTTATTGATGTAGTATTAGGTATCGGTTCGAAAGACATCGTTTAAGTTACTCTCATCAGTTGCGATTGAGCAAGCAATTCTCCGACGATACTGAAAGCAAGATGCTAGTGAGCTGTCAAATAGTGGGTACTTTAGGTACCGTCAGGTTTCGTAATATACCATCTTTCTACATTTGCTTTCTTTTCTTCCAACTTATCACAGTTTAATACGTATTTTGTATCAGTTTCTTATATGTTCACTCGCTACAGAGAAAGACGTCCAAACTGTTGACCATTCAATACTTACCAAAACAATTTACGTTATGGAATTCGTGGGAATGCCTAGAATATGTTTTCCAGTTAGTTATCCAACAGGAGACAATGTACTGTTGTTAATAATACATCTTCATAATATTCTAATGCCAGCACTGGAGTTCCACAAGGTTCCGTTTCGGGTCCCTTACCATTTTTACTTTACGCTAATGATATTTAAAATGCTGTTCCAAATGTTTCCGTTCGCCTCTTTGCTGATGATACAAATGTATTTCTTGCGGGCCAAAATTGTGCTGATTTAATTAAGAAAATCAAATTGATTCTCAAGAAACTTAAGGATTGGTTTGATGTAAGCAAATAAACTTAAAACATTGGCAAATCTAGCTACACAATTGTTCATGCTCGTAATAAAAGTCATTTATGTTACGATAGTTATTCGATCATTTGACGTTATTGAAATTTTTAAATCACCTTTCACAAAATACTTAGGATTGATAATTGACGAAACTTTATCATGAAAGCAACATATTAATGATCTATGTACACGTTTACTTATTATAAGTACATTGGTATTTTCTATCATATTAGGAACACTCTTCCAATTGAGACAGCAATCAAACCTTACTATTCATTTATCTATTTTCAACTTTTTTATGCAATTGAAATCTAAGGTACATCATGCACTTCTTTCTTAAATCCTCTACAAACCCTCATCCTTGTCATTTGAAATTTTCCAAATTTGTATGACGCCACTGACCCTAAACATAATGAGGGTCGCAAGGTCATATTCCCAACTGTACATATGTCTAATGATACTATGGAATGAAAATCAGCCAGAACACAATTTGAAAGTAAAGTACCGAGAACACACATCATGTATCATAATTTCATTGTACTACATTCAAGACTACGCTTGACGTCCATGTGTATACCACTGATCCATGGCAACTTATGTCTCGAGCATAATTTACAATTATGAATGCCCTCTTGTAATTGTTAGTGTCATCCACGTAAATATTCAAAGAAATAATGACATGATATTATGAACCCATATTTAGAATATTATGGCTGATAGAAGTACGAACTATATGACTGTGTTAGCAGATGTTGCTGATGAGCTAAGAGATGACGAAGCAAAGGCTTTGGCATTTGAACTAGACATTTCTCGTGGTGAGCGTAGCAAAATCAATAATGGAAGAAAGTTAATTGACGTGATGGAGAAAAATGAAATGATCTAAGGGAACAACGTAGATCAGTTGTTGAAAATTCTAAAAAATCGACGTCACAATGTTGCTGCAACCAAATTGGGAGACTACAAAAAAATCATATTACAAGTAAGTATATATATGTATGTGTGTATGTATGTATGGGTGCATGTACGTATGTATGTATGGAGCTACTAGGCCTTGATTGTACCCCCGTGGTACAATTAACAATAAAGTTAACACACTTCAGTGTTTTTCATAGTTTGCTATCTTAATAGTATATTAACAATCATTCGCAGGTCCGGAGTCTGAAAGTGGCGATATGTTACCGAAAGATAGACGGGTTGACGAAAGGTTTCTTGAAGTGAGTATTGCTTAGCAATAATGATGTCATATCTTTCATTTAATGGTTGAGGAGAGTTGAGGATTAAAAAGATTAAGAATGATAAATCATCACTTCGAACATGATATTATGAATTTGCAATATTTGAGTTGTTTCTATCTCATTTGAAAGACTTTGACTTGTTGAGAACTTCATTGACTATAATTTTGACAGCTCCTGGGTACGAGCTAACTTTGAAGACTCTTGACATTGGTCTGAATCTCCTCTAAGAAGTCTCAATGTGCCGTGTGTAATTGATTTGTATGTATTATGGTCCTATTGTCATCATACTTTGTGCTTGCGATCAATGTCATATGTGTCTACCTTTGATAGATTGATTAGATGGTGATAATATAATGAAATACTTATATGTTCTTTATATTGCCATAAAGATGAATGGCATTGTTGCAATGATGTAATATTATCCTGGTAGATAAATTTACATCGAAATAACCATGCCATGAGTGGGTTGGAAAATGTACGGTTTGTCAACAACCTATTCAGTAAATGATTAATAGGTAAATGCTAAGAGAGTCTGAGATTTAAAATAGAAGTTATTCAGATTTGTTGTAGATAAGAGTCATTGAGCCAACTGCCCAGTTATAATATAGCTTCCGTTATGAAGGCAAAATATTGCCGTTTATTTACTTTATTAAGATTACTGTCTTGTGCCTGATATCTGTGGTGTAATAAACATGGATTACACCAACATATGTTTATGCTTGGTTTAAATTAGATAAGTAATTTGTGTGTAATTTCGTATTATTTCAATTTGCTACGGTATGATCGATTGATTTCATTCAAATTAAGCAGAAACAAAAATGGAAAACAAAGACGTTCTCATGCGTTGTACATTTGCGATAATAAAAAAACGTATTGCACAATATGCATGTGTGTGTATCCATGGCCAATGTGATGAAAATACGTATATGAAATGAATATCTTTTCAAATGGCAAACGCGATATATGTACACATACGGTTAATGCAAACTGTTGCATGGCGGTTTCCTAAAAGGAGAGTATTTATAACTTTACCTGTTTGCAGACTTTGTCGGAACAATTCACGCGAGAGTGGAAGGACGTTGGAAGAAGGCTCGGATTTACAGAATCAGATCTTGAAAGTTTCTTAGCAGACCATCCTACGCGCCGAAAAGAGGCAATTTTAGACATGCTAAAATCTTGGTGGCAAATGAATGGGAAGAAAGCAACATACTACGTACTGGCAGAGGCGTTTAAAAAGGCTAAACGAGTAGACCTTCAGGAAGAAGTGTTAGACTACGGTTAGCAATCTGTTCTAAATATTCTGATCTTAGTGGATCTTGTATATCACGTATAAGATAACCACATATAGTTGTTACTTAAATCAAATCAATTTATGCCTATATGGGCAATGTCTACATGACGATAAATGGAGTTATATAAAATATTTAGATCTCACTCTAAGACGGAAACATCGATTTTTTTTTTACGTAATGTTTCTGGTCTGGAGCTTGTTACGATTTTTATGGCAGGATATTATTTATGTCATGCTAGTTAAATCCTTATGAAGATTAGAGTCTATTTTGGCTTTGGTTTTGATTAAAACCTCGAACATTTAACACAATACATAAAAGCATGGTTTTACAATATGTGTTTGATAAAGATGTTGAAACAGGTCTCAAGAAAAAATGATGGAAATGATGGAAAAGTATGGATTCTTATCAGCTTTGAACCATCGACGCTTTAGCATTTAGTGTGATTGCTCTTTGGGGTGAACATGTTTTCTAGCAATATTGTTTTTGCCTTTTTACAGCTACCCAACAGGGAGCAGTAAGCAACACGGATACTTGTGACTCTCCTTCAGGCAAAGAGCAAACCTCAAGTGACAGATACCAGATGAATCATAGTCCCAGAGGACATTGCCTCATTTTGACATATGATGAGTTTACTGAACCCACGCTCACAAAAAGGGAAGGGAACGAAAAAGATAAAGGTAGAAAATGTATATCCTAAGATGATGGCATTCTACGTCTCTTCATCCCCGCATCTGAACGTGGTAACAATTTTAAGTATAGATGACAGCTGAAATAATCATTTTAGCTATCCTCGTATCCTACGTATGTTATTTCTAATTGTATTCAATCCTCAAGAACCTTTTGATTTGTCGAAAGTGGAACCTCTTTTCCTTAAGGGGTAACCAATACATACGTAACGTATTTGGCTGATGTCATAAATGTCTTGTGAAGAACAACTCACAATGCAACTGTTCAAAAAAAGTGTTCTGTTTGGAAGATTCAAAGTGTGTCACTTGGATTAGAAACCTTTATATTGTCTATGTTTCTCTCTCTATGTTTACAAGGTAATATATGTAATGACAGATTTGGCAACAATATTTTCAAATCTTCATTATTTTCAAATAAGTTACTACAAAGCCCTTCTCCATTACAGAAAATAAACATTGTAAATAAATAAAGAAAGAAAGAAAGAAACGATTTAACAATTGATACAAATGTGGCTCAATTATGTCGTGTCAAGATCAGGTTTTTCAGCTTTATGTGTGAAGGAATATGAAATCCGTGTGTCTCCCATCTGTAATCAAATTTATCTTATCGGTCTTTGGAAGCTGTTCATGACAGTTACTTCTATCAAATAGATCAATAAATGGTGGATGGGTAGGTGCCACCTTTAATAGAGCGATTAACACATATTATAACATAATCATGATCTCTGTTTGTCAAATAGGATAGGGTGTAGGTTACGATCATGTAATGTGAGAGTGCGGTTTGTCAAGGTGATGACTATTTTTACTTCTGTACGGCTTAGTTCAGAAGATAGTTCATATAAACTGCATTGTAGTCAAAAAGTATTTGATAATGAAATAAGT
This sequence comes from Apostichopus japonicus, assembly GCF_037975245.1. Taxonomy (NCBI): domain Eukaryota; kingdom Metazoa; phylum Echinodermata; class Holothuroidea; order Aspidochirotida; family Stichopodidae; genus Apostichopus; species Apostichopus japonicus. The sequence goes on along the minus strand of NC_092576.1, from coordinate 1,891,838 downwards.
TATGCTGTGAAGATGTAGACTAACCAGTTGTGTTCAGTGCGACCTTGAACAGTAATCATGTTGTGACACTTCCACTAAATGATTATACAAGTACATCCTACCAGAACCAAATACATTGTGGGGTGAACATATTTTCTAGCAATATGATCTTACCTTCTGACAGGAAAAGATCAACTCTAAGTGTGATATAGTGAAGTTTATATCTTATAACACTAATCGGTCTATTAAGATACGAAAATAGGGGATGGTGGTGGGGGAGGAGAAACATTTGTTTTTCTTGGCCTCTTTAATAAACTCAAAACGATGCATTGCGGAAGACACTTTGAGATGATACAGTAGTGTTAGTTAAAACAAGTCCTGCTCAACGTTTCTTTCACAGTAAAACTAAACGAATTGTTTGGAGAAGTACTGAATTTTGAAGTTCACGATGAATACAATTTGAATTATGAGGGGACAAACGAAGTTATTTCCAAGATGGCTGCCAAGGAAGACCATAAAGACTGTTTCATCTGCTGCGTTTGTTCTCACGGAGATGGACAGGCGTTCTTTACAACAGACGGAGGAAAGATCGAATTTCAATATCTGATGGGTAAGTCACTCACGAAAGTTGAACAAATTGCTCCAAGTTGAGGAAAACGTTTAGTTTTGACAAGCCTTTTAAAAATATTCAGTAACAAGCAATGTTACCATGACTTGAGTTTAATAAATATTAGTCAATGACATAAAATAATCTAGATAAATCCTATAACCATTTGTATTTCTCTTTCTATACTGTTTCCGTGTTGTTAGATAAGTTCAAGCCTCAAAACTGCGAGGGCCTCAGGGGAAAACCAAAGATATTTTTCTTCGTCACTTGTCTTGGTGAAAGATTTCAAGAGTTCCACAAGGACGGTATCGGCTCAGATGGTGCAGGATTGATGGGAAAGCTCTCAGGACTGTGGGCCAAAGAAGCAGACTTCTGTATTTGCTTGAGTACTGTACCAGGTTATGCAAACGCCCGCGATCCTTCTAAGGGGACGATTTATGTCCAAAATGTGTACGAATGCTTTAAGGCAAACTATAAAAGCACAGGTCTGATCGACATGCTCAACGACGTTAGGGAACGAACAAATGAAAAATTGAAACAAAATCCGGTACAACTGAAAAGTTATGATAGTCCTATCTGTCATATTAGCCCAACAATCAGTACACTTTTAAGAAAAGTTTACTTTTCATCATGAATAATTGTCATGTTTTATCAATAACAAAGGCGTATATTACGTTCGATTCTGGTCTTATTGATCCTGTTTATGAATTTGTTGAGCCCCTGGGTCCCCTGTGTAGGAATTTTGTTCCCGTAAATGCTTTGGTTTCAGATTACGAGTACTGTTGTATTTGAAAAGTACTAATGCATATTCTATTTAAAACTGTCTGCATAACAGAAACATGAAACATTAATTACCAAATTTCTCATATATGTTAATTATAAGATCCTAAGAGTGGAATTTTTAATGTTCAACTTATGATATGCTCCAGGTATCTTGATCATATTTGACATATCAAGATGGTCAAATATTTCAACCAAATTGTAAGTGGCGTTGTATATGTTAGTAGAGAAACACCAGAATATAATCTCTGTCTGAATGTGAAGGATATTGAAATAACGCTGGCCTTCTTCATGAACTTCAGATGGTTTACCGAGTCAGTGTCTGGTTACGTGGTACGATTTGTTTGTGGAAAAGAGTCACCCATTCAATACCTCCTACGTAGCAGGGCAACGTGTGGGTTTGGATAAAGGTATAAAACTAGAAGCGTAAAGTATGGAATTGGCTGCACTCCGAAGTACTATGGCATATAAAGAAAATATTAACCAATACAGTACTGTACAGTGTATTTTTAGTTGAGGAAGATTTGTAGTAGAATATAGCCAATTTTCATACTTGTAGAAGTTTCAACATGACGCAACAGACACTATTAGCCTGGATATAAATGGATACAGGTGTGAGTTAGTACACACTAAAAACAAATTCAGATATACAATGGAGTGAATTTTTACAATGTTGTTGTACATGTTACAGTAAATTTCGTGTCATCATCATTTACTTTATTTCGACCAGTGCTGCGATATTACGATGTCACAGACCATTAGAATGATCGACGTTAATTGCAACTTTTAGTCAAAAATAAATAAAGTACTATACAACTCCAGAAGAGAAAAATTGCTTAGCCAATGAATACGTTTGTCCTACCTCTATTTTATCTGTGATCCTTCCTTTCTTCTCGTCTTGTAATATTTTCTTCCTTTGGTAACAACATGACAAGTCACAAAACAATTTTCTTTGTTCTTCCTTTTTTTTGTTTTTTCGTTTTTCGTTTTTCGTTTTTCTCTACTAACGTATAAAACCGATGCTTTGTTTGCTTTGGGACTATATATATGTGGCCTAGTTTTATTTGTCTCGAAGAACAGTACATACAACTAACCTATTCGCATGCATAAGATAGAGTATGTTATACGTTTTTATTATAAGTGGTTCAGTAAGACATCCCCAGATCACCCTAACTCAGTAAGACATCGTCAGGCATCGTCAGATCACCCTTGCAGTATTTCCTTCTATCACAAGTATACAATATACAGTAGCATAATTATGTTTACTGACTGTATGTACATTTTATGCATACTGACTTTGTATAGATTCAACTACAAAGCATCAAGAGCCCTAGAGGCCAGGTAGTTTCACCAAGGAGATTCTACAAAGAAAACCTTGTTGCAGCACAAGCTTTACAATTTATTTACACTTTACGCCATGGAGGATTTTTTGTCTCCTATATTTTCATTCCAGAGAAAGATGGATCACATAGAATGATCCTTAACATAAGGTCATTGAATAAGTTTTTAAAATATCACCATTTCAAGATTTTCAACGTGGCATTTAATGAGGATATAAAATATCAATTCAGCTCAGAAAATTATTAATCATGGTGATCCCCGACACATATTGACATTTGATGTTTCTCAGAGTGGCTGGGTTCAGTAACTGAAGACCAAGCTGCTCAAGGAATGTGGAATCATGGGCAGTTGGGGTTTACACATCAACCAGCTTGAGCTATATGCAATTACATTTGGGATGACAAATTTTGGTCAGAATTTTCACAACCTCCATTTGAGGATTCAATCACATAGTAATTTAGCTGTAGCTAGCATAACCAAAGTGGGAGGATTGAAATCCCTGCCTTGCAATATGATTACCAAATTAATTTGTTTGAAGTGCATTAACATCAATATTTGGATTTCTGTTGCCCATATTCCTAGTTCACAGAAAGATCATACATACCATTTATCACGGTCAGGTCATTGCATGACCATATCGTTGAAAAATAAATTGCAAACACCTGCAGTGACTGTAGGCCTAATGTCGATGTTTTTTGCTAGCAGATTTAATACCAAACTAGCATATTTTGCGTCATGTAGAGCTGACCTATCGGCTTTGGCAGTTGATGCTTCCAAATTAACATAGAGGGATTACACCTTTTATGCTTTTCCTGCTGTCAGTCTTGTGGGAAAGTATCTTCATAAAGAAGCACGGGGACCAGGCAACTGGAATGTTGCTAGCCACGTTGTGTACCTCGTAGTCTTGGTTCGTCATGCTTTTGGAGATGCTAGCAATTTGGCATTTTAATTCTACTCCCAACCACACAGGACACTCTAAATTTGCCGCCGGGCAGCAACCAGGCCCATCCACTAGGCTTAAGAAAATGAAGCTTGTAGGATGTCTTATTTCAGGGAAACAAATAATCGCACTAAATAGTAAATTTTGTTAACGATTCTATCAAATCACCATGCATGCATAAGGAGTTACGTCCTTCCCTGGTGTCTGTTTACCCTAACCATTCAGACTGTGCAAACAGAAGCACTGCTTGGTTAATCAATGAAGTCAGTCGGTGGCGCTCTCACGTAACGCCTTCGTGCATGCATAATGATTCCATATAGAATGTCTTGTTTGTTTCTTGTTATTTCTGTTAGTTTCGCTTTATTATAACCATTGCACACGTTATAAAATGGCAAGGTTATAAGGAAGCATTCTGTCAAATCAATACGATACAACCGTACAGCGTGTAACATCCTGTGTTGAAGACCACATTCAGCGAGGCGACGAAGAAGCAGAGCACGAAGCAACCAAATTGTAACCGTATATGTTACTAAATATACTTCTTTTAAGGTAAGTAAAAGACAGGATATTTTTCGATATTGTGGCACATAAAGGACCCAACCAAAGTAACGCAAACGTGTTAGCAAAGGTATCGGACTACAAATGGTTGCCATTCCTGCTAAATTGTCTGCAAAGCAAATGTTGATGACTAGACAAGGTTGCATGACGTATAAGATATCAACGAAGTCAATGCAACAATATCATGATCAGTCTGTATTGTATATATGTAGGCATATATGTCAGCACCACAGTGAGTGCAATACTGCAGGCTACGGAAACTATTATAACAAAGCTTCGATATGTAAAGCTGATGAATGATGAATGTAGAGGGTGCGGGTGTAGTTCAGGGTTGGAGCAGGGCATAAACTGACAAACAAACTGTTGGTGCCTTGCCCTCCTCACATCTGATCCCTCTGTGTCGTCCTCAGTAGAGCAACCGCAACCGCCAGTCTGGTCCCCCAGAATCAAAGATATTTATTTTATTCAAATGAATGTCGTAGCGAATCTTTGCTCGTGGGAAACCTGGGCAGAAGGCAGCCAAGCTAGGTGAAATCAATACACCTCATATCTCCCACTCTGGCAGCAGACTGTCACAGTTAAATGCGTGATTTTCATCGCTGATGACCACAAGATCAAATCTCCAGCTAGATGTTCTTGGATCTATTAGGTGGAATCAATGAAGTGTAAATCAATTTTAAAGCTTGTGCAACCTAGGAGGCTTTTTTTTTGTAGAACCTTCTTGGTAGATCTAACTGGCATATCAGGCTCATGATGCTTTGTAGTGAAATGTACACAAAGCCAGTACACATGCAATGTAAATACAATCAGTATACATAATAATGCTACTGTGCCTGTTCACTAGTGATAGAAGTAAATACTGAAAGGGTGATGTTTTAACGATGTTTTACTAAACCACTGTAGAAAGATTCATCCAATTCTTCAACGATATGTTTGGTCTTTTGTTGAATAACGGCAACTAATTTTTGGATGTAATTTTTAATTGGTAGCAAGGGAAAAGGACATTCTTCAATGTAGTTAAATGCAAAACATATGTATGCTACTAGAAATAGCTTTATTAATAAAAACACTAGCTGCAGTTAACGATGATATTCCCTTGCGGCTCACATTTTTCAATGGTTGTTTGGGTAAAGGAAGGTGAGTGTCCTGTTTTTCAGTCACGATCGTTTTATAACAATTGGTTAGGCTTATCCGACGGTAGGCTGTACATAAGCTTTGATAAGGGCTCTATCTTCGCATATGTCAAACAGTTTCTGTCGTAATCTGTACGGATTAAAACATTCTATATTGGTAATTAAGTTAATAAACATATTCCCTTATTTTTGAAGTTCAGTTCCAAGATAAAGTTTATAATTTCGGTGTTGCATACTAAGGTTTCTTTTACGATTACGATTTGTGAGCTGACTTTCCCTCTCTTTGACTGGTAATTTTAATTTGTTGAAAGTCCTCTTTTATAATTGAAACAGTGAGCAATTACTGTGAGACTATTTAATTATTATCACGTTGTATTGGACTTTAGTGACTGTCGAGAATAATAACTGTTTTGCGTTACTAGTACTGATTAAGTAAGCTTCTACTAGTATGCTATTATAATAACCTAGTATGCTATTATAGTAACCAAAAGTTTACATACAATCTTAATGGTGTGGATTTAGAGGAGGTCTCTGTTGAAAGAGACCTAGGTATCTACATTGACTCATCTCTGCAATCTTCTAAACATTGTCTTGAAGCTGCTAAAAGAGGTAATAGGGTTTTGGGTATGATCAAGAGGAACTTCAGTTTTCTGAAAGAGGACATCGTAGTTAGGCTTTATAAGCAGTTGGTTAGGCCTCATTTGGAGTATGCTGTGCAGGCTTGGAACCTTACTTTGCTAAGGATAAGGAAGTACTTGAAAAGGTCCAGAGGAGGGCTACTAGGATGATTAGCTCCTTAAAGAGGGTTTCTTATTATAGGCGGTTACAACTGTTGAATCTCACCACACTGGAGCTTAGGAGGTTACGTGGGGACTTGATCCAGGTTTTCAAGATTGTGTATGGTTTCGACAATTTATCCTTTACCAACTTTTTCTTGTTTGCAAATAGTATTTGTACTAGAGGTCATTGTCTTGAACTCCAAAAGTCGCATAGTAGGATTAATATTCGGCATAACTTTTTTCTAAAAGGGTTGTTAATGAGTGGAATAGTTTGCCTGAGAAAGTTGAACTTGCAAGTAGTGTGAATGGGTTTAAGAATGCGTTGGAGAAGCACTTTAAGCATTGTAATCGGGTCTGAGTGTCTGTGTCTTCAGTTTTTCTTCTCTCTCTATAGGGTCCTTGATGGGGACTTAAGTGTCCCTCCTGATCCTTTTTTCTACTAAACTAAACTAGGCCTATACAGTACAGATGGGCTGCTACCATTATTCTAGTACGTAAACTTTGTATACACTACACTCTTCCAACTGAGACAGCAATTCAAACCTAACTATCCATTTATCTATTTTCAACTTTTTCATGCAATTGAAATCTATGGTACATCATGCACTTCTTTCTTAAATCCTCTACAAACCATCCTTGTTTTCCAAATTTGTATGACGTCACTGACCCTAAACATAATGAGGGTCGCAAGGTCAGATTCCAATTTTTACATTATGTCTAATGATACTATGGAATGAAAATCACACAGAACACAATTTGAAAGTAAAGTACCGAGAACACACATCATGTATCATAATTTCATTGAACTACATTCAAGAAGACGCTTGACTTCCATCTTTATATACCACTGATCCATGGCAACTTATGCCATGAACATAATTTACAATTACGAATGCCCTCTTAATTGTTGGTGTCATCCACGTAAATATTCAAAGAAATAATGAGATGATATTATGAACCCATATTTAGAATATTTCAGATGAAATGTACAATTTACATTTTAGTGGTGCACAGAACATTATGGCTGATAGAACGGACTATAGGACTGTGTTAGCAGATGTTGCTGATGAGCTAACAGATGACGAAGCAAAAGCTTTGGCATTTGAACTAGACATTTCTCGTGGTGAGCGTAGCAAGATCAATAATGGAAGAACGCTAATTGACGTGATGGAGAAAAATCAAATGATCTCAGAGGACAACGTAGATCAGTTGTTGAAAACACTAAGAAAACGAGGTCACAATGTTGCTGCAACCAAATTGGAAGGCTACAAAAAAATCATATTACAAGCAAGTATAGATATGTATGTGTGTATCTATGTGTGTATCTATGCGTGCATGTACGTATGTACTATATGGAGCTACTAGGCCTTAATTGTACCCCTGTGGTACAATTAACAATAAAGTTAACACACTTAAGTGTTTTTCACAGGTTGCTATCTTAATAATATTTTAACAATCATTCGCAGGTCCGGAGTCTGAAAGTGGCGATATGTTACCGAAAGATAAACGGGTTGAAGAAAGTTATCTTGAAGTGAGTATTGTTTAGCAATAATGATGACATATCTTTCATTTAAGGTTTGAGGAAAGTTGAGGATTAATAACAGATTAAGAATGATAATGCATTACTTCGAACATGATATCATGAATTTGCAATATTTGAGTTGTTTCTATCTCATTTGAAAGACTTTGACTTGGTGAGAACATCATTGACTATAATTTTGACAGCTCCTGGGTACGAGCTTACTTTGAAGACTCTTGACATTGGTCTGAATCTCCTCTAAGTAGTCTCAATGTGCCGTGTGTAATTGATTTGTATGTAGTACGGTCCTATTGTCATTATACGTTGTGCTTGCGATCAGTGTCATATGTGTCTACCTTTGATAGATTGAGTAGACGGTGATAATATAATGAAATACTTATATGTTCCTCATATTGCCATAAAGATGAATGGCATTGTTGCAATGATGTAATATTATCCTGGTATCCTGGTAGATAAATTAACATCGAAATAACCATGCCATGAGTGGGTTGGAAAGTACACGGTTTGTCATCAACCTATTCAGCATTGATCCAAATGATTAATAGGTAAATGCTATGGAAGTCTAAGATTTAAAATAGAAGTTATTCAGATTTGTTGTAGATAATAGTCATTGAACCAACTTCCCAGTTATATTATAGCTTGTTCCGTTATTAAGGCAAAATATCGCAGTTTTTTTTCTTTATTTAGATAACTGTCCTGTGCCTGATATCTGTGGTGTAGTAAACATAGATTACACCAACATATGTTTTTGCTTGGTTTAAAGTAGATAAGTAATTTTTGTGTAATTGCGTGCTATTTCAATTTGCTATGGTATGATCGATTGATTTCATTCAAATTAAGCTGCCTATAAAGAGATTATATAATTGCAGCGGGACTCCGACCGCATCAGAAACAAAAATGGAAAACAAAGACGTTCTCATGCGTTGTACATTTACGATAAAAAAAAAACGTATTGCAGAATATGTATGTGTGTGTATCCATGGCCAATGTGATAAAAATACGTATATGAAATGAATATCTTTTCAAATGGCAAACGGGATATATGTACACATACCGTTCATGCAGACTGTTGCATGGCGGTTTCCTAAACGGAGAGTATTTATAACTTTACCTATTTGCAGACTTTGTCGGAAAAATTCACGGGAGAGTGGAAAGACGTTGGAAGAAGGCTCGGATTTACAGAATCAGATCTTAAAAGTTTCTTAGCAGACAATCCTACGCGCATAAAAGAGGCAATTTTAGACATGCTAAAATCTTGGTGGCAAATGAATGGGAAGAAAGCAACATACTACGTACTGGCAGAGGCGTTTAAAGAGGCTCATCGGGTAGACCTTAAGGAAGAAGTGCTAAAATACGGTTAGCAATCTGTTTTAAATATTCTGATCTTAGTGGATCTTGTAAATCACTTATAAGATAACCACATACAGTTGTTACTTAAAGCGATCAATTTATGCCTATATGGACAATGTCTACATGACGATAAATTGAGTTATATAACATATTTAGATCTCACCCTCAGACGGAAACAACGACTTTTTTTTACTTAATATCTAGATCTGGAGCTTGTTACGAATTTTATGGCAGGCTATTATTCATGTCATGCTAGTTAAATCCTTATGAAGATTAGAGTCTATTTTGGCTTTGGTTTTGATTAAAACCTGGAACATTTTACACCATACCTACAAGGATAGTTTTATGAACATGTGTTTGATAAAGATGTTGAAACAGGTCTTAAGAAAAAATGATAAGGAAGTTAGTTAACCTGGTTTAAATCTGTTCTGTAGAAGACAAACTTTGATAATTTTGGCATAGCTTTAAAGTAATATTCATATAAGGAGTTGAGTGTTTTGCATTCGACAATGATTCTTCTACTCCCACCCTCCTGGGTTTCCAACATTCAATTTCCCCAAGTTTTACGAGTCGTACCTTGACGAAATTTGTAACTAAACTATATTGCAGTTACGAAACACAAAACGGTATACGTACCGAATTACTTCCGCCAACGTAGTGTAGATTTTATTTTCTAATCTTTCACTGTAATGGATAACGTTTTTTTTTTGTGTGTGTCAACTGAAGTACTATGTTTTCAAAGTTTTGGAAGTTACTACTAAAGACTCGAATTTTATGCCATTTGGTGATTTATATTTCATTCTTCTTTACAATTTACAGGCAAAAGCCACTGACAAGACAGTCCAAAAGCTAACGGAGGTAAAAATGGGACGCACAAGAGAGTTTTGGTTTCATTCGAAGAGACAGAGAGTGATCATACCAATGGAAAATGAAACAGGATGAAGTGTCCATCTGATACTTCATTAAACACCTTAGATGGGGAAAATATGTTCATTTTATGAAAATGCCAGATCTTTAGTGTCGTTGGTTCCATGTTCTTTGTTTTGTATTTGTTCTTCTACAGATGATTTTGCCGATTAATCACTATTATTATTTTTATTATTAGGATAACAGAGTAACAAAATATAGCAACATGTGACAAACTGGATGATGAAAACATGAAAAAAATGAGAAGCGAGATTGGCGAAACTCAATCGAAGAGAAAATGCAGCCACTGTTACCTTTGTAAGAGGCAAAACTAATTTGTTAGGTTTCCACTACTTATGTATGGCTATACTTGGTTACAAAGTAGGCCTCTTTTACACTACATCCGAATCAGTTCCGCTACCAGGCTTGTAAGACAAGCGGGCGGGGAGCCAACAAGTTATTGATGAGGGGGAGAATATTTTCATACATAGAATAAGTTTCTGTACACATGACGGGATGGCGTGAATGGATGCACTGTAGTCTACATGACGCAGAGTTGACAACTCGAAATGTTAACATTATCATTGCTCTAGTCTGTAGTGGTTCCTGTTATGTTCTGCCCATGACTTTGGGCTAAATGGATGAGAAAGAGGAAATTATATCAACAAAGTTCTGGAACAATCAATCAATTTCCACACAGAAATAAGACTTGCAATGAAATGAAATTAAATTGGATGGTTATTAGTTAACTGAATTGTGAAATGTCAATATCAGGATTCAATTTCTTCTTCTCTTTAATTGTAGTTTAAAATATGATCTTCTACAAACTTGGTTTTAAGCAATTATTTCCTCCAATTGCTTCTGTTATAGACTTTGGTCTGATTTCGCCAGCTTGATAACGATTCAGTTCTCTTGTCAGACACAAGTAGACCCTCTTGTCATGATTCTAATCAATGTTCTCAGCAATAGGACAAATGAGGTGGTAGTCTGATATCTCTAACACCTAATATCGCCACTTTCACAATACTTTGTAGAAAAAGTGTGTTTTGCTTAACATTACTGTGCGTAAGAAATAAGTACATAAAATAACTGGGCTTTGCGTTTGTTTCCTTTTGGTAGTCTTCTAAGGTTTTTGTAGAGTTTTGTGTGGTAAATGTCCGCTTTTAAGTTTTTTAGCAGTAATTAATTATATCTTTTGAGATTAATGTTCTCTTTTCCCATTAACATTAACAGTAACGTCGCAGTTCCAAATGAATACAAGTATGGGAATAATTGCAAATGTGCAACTGTTCCAAAACGATAGTATTAGGCGTTTGACAAACGCAAACTAAAATTAAACACAAGTGAAATGAATTTGAACCAAGATGAGTTGTCGTGTTTACTTTTACTGTGTTGACCTCGTTGACAAATGTGATAAACCCAGAAAAGAATATGGTTCCCTTACTTAATGAGGTGTATACATAACAAATAAAAAGTTCATTCACCACCTACTTTCTTCATTACACATTATTCCTCTTAATACCCTGTTCTTTTCCCTTATTGAGAGTATCCAGATATTGAGAGAACACGTTTCGGAGGCTGCATAGATAATAAAGTCTGGGCAGTACCATTAATTAACAGTTATTTATTTCAGCAATAACATTTAATATGATTGTAAATTAGGTTTCATATTTCATTGTTCTTTTTTTGGGGGGGGGAATTAAATACCAAACTACTGTACACTAGCCATTTCTTCAGCCATCGGTGCAAGTGGAAGCGTTGCAAACAGCTACCCACGAGACGTCATGAAAGCAGATGTACCACAAATGATCGTTACATTGAACTACACACTAAATTTAATCCACACTTTCCAATACATCTGGCATATCGTACCCATAGCTGATAGCTGATGGCTGGGCTAAACATGGTGCCCGAAAATTATCATACCATGGCCGTTGATATTTTTGAGCCTAGAAGAATTTAGTTTAGCATGTTTAGCATAATGAAAGTCTGTCCAATAGGAAAACAAGCCTAGTCAAGTCCCGGGGAGAAAAGTAGAGTCCCATTAAGTTGCAGAAACCCTCTGGAAAAGTTATTTTGTGTACACACATATAATGGTCACATATGAATTCTGGAACACCAAAACACTCAAACGATCTACGAAGGAAATATCCTACCACTCAGCAAGCAGTGATTGGGATAAACTATTCAACAACATTTACTACCACATGCTGCTTTGAGCACGCATGTTCATATCTGTGGAGTGCTAAAAGAATGAAAAAAAAACCTCTTCTCCGTATTTAGATGTTAGACAATAATTCCCATAATACCATTTCATCTCAAATTTCTTAATTATTCAATGAAACCCAGCCTACCGAATAGCTTATGCTAAATAGGCAGGCAGTTGTATATGTGGTGCACTGTATTGCCCCTGGAGGGATTGTTGGATTCGGTGTGACCAGATGTTAGTCTGGTAAAGTCGTGTGAGGGGGCAGTTGGCTTAAAAATGCAATACTAAGCCTTCAACTTCTGTTGTAAGTTTAATCGGGGAGGCGCGAACACTACCTATTGAAGAGCATGTGCACAGGACTCACCTCCTTGGGATATCAAAACGCAAATTGGAATGTTCTTTAAAAACACACGAAATTACATTGAAAGTTGCATCGAAGTTTAATTATTAAGATCTTAAGGATGGGAATGGTACGAGAGCATGACACTTTCTCATTTGAGATGAAAAGTTGGCTATGCTGTCCGTGGACAATATCAACCAGGTGGAGGCACGATATCCCCAAGAGATAGTATCCGCGGAGACAGTTGACATCATTTCTTGCTACACCGGACACTACAACAATGACTCTCACTCTAATTGAAATATGTTCCATATAATCAAGTTGATAATCTGCTTCGTCAAAACAAAAGAATGACTTGTTCGTCGCCGTTATTGAAGTACAAGGCATTTTCGTAAGGCAAAATTTATGACATGGACTCTATCCTGACGTCAACACTGAGCTCCATCTTTGATTGTGTATTACTAGAAGTATAGAAGTGATTCCTCTAGCAACTTATCTGGTGTACATATATCAATGGCTGGAAGCAATAAAGACAATCGAGAACAACAGAGTAGGCATCTTCACATTATATTCCTCCAACCAACCAGCACTGTAAACACGGATAAGCTTCAACAACAACTACTTCGTTAAGCCATTTACACAATAAGAACTCAACTTTCAATACCAATTAAGGGAATTACTTGATAACAAAACAATAAAACAAAAAATACATACTTTTTGCCCCTTCTTGTTCATGTGACACTACTAAAAACTAGCTGAAATAAAGAAACATTTTGATCATATTAATCATCGTTAAAAGCTAATCTGCAAAGTATACAGGGTGAAAAGAATTTAAAAAGTGTAAACATATCATTCGACTTGAAGCAAGTCTAACTCTGGGTGACTGAGACACACGTGCATATTTTAGTGATGAGTGCACGATACTGAAAGAAAAGAATAGAAGAAAATGTTAATTAGCGAGTTAAAATGCATAATGATTCCATATAGAATGTCAAGTGTGTTTCCTGTTAGTTCTGTTAGTTTCGCTTTATTATAACCTGTGTAAAAGTAGTAAAGTAGCAACGTTATAGGAAGCATTCTGTCATACCAATACGGTACAACCGTACAGCGTGTAACATCCTGTGTTGAAGACCACATTAAGCGAGGCGACGTAGAGGCAGAGCACGAAGCAACCAAATTGTAACCGTATATGTTACTGAATATACTTCTTTTAAGGTCAGTATTATGGCATATAAAGGACCCAACCAAAGTAACGCACACGTGTTAGCAAAGGTATCGGACTACAATGGTCGCCATTCCTGCTAAATTGTCTGCAAAGCAAATGTTGATGACTAGACAAGGTTGTATGACGTATAAGATATCAACGAAGTCAATGCTACAATATCCTGATCAGTCTGTATTGTATATATGTAGGCATATATGTCAGCACCAGAGTGAGGGCATTACTGCAGGCTACGGAAACTGTTATAACATAGCTTCGATTGCATATAACTAACGATATGTAAAGCTGATGAATGATGAATGTAGAGGGTGCGGGTGTAGTTCAGGGTTGGAGCAGGGCATAAACTGACATACAAACTGTGGTGCCTTGCCCTCCTCACATCCGATCCCTCTGTGTCGTCCTCAGTAGAGCAACCGCCAGTCTGGTTCCCCAGAATCAAAGATATTTATTTTATTCAAATGAATGTCGTAGCGAATCTTTGCCCGTAGGTAACCTGGGCAGAAGGCAGCTAAGCTAGGTGACATCAATACCCCTCATATCTCCCACTCTAGCAGCAGACTGTCACAGTTAACTACGTGATTTTCATCCCTGATGACCACAAGATCAAATCTCCAGCTAGATGCTCTTGGATCTATTAATTGGAATCAATGAAGTGTAAATCAGTTTTAAAGCTTGTGCAACCTAGGAGGCTTTCCTTGTAGAACCTTCTTGGTACAACTAACTGGCATATCAGGCTCATAATGCTTTGTAGTAAAATGTACACATCAAATGTAAATACAGTCCGTATACATAATGATGCTACTGTACCTGTACACTTGTGATAGAAGGATATACTGAAAGGTTGATGTTTTAACGATGTTTTACTAAATCACTATAGAAAGATTCATCCCATTCTTCAACGATATGTTTGGTGTTTTGTTGAATAACGGCAACTAATTTTTGGATGTAATTTTCAATTGGTAGCTAGGGAAAAGGACATTCTTCAATGTAGTTAAATGCAAAACATATGTATGCTACTGGAAATAGCTTCATTAATAAAAACACTAGCTGCAGTTAACGATGATATTCCCGTGCGGCTCACATTTTTCAATGGTTGTTTGGGTAAAGGATGGTGAGTGTCCTGTTTTTCAGTCACGATCGTTTTATAACAATTGGTTAGGCTAATCCGACAGTAGGCTATACATAAGCTTTGATAAGGGCTCTATCTTCACATTTGTCAAACAGTTTCTGTCGTGATCTGTACGGATTAAAACATTCTATTATTGGTAATTAAGTTAATAAACATATTCCCTTATTTTTGAAGTTCAGTTCCAAGATAAAAGTTCATAATTTTGGTGTTGCATACAAAGGTTTCTTTGACGATTACGATTTGTGAGCGGACTTTCCCTCTCTTTGACGGGTAATTTTGATTTGTTGAAAGTCCTCTTTTTATTATTGAAAGAGTGAGCAATTACTGTGAGACTATTAACTTATTATCACTTTGTATTGGACTTTAGTGACTGTCGAGAATAATTGTTTTGCGTTACTAGTACTGATTAAGTAAGCTTCTACTAGTATGCTATTATAAACTAGGCCTATACAGTACAGATGGACTGCTACCATTATTCTAGTACGTAAACTTTGTATACACTACACTCTTCCAACTGAGACAGCAATTCAAAACTTACTATTCATTTATCTATTTTCAACTTTTTTATGCAATTGAAATCTATGGTACATCATGCACTTCTTTCTTAAATCCTCTACAAACCATCCTTGTCATTTAAAAAATTTCCAAATTTGTATGACGTCACTGACCCTAAACATAATGAGGGTCGCAAGGTCAGATTCCCAACTGTACATTATGTCTAATGATACTATGGAATGAAAGTCAGACAGAACACAATTGGAAAGTAAAGTACCGAGAACACACATCATGTATCATAATTTCATTGAACTACATTCAAGAAGACGCTTGACGTCCATGTGTATATACCACTGATCCATGGCAACTTATGTCAGAAACATAATTTACAATTGCGAATGCCCTTTTGTAAATGTTGGTGTCAACCACGTAAATATTCACAGAAATAATGAGATGATATTATGAACCCATATTTAGAATATTTCAGATAAAATGTACAATTTACATTTTATTGGTGCACAGAACATTATGGCTGATAGAGATATCAACTATAGGACTGTGTTAGCAGATGTTGCTGATGAGCTAACCGATGAAGAAGCAAAGGCTTTGGCATTTGAACTAGTCATTCCTCGTGGCGAGCGTGATAAGATCATTAATGGAAGAACGTTAATTGACGTGATGGAGAAAAATGGAATGATCTCAGGGAACAACGTAGATCAGTTGTTGAAAAAACTAAAAGATCGACGTCACAATGTTGCTGCAACCAAATTGGAAGACTACAAAAAAAATCATAATACAAGTAAGTATAAAATATAGATATGTATGTGTGTATCTATGTGTGTATCTTTGTGTGCATGTACCCCCGTGGTACAATTAACAATGAAGTTAACACACTTAAGTGTTTTTCATAGGTTGCTATTTTAATAGTATATTAACAATCATTCGCAGGTCCGGAGTCTGAAAGTGGCGATATGTTACAGGAACATAAACGGGTTGACGAAAGGTTTCTAGAAGTGAGTATTGTTTAGCAATAATGATGTCATGTCTTTCATTTAATGGTTGAGGAAAGTTGAGGATTAATAACAGATTAAGAATGATAATTTCATTAATACTGACACGCTACAACTACTAACATTTTATAAATTCAAAAGTGCGTTTATGCATATTTTACGTGATTATCTAAATGTGTTTTACAGACATTGTGGTCTGCTCGCCTATATATATAACATAAACTATTACTGTGTGACTGGAGGCTGGCAGTAACACATTCCTTAACTTTTAAAGGTGAGATGCAATTTATTTAACCCCTTTAACATACCTGGGGCCAATAATGATGATCAGTAAAGCAAGTTAACTGCTATAATTCATACTCATTTTGAGACGCAGAATGGCAACACAATAGTTCGGCAAGACGTCAAGCATTATTTGGGACCATTTGTACAACTTTGAAGGTATATGTTTATAACTGTATTATGCTTCTAAGGAGATGAGTTATGATTGATAATGGTGATCAAATTCCAAGCAGAGAATTTGTATTTCACATGAGAACAGGGAAACATATATCTACAGGACAGAGCTATGCTAGCTGATGTTGCTGCTAAACTTAGTACAAAGAAAGATGCCAAGGCGTTGGATTTTGAAGTAGTCATTGATCCTTGTGAACATAACAGTATACATTTTGGAATAAAACTACCCAAGGTGATGGACAAGAACATTAATCTCAAAAGATATAATTAATTATTTGCTATAAAAACTTAAAAGCAGACATTTTCCTCCCAAAAATCTGCAAAAATCTTAGAAGACTACCAAAAGAAAACAAACGCAAAGCCCAGTGAGTTATTTTATGTACTTATTACATACGCAGAGTAAAGTTCAGCAAAACACACTTTTCTAACAAAGTGTTGTGAAAGTTACGATATTAGGTGATACAGATATCAGACTACCACCTCATTTATTTAACCTATTGCTGAAATCATTGCTTAGTAAACCATGACAAGGTCCATTCGTGTCTGTCAAGAGAACTGAATCGTTTACAAGCTGGCGAAATTTGAACGTCTATACAAAAGCAGAGGGAGGAATAATTGCTTGAAACCAAGTTTGTAGAAGATCATATTTTAAACTACAATTTAAGAGAAGAAGAAAGTATCTTTTAGCTGTTATATTTTTAATTATATATTAAACCATTGCTGGTCGGAAACTTTATTTCTGTGAACTCGGTCTGTTTTCTAAACTCTACAAATATTATTTTGCTTTTCACCCAAAGGGTAGAGATTCATCAAGCGTCGTGATGTCACATAAGTCAAAAAAAGTTGACACCTCTCTTTTTTCAAGTGAGTTTGCCCACTTTTTTAAATGCAAATGACGGATTTTATTGATGCGACTTGCTGTATTGTGACAAGAGTGAAGTGAGAGGTTTACTACAGCGTTGAAAGATTCCCTTTTCCTTTGACCCAGACGCTCTAGTTACGCAAAACCAAAACAAATAGCCATAGGCACTAAACTGTGAGCTGATATTTAGAATGTCATTACGTACAAGCAGTATTTGCGGCCCAAACTAATACATACATTAACATAATAGCATTAATTTTGCGTGATTTACACCTGTAGTGTACATATCTCAAAACATAATAAAGCATTCAATAATTCCAGTTTTCATACTATATTACTTCTGAAATATATTAGTATACCAAGAGAATATGATCCATATCGTATCAATGATATATTAATACAATGTCCTATCGTGCGTATTATCTCCATACTTAACAATATTCATTATTTAAATTCAAATTATTCTCACATAAACTTGTTTTAAGACCTTGTCGAAAGAGATCCGTCCTAAAGATTGGGTCAATGTTGGAAGAAAGCTGAATATCAGTGACCCGCAGCTCGACAACATAAAGGAAGATTACAACAACCAGGCGGAAAGGGTGTACCAAATGCTATGCCTATGGTCGCAATGTAATGGCCGAGAAGCAACATATGAGGTGTTAGAGAAGGCTCTTACAGACGCTGACTTGAAGGACCTCCAGGAGAAAGTGCATACATATGGTAAGTAATCAATTCAAAGGATCGATCCATTGGAAAAATATAGACAAAGTTATGGCTCTTTGTTATATGGGAAAGAAATAGTATACCTTAATGTCTAGGATCTAAAATAAAAGTTCTATTAGCACAAATGTTTCACGAAGAAGCTTTATTGTTCGCCCAACAGTGTCGAGCTGTATACAATATATTGCCAAATTTTGTGGCACATCTGGTGCGATGTTCAAACAAGTTGGAATAATGATTTCCTTATATGCAGAACGATTAGATACTTCATGTGAAACTTGTTATTTGTGTATAACAATATAACACAGGATGGAGCATAGATTAAAATTGAAAATTGTCAAATTGAAGTAAAAAATCTAAACGAATCTAACGATGTTCAAACAAGTTGGAAAAATGATTTCACTATATGCAGAACGATTAGATACTTGTATATCTCGAATAAGATAACCACATACAGTTGTTACTTAAATCAATCAATTTATGCCTACATGGACAATGTCTATATGACTATAAATGGAGTTATATAAAATATTTAGATCTCACCCTTAGACGGAAACAGCGATTTTTTTGTTTAAGTAATGCTTCTGGTCTGGAGCTTGTTACGATTTTTATGGCAGGATATTATTCATGTCATGCTAGTTAAATCCTTATGAAGATTAGAGTCTATTTTGGCTTTGTTTTTGATTAAAACCTCGAACATTTAACACCATACATACAAGGATGGTTTTACAATATGTGTTTGATAAAGATGTTGGAACAGGTCTCAAGAAAAAATGATGGAAATGATGGAAAAGTATGGATTCTTATCAGCTTTGAACCATCGACGCTTTAGCATTTAGTGTGATTGCTCTTTGGGGTGAACATGTTTTCTAGCAATATTGTTTTTGCCTTTTTACAGCTACCCAACAGGTAGCAGTAAGCAACACGGATACTTGTGACTCTCCTTCAGGCCAAGAGCAAACCTCAAGTGACAGATACCAGATGAATCAAATTCCCAGAGGACACTGCCTCATTTTGACATATGATGAGTTTACTGAACCCACGCTCACAAAAAGGGAAGGGAACGAAAAAGATAAAGGTAGAAAATGTATATCCTGAGAAGATGGCATTCTACGTCTCTTCATTCCCGCATCTAAACGTGGTAACAATTTTAAGTATAGATGACAGCTGAAATAATCATTTTAGCTATCCTTAACTACGTATGTTATTTCTAATTGTATTCAATCCTCAAGAGCATTTGATTCGTCGAAAGTAGATCCTCCTTTCCTTAAGGGGTATAACCAATACCTACGTAACGTATATGGCATATTTCACATATGTCTATGTAAAGAACAACTCCTTATGCAACTGTTAAATAAAGTGTTCCATTTGGAAGATTGAAATTGTGTCACTTGGATTAGAAACCTTTATATTGTCTATGTTTCTCTCTCCATGTTTACAAGGTAATATATATTATGTCAGATTTGGCAACAAAGAAATTACATCATTGGATAATGTAAATAGCCTCATTATTTTCAAATCTTCATTATTTTCAAATAAGTCACTACAAAGCCCTTCTCCATTACAGAAAATAAACATTGTAAATAAATAAAGAAAGAAAGAAAGAAACGATTTTACAATTGATACAAATGTGGCTCAATTATGTCGTGTCAAGATCAGGTTTTTCAGCTTCATAAGTGAAGGAACATGAAATCCGTGTGTCTCCCATCTGTAATCAAATTTATCTTATCGGTCTTTGGAAGCTGTTCATGACAGTTACTTCTATCAAATAGATCAATAAATGGTGGATGGGTAGGTGCCACCTTTAATAGAGCGATTAACATATATTATAACATAATCATTATTTCTGTTTGCTAAATAGGATAGGGTGTAGGTAACGATCATGTGATGTGAGAGTGCGGTATGTCAAGATGATAACTATTTTTACTCTGTACGGCTTAGTTCAGAAGATAGTTCATGTAATCTGCATTGTAGTCAAACGTATTTGATAAGGAAATAGGTTATGCTGTGAACATGTAAACCAACGAGTTATGTTCAGTGCGACCTTGAACAATAATCATGTTGTGACACTTCCACTAAGTGATTATACATGTACATCCTACCAGACCCATACATTGTGGGGTGTAAATATTTTATGTGAAGTTTATATCTATTAACACTAATCTCTATATTAAGATACGAAAATAGGTGATGGTGGTGGGGGAGGAGTAACATTTTTTCTTGGCCTACTTAATAAGCTCGAAACGATGCATTGTGGTAGACACTTTGAAATGTTACAGTAGTGTTTAGTTAAAACAAGTCCTGCTCAACGTTTCTCTCACAGAAAAACTAAACGAATTGTTTGGAGAAAAAGTACTGAAATTTGAAGTTCACGATAAATACAATCTGAATTATGAGGAGACAGAGGAAGTTATTTCCAAGATAGCTGCCAAGAAAGACCATCAAGACTGTTTCATCTGTTGCGTTTGTTCTCACGGAGATATAGAGTCGTTCTCTACAACAGACGGACGAAAGTTCAAATTTCAAGATCTGATGGGTAAGTCACTCACAAAAGTTGAGCAAATTGCTCCAATTTGAGGAAAACGTTTAGTTTTGACAAAGCCTTTTAAAAAAGTCAGTAACATGCAATGTTACCTTGACTTGAGTTTCATAAATATTAGTCAATGACATTAAAATAATCTAGATAAATCCTATAACCATTTGTATTTCTCTTTCTATACTGTTTCCGCGTTGTTAGATAATTTCAAGCCTCAAAACTGCGAGGGCCTCAGGGGAAAACCAAAAATATTTTTCTTCGTCACTTGTCTTGGTGGAAGATTTCAAGAGTTCCACAAAGACGGTATCGGCTCAGATGGTGCAGGATTGATTGAGAAGCCCTCAGGACTGTGTGCCAAAGAAGACGACTTCTGTATTTGCTTGAGCACTGTACCAGGTTATGCAAATGCCCGCAATCCTTCTAAGGGGACGATTTATGTCCAAAATATGTACGAATGCTTTAAGGCAAACTATGAAAGCACACGTCTGATCGACATGCTCAACGACGTTAGGGCACGTACAAATGAAAAATTGAAACAAAATCCGGTACAACCGGAAAGTTGTGATAGTCCTATTTGTCATACTAGCACGACAATCACTACACTTTTAAAAAAAGTTTACTTTTCATCATGAATAATTATCATGTTTTATCAATGATAAAGGCGTATATAACGTTCGATTCTGATCTTATTGATCCTGTTTATGAATTTCTTGAACCCCTGCGTCCCCTGTGTAGGAATTTTGTTCCCGTTAATGCTTTAGTTTTCAGATTACGTCAACTGTTGGATTTGAAAAGTACTAATGCATATTCTATTAAAAACTGTGTCTGCATAACAGCAACATGAAACATCAATTACCAAATTTGCCATAAATGTTAATTATAAGATCCCAAGAGTGGAATTTTTAATGTTCAACTTATGATATGCTCCAGGTATCTTGATCATATTTGACATATCAAGATGGTCAAATATTTCAACCAAATTGTAAGTGGCGTCGTATATGTTAGTAGTGAAACATCAGAATATAATCTCTGTCTGAATGTGAAGGATATAGTAATAATACTGGCCTTCTTTATGAACTTCAGATGGCTTACCTAGTCAGTGTCTGGTTATACGTAGTGCGATTTGTTTGTAGAGAAGAGTCACCCATTCAATATCTCCTACGTAGCAAGGCAGCGTTTGGGTTTGGATAAAGGTATACAACTGGAAGCGTGAAGTATGGAATTGGCAGCACTCCGAAGTACTAAAGCATATAAAGAAAATATTAACCAATACAGTACTGTACAGTGTATTTTTAGTTGAGGAAGATTTGTAGTAAAATATAGCCAATTCTCATACTTGTTGAAGTTTCAACATGACGCAACAGACACTATTAGCCTGGGTATAAATGGATACAGGTGTGAGTTAGTACACTCTAAAAGCATTTAAATATACAATGGAGTGAATTTTCACAATTTTGTTGTACATATTACAGTAAATTTCGTGTCATCATCATTTACTTTATTTCGACCAGTGCTGCGATATTACGATATCACAGACCCTTAAAATGATCAAAGTTTATTGCAACTTTTAGTCAAAAATAAATAAAGTACTATACATCTCCAGAAGAGAAAAATTGCTCAGCCAATGAATACGTTTGTCCAACCTCTATTTTATCTGTGATCCTTCCTTTCTTCTCGTCTTGTAATATTTTCTTCCTTTGGTAACAACATGACAAGTCACAAAACAATTTCCTTGTTCTTCGTTCTTTTTTCTGCTTTTTTTTTTTCGTTTTTCGTTTTTCTCTACAAACGCATAAAACCGATGCTTTGCTTGCTTTGGGACAATATGTGGCCTAATTTTATTTGTCTCGAAGAACAGTACATACAACTAACCTATTCGCATGCATAAGATAGAGTATGTAATACGTTTTTATTCTAAGTGGTTCAGTAAGACATCGCCAGATCACCCTAACTCAGTAAGACATCGTCAGGCATCGTCAGATCACCCTTGCAGTATTCCCTTCTATCACAAGTATACAATATACAGTAGCATAATTATGTATACAGACTGTATGTACATTTGATGCATATTGACTTTGTGTACATTCAACTACAAAGCATCATGAGCCTTAGAGGCCAATTAGTTTCACCAAGGAGATTCTACGACGAAAACCTTGTTGCAGCACAGGCTTTACAATTTACACTTCAAGCCAGGGATATTTTTATGTCTCCTATTTTCATTCCAGAGAAAGATGGATCACATAGAATGATCATTAACATTAGGTCATTGAATAAGTTTGTAAAATATCACCATTTCAAGATTTTCAACGTGGCATTTAATGTGGATTTAAAATATCAATTCAACTCAGAAAATGATTAATCATGGTGATCCCCAACACATATTGACATTTGATGTTTCTCAGACTGGCTGGGGTTCAGTAACTGAAGACCAAGCTGCTCAAGGAATGTGGAATCATGGGCAGTTGGGTTTACACATCAACCAGCTTGAGCTACATTCAATTAAATTTGGGATGACAAATTTTGGTCAGAATTTTCACAACCTCCATTTGAGGATTCAATCACATAGTAATTCAGCTGTAGTTAACATAACCAAAGTGGAGGATTGAAATCCCTGCCTTGCAATATGATTGCCAAATTAGTTTGCTTGAAGTGCATTAACATAAATATTTGGATTTCTGTTGCCCATATTCCTAGTTCACAGAAAGAACATACATACCATATATCACGGTCAGGTCATTGCATGACCATATCTTTGAAAATAAATTACAAATATCTGCAGTGACTGTAGGCCTAATGTCGATATTTTTTGCTAGCAGATTTAATACCAAACTAGCATATTTTGCGTCATGTAGAGCTGACCTATCGGCTTTGGCAGTTGATGATTCCAAATTAACATAGAGGGATTACACCTTTTATGCTTTTCCTACTTTCAGTCTTGTAGAGAAGTATCTTCAAAAAGTAGCACGGGGATCAGGCAACTAGAATTTTGCTTGCCACGTTGTGTACCTATTAGTCTTGGTTCGTCATGTTTTTGGAGATGCTAGCAATTTGGCATTTTAATTCTACTCCCAACCACACGGGACTCTCTGATTTTCTCGCCGGGCAGCAACCAGGCCAATCTACTAGCTTGTATGATGTCTTATTTCAGGGAAACAAACAATCGCACTAAATAGTAAATTTTGATAAAGATTCTATCAAATCACCATGCATGCATGAAGGAGTTACGTCCTTCCCTGGTGGTTGTTTACCCTAACCATTCAGACTGTGCAAACAGAAGCACTGCTTGGTTAAAGAATGAAGTCAGTCGGTAACGCCTTCGTGCATGCATAATGACTCCATATATATATATAGAATGTCAAGTTTGTTTGCTGTTAATTGTCTTAGTTTCGCTTTATTATAACCTTTGCACACGTTATAAAGTGGAAAGGTTATAAGGAAGCATTGTGTCATACCAATACGGTACAACCGTACAGCGTGTAACATCCTGTGTTGAAGACCACATTCAGCGAGGCGACGAAGAAGCAGAGCACGAAGCAACCAAATTGTAACCGTATATGTTACTAGAAATACTTCTTTTAAGGTAAGTAAAAGACAGGATATTTTTCAATATTATGGCATATAAAGGACCCAACCAAAGTAACGCAAACGTGTTAGCAAAGGTATCGGACTACAATGGTCGCCATTCCTGCTAAATTGTCTGCAAAGCAAATGTTGATGACTAGACAAGGTTGTATGACGTATAAGATATCAACGAAGTCAATGCTACAATATCCTGATCAGTCTGTATTGTATATATGTAGGCATATATGTCAGCACCACAGTGAGGGCATTACTGCGGGCTACGGAAACTGTTATAACATAGCTTCGATTGCATATAACTAACGATATGTAAAGCTGATGAATGATGAATGTAGAGGGTGCGGGTGTAGTTCAGAGTTGGAGCAGGGCATAAACTGACATACAAACTGTGGTGCCTTGCCCTCCTCACATCCGATCCCTCTGTGTCGTCCTCAGTAGAGCAACCGACAGTCTGGTCCCCCAGAATCAAAGATATTTATTTTATTCAAATGAATGTCGTAGCGAATCATTGCCCGTAGGAAACCTGGGCAGAAGGCAGCAAAGCTAGGTGACATTAATACCCCTCATATCTCCCACTCTGGCAGCAGACTGTCACAGTTAACTACGTGATTTTCATCCCTGATGACCACAAGGTCAAATCTCCAGCTAGATGTTCTTGGATCTATTAACTGGAATCAATGAAGTGTAAATCAGTAAAGCTTGTGCAACCTAGGAGGCTCACCTTGTAGAACCTTCTTGGTACAACTAACTGGCATATCAGGCTCATAATGCTTTGTAGTGAAATGTACACAAAGCCAGTACACATCAAATGTAAATACAATCAGTATACATGATGGTGCTACTGTGCCTGTTCACTAGTGATAGGAGTAAATACTCAAAGGGTGATGTTTTAACGACGTTCTACTTAACCACTGTAGAAAAATGCAACCCATTCTTCAACGATATGTTTGGTGTTTCGTTGAACAACGGCAACTAATTTTTGGATGTAATTTTCAATTGGTAGCTAGCGAAAAGAACATTCTTCAATGCAGTTAAATGCAAAACATTTGTAGGCTACTGGAAATGCTTTATTAATAAAAACAGTAGCTGCAGTTAACGATGATTTCCCCATGCGGCTCAAATTTATCGATGGGTGTTTGGGTAAAGGATGGTGAGTGTCCTGTTTTTCAGTCACGATCGTTTTATAACAATTGGTTAGACTAATCCGACAGTAGGCTATACATAAGCTTTGATAAGGGCCCTATCTTCGCATTTGTCAAACAGTTTCTGTCGTTATCTGTACGGATTACAACATTCTATATTGGTAATTAAGTTAATAAACATATTCCCTTATTTTTGAAGTTCAGTTCCAAGATAAAAGTTCATAATTTCGGTGTTGCATACTAAGGTTTCTTTTACGATTACCATTTGTGAGCGGACTCTCCCTCTCTTTGACTGGTAAATTTAATTTGTTGAAAGTCCTCTTTTTATTATTGAAACAGTGAGCAATTACTGTGAGACTATTTACTTATTATCACGTTGTATTGGACTTTAGTAACTGTCGAGAATAATTGTTTTGCGTTACTAGTACTAATTAAGTATACTTCTACTAGTATGCTATTATAAACTAGGCCTAAACAGTACAGATGGGCTGCTACCATTATTCTAGTACGTAAACTTTGTATACACTACACTCTTCCAACTGAGACAGCAATTCAAACCTATCTATTCATTTATCTTTAACTTTAACTTTTTTATGCAATTGAAATCTAAGGTACATCATGCACTTCTTTCTTAAATCCTCTACAAACCATCCTTGTCATTTGAAATTTTCCAAATTTGTATGACGTCACTGACCCTAAACATAATGAGGGTCACAAGGTCAGATTCCAACTGTACACTATGTCTAATGATACTATGGAATGAAAATCAGATAGAACACAATTTGAAAGCAAAGTACCGAGAACACACATCATGTATCATAATTTCATTGTACTCCATTCAAGAAGACGCTTGACGTCCATGTGTATATACCACTGATCCATGGCAACTTATGTCATAAACATAATTTACGATTACGAATGCCCTCTTGTAATTGTTCGTGTCATCCACGTAAATATTCAAAGAAATAATGAGATGATATTATGAACCTATATATAGAATATTTCAGATAAAATGTACAATTTACATTTTAGTGGTGCACAGAACATTATGGCTGATAGAAGAACGAACTATAGGACTGTGTTAGCAGATGTTGCTGATGAGCTAACCGATGAAGAAGCAAAGGCTTTGGCAATTGAACTAGACGTTTCTCGTGGTGAGCGTGGCAAGATCATTAATGGAAGAACGTTAATTGACGTGATGGAGAAAAATGGGCTGATCTCAGGGAACAACGTAGATCAGTTGTTGAGAATTCTAAAAAATCGACGTCACAATGTTGCTGCAACCAAATTGGAAGACTACAAAAAAAATAATATTACAAGTAAGTATAAAGTATAGATATGTGTGTATCTATGTGTGTATCTATGTGTGCATGTACGTATGTATGAAGCTAATAGGCCTTGATTGTATCCCCGTGGTACAATTAACAATAAAGTTAACACACTTAAGTGTTTTTCATAGGTTGCTATCTTAATAATATATTCACAATCATTCGCAGGTCCGGAGTCTGAAAGTGGCGATATGTTACTGAAAGATAAACGGGTTGAAGAAAGTTATCTTGAAGTGAGTATTGTTTAGCAATAATGATGACATATCTTTCATTTAATGTTTGAGGAAAGTTGAGGATTAATAACAGATTAAGAATGATAATGCATTACTTCGAACATGATATCGTGAATTTGCAATATTTGAGTTGTTTCTGTCTCATTTGAAAGACTTTGACTTGGTGAGAACATCATTGACTATAATTTTGACAGCTCCTGGGTACGAGCTAACTTTGAAGACTCTTGACATTGGTCTGAATCTCCTCTAAGTAGTCTCAATGTGCCGTGTGTAATTGATTTGTATGTATAACGTTGTGCTTGCGATCAGTGTCATATGTGTCTACCTTTGATAGATTGAGTAGACGGTGGTAATATAATGAAATACTTATATGTACTTTATATTGCCATAAAGATGAATGGCATTATTGCAATGATGTAATATTATCCTGGCATCCTGGTAGATAAATTAAAATCGAAAAAAAACATGCCATGAGTGGGTTGGAAAGTACACGGTTTGTCATCAACCTATTCAGCATTGATCCAAATGATTAATAGGTAAATGCTTAGGAAGTCTAAGATTTAAAATAGAAGTTATTCAGATTTGTTGTAGATAATAGTCATTGAACCAAGTTCCCAGTTATAATATAGCTTGTTCCGTTATTAAGGCAAAATATCGCAGTTTATTTACTTTATTTAGATTACTGTCTTGTGCCTGATATCTGTGGTGTAATAAACATGGATTACACCAACATATGTATTTGCTTGGTTTGAAGTAGATAAGTAATTTGTGTGTTATTTCGTGCAATTTCAATTTGCTACGATATGATCGATTGATTTCATTCAAATTAATGTAGCGAAGTGAAATTTTGTTGTGTGCACCCGTTGTATTAGCATGTCTTACGTAATAGTTCGTAATAGTCAGTTTTTAGCGTTAGTTGTATACACGTGTGTATTCTTCAGTTCTGTACACGGTGTTGTATGGCGAACATCGTCCCTGCAGATCTCCGGGGCTCGCCTCGTTATCCCTTTGTAATTTGTAATTTTTACTTAATCTGGGTCGTCAATAGCCCAGATTTACATATATCCTTATTATCTGGAGTCAGGAAGGAGATGTCACCCTTCTCAGAGGCAGGATGCCTCAGGTTTTTGGATGGTTCGGCTTCTGTCTCGAAGCCATTGGTTTCCCAAGATGGCGGACCTACTACAGTATATAGCGAGCTGGCTAGAGTTAGCGTTGATGAGTCTGGATGTCCGCGAGCTTCCTGTACCACGAGCGAAGAGTCTCCTTCGTCTTGTTATTCGCAAGCGAGCTGACCCCAGTATAGTAAGGGATTAAGTTATACATATTATTATTGTTTTATACTGCCGTACAGTACGTAACCTTATTGTTGATAAATTGAATTGAAGTTTTTCAGTGTCTGACAAACAGTCCAAAAGCTAACGGAGGCAAAAGTGGGACGCACAAGAGAGTTTTTGTTTCATTCGAAAAGACAGTGATCATATCAATGGAAAATGAAACAGGATGAAGTGTCCATCTGATACTTCATTAAACACCTTAGATGGGGAAAATATGTTCAGTTTATGCAAATGCCAGATCTTTGGTGTCGTTGGTTCCATGTTCTTTGTTTTGTATTTGTTCTTCTACAGATGATTTTGCCGATTAATCACTATTATTATTTTATTATTAGGATAACAGAGTGTCAAAATATAGCCACACGTGACAAACTGGATGATAAAAACATGAAAAATGAGAAGCGAGATTGGCGAAACTCAATCGAAGAGAAAATGCAGCCACTGTTACCTTTGTAAGAGGCTAAACTAATTTGTTAGGTTTCCACTACTTATGTATGGCTATACTTGGTAACAAAGTAGGCCTCTTTTACACTACATCCGAATCAGTTCCACTACCAGGCTTGTAAGACAAGGGGGCGGGGAGCCAACGAGTTATTAAAGAGGGGGAGAACATTTTCATACATAGAATAAGTTTCTGTAAACATGACGGGATGGCGTGAATGGATGCACTGTAGTCTACATGACGCAGAGTTGACAACTCGAAATGTTAACATTATCATTGCTCTAGTCTGTAGCGGTTCCTGTTATGTTCTGCCCATGACTTTGGGCTAAATGGATGAGAAAGAGGAAATTACACCAAAAAGTATCAATAATCAACAATCAATAATGTCCCACACAGAAATAAGACTTGCAATGAAATTAAATTCGATAGTTATTAATTAAATTAATTTTGAAATGTCAATGTCAATATCAGGATTCAATTTCTTCTTCTCTTTAATTGTAGTTTAAAATATGATCTTCTACAAACTTGGTTTTAAGCAATTATTTCCTCCCATTGCTTCTGTACAGACTTTGGTCTGATTTCGCCAGCTTGATAACGACTCAGTTCTCTTGTCAGACACGAGTAGACCCTCATGTCATGGTTATCTAATCAATGTTCTCTGCAATAGGTTAAACAAATGAGGTGGTAGTCTGATACCTGTAACACCTAATATCGCCACTTTCACAACACCTTGTAAAAAAGTGTGTTTTGCTTAACTTTACTGTGCGTAAGAAATAAGTACATAAAATAACTCACTGGGCTTTGCGTTTGTTTCCTTTTGGTAGTCTTCTAAGATTTTTGTAGAGTTTTGTGTGGCAAATGTCTGCTTTTAAGTTTTTTAGCAAATAATTAATTATATCTTTTGAAATTTATACTCTCTTTTTCCATTAACATTAACGTCGCAGTTCCAAATGAATACAAGTATGGGAATAATTAAAAATGTACAACTGTTCCAAAACGATAGTATTAGGCGTTTGACAAACGCAAACTAAAATTAAATACAAGTGAAATAAATTTAAACCAAGATGAGTTGTCGTGTTTACTTTTACTGTGTTGACCTCGTTGACATTTTATAAAACCCAGGAAAGTATATGGTTCCCTAACTTAATGAGGTGTATCCACATAACAAATAAGAAGTTCACTCACCACCTACTTTCTTCATTACACATTATTCCTCTTAATACCCTGTTCTGTTCGCTCATTGAGAGTATCCAGATCTTAAGGGAACACGCTTCGGAGGCATGCATAGATGATAAAGTCTGGGAAGTCCCATATACAGTTATTGAATTCAGCAATAACATTTAATATGATTGTAAATTGGGTTTCATATTTCATTGTTTGTTTGTTTTTTTTTGGGGGGGGGGGGATTTAACTAAATACCAAACTACTGTACACTAGCCATTTCTTCAGCCATCGGTGCAAGTGGAAGCGTTGCAAACAGCTACCCACGAGACGCCATGAAAGCAGATGTACCACAAATGATCGTTACATTGAACTACACACTTAATTTAATCCACACTTTCCAATACATCTGGCATATCGTACCCATAGCTGATAGCTGATGACTGGGCTAAACATGGTGCCCGAAAATTATCATACCATGGCCGTTGATATTTTGAGCTAGAAGAATTTAGTTTAGCATGTTTAGCATATTGAAAGTCTGTCCAATAGGAAAATAAGCCTAGTCAAGTCCCGGGGAGAATAGTAGAGTCCCATTAAGAAGCAAAAACCTCTGGAAGAGTCATTTTGTGTATATACATATAATGGTCACCGATGAAACCTCATGTATACTCAAATTCTGGAACACCAAATCACTCAAACGATCTATGAAGGAAATACCCTACCACTCAACAAGCAGTGATTGGGATCAACATTTACTACCACATGCTGCTTTGAGCACGCATGTTCATATCTGTGGAGTGCTAAAAGAATGAAAAAAACCTCTTCTCCGTATTTAGATGTTAGACAATAATTCCCATAATACCATTTCATCTAAAATTTCTTAATTATTCAATGAAACCCAGCCTACCGAATAGCTAATGCTAAATAGGCAGGCAGTTGTATATGTGGTGCACTGTATTGCCCCTGGAGGGATTGTTGGATTCGGTGTGACCAGATGTTAGTCTGGTAAAGTCGTGTGAGGGGGCAGTTGGCTTAAAAATGCAATACTAAGCCTTCAACTTCTGTTGTAAGTTTAATCGGGGAGGCGCGAACACTACCTATTGAATAGCATGTGCGCAGGACTCATCTCTTTGGGATATCAAAACGCAAATGGAATGTTCTTTAAGAACACACAAAACTACATTGAAAGTTGCATCGAAGTTTAATTATTAAGATCTTAAGGATGGGAACGGTACGGGAGCATGACACTTTCTCATTTGAGATGAAAAGTTGGCTATGCTGTCCGTGGACAGTATCAACCAGGTGGAGGCACGATATCCCCGAGAGATAGTATCCGTGGAGACAGTTGACATCATTTCTTGCTGCACCGGACACTACATCCATGACTCTCACTCTAATTGAAATGTTCCAAGCTTACTGAAGTACAAGGCATTTTTGTAAGTCAAACTTTATGACATGGACTCTATCCCGACGTCAACACTGAGCTCCATCTTTGATTGTGTTTTACTAG
This sequence comes from Apostichopus japonicus, assembly GCF_037975245.1. Classification (NCBI taxonomy): domain Eukaryota; kingdom Metazoa; phylum Echinodermata; class Holothuroidea; order Aspidochirotida; family Stichopodidae; genus Apostichopus; species Apostichopus japonicus. The sequence continues at coordinate 1,860,217 of NC_092576.1, read as the reverse complement.
AAGTATAGAAGTGATTCCTCTAGCAACTTATCTGGTGTACATATATCAATGGCTGGAAGCAATAAAGACAATCGAGAACAACAGAGTAGGCATCTTCACATTATATTCCTCCAACCAACCAGCACTGTAAACACGGATAAGCTTTCAACAACAACTACTTCGTTAAGCCATTTACACAATAAGAACTCAACTTTCAATACCAATTAAGGGAATTATTTGGTAACAAAACAATAAAACAAAAAATACATACTTTTTGCCCCTTCTTGTTCATGTGACACTACTAAAAACTAACTGAAATAAAGAAACATTTTGATCATATTAATCATCGTTTATAGCTAATCTGCAAAGTATACAGAGTGAAAAGAATTTAAAAAGTGTAAAAATATCATTCGACTTGAAGCAAGTCTAACTCTCAGTGACTGAGACACATGTGCATATTTTAGTAACGAGTGCACGATACTGAAAGAAAAGAATAGAATAAAATGTTAAATTAGCGAGTTAAAAATTGTGTGTTATACAGCTACAAATTGGTCTCCCAATGCAACACATTATAACACATACGACCATAGTCATGTTGAAATACTTGATAATGATATATCATTGTAGCTTGCAGTTGTAATATTCCTTCAGTAATCATGTTAAAGCTACCGGAGCAAAAGCTGCCGTGGGCATGCCATCCTTATCAGGTTCAAGCATTTGGTAAATACAACATCCTTCAATGTTAATATAAAGGAATTCAGTGAGCAAGTTATGCTACCAGAGCAATAAAGCTACCATATATAGACATGTTCAGGTTTAAATATTGAGTACAGATATTTTTGGTTTCAATTGTCAGGTTTACAATACTAGATGATATACCTTTAGTTGTTTAGTTGGTAAAAGCTAGCAAACCCAAATGCAGCTGCCATTGCCATTTTATCAGTAGCATGTTCAAATGTTTGATGTGGATATCTTGTTCAACGTTAGAATTACTTCAATAAGGTGAGAGTAACGTATGTTATCTTGTCTGGTTTAACTACTTTTATTTAAATATCTTACTGAAAGCCAGTTACTGCAGTATCTGGTCATTCTATCAGAGCTGTAAAGCTGGTTTCGGTAGGCTACCACTGTCAGGTTTAATTATTTGATAAAGATACCTTGTTTAATGTTAAAGGGGCTACTTTACTAAGCTGTTAACCTACAGGACCCAACGATGCTGACAGCGGCAAATCTTAACCTGTCAGGTTGAAATATTTAATAGGTAATCTTGCTTAATGCCAATCCTATAACTTTAGTAAGCTGGTAAATCTACCAGAGCATGAGCATGTTAGCATTGTCAGTTCAAAAACAATAGTTCACGACATATCTTGCTTATTACCAGCCTTATTGCTCCAGTAAGTAATTTATTGTAGATAAAGTAACCACTTAGGCTATTAGAATAAACAACTAAAATACGAAAGAAGAGAAAGCTGTTGTGGAAATAAATAGCTGCTTGTTTTTGTTTTGTTCATTTAAAGAATAAGTAATAACAGATGATGTCAAACCGAACGCTGTGAAAATCTTGTTCTCCAATGACGTCACTCTAAAAACATTGGTTTTACACCCAAGACAAAAATGAGAACTCTGAAGCACAACAAAAACGAATGTCCCCTCTTTCAAACAGAGCAATTATCCCTGTATATTATTGGCCCTGCTTCATAGGGTCTGTCATAACAGTCCTTATTCCCTTGGTCTATGCTGTTTACAAGCATACGTACACGGTGGATGAATCTGCATACAGATGGAGTGGGAGAATGATTAGTTCAATGTTCCAACTTGCGCAGTTTCGTCGAACGAAAAAAATGCCCTGTAGAAAACACAACTGAAGGTGCTTAACATACTTACGTTAATAATTACGAACTGAATTGTATGAACTATAAGTGATTAAATCAGGATGCCGTTACGATCTGTAGTCAGACACCGCAGCTAGTCCAGTTTCGCGATCTACAGTCATAGACTGCAGTTGGTAAAGTTTCGCGGAACTAGGTAGGGTCGATATGACAGCGCCCAACAATCATGCTGGGTGTGGCTGGAGGGCCACTTCACTTCCACAAATGGTTTCCAATGTTAAAATGTATTAACTTAACAGCTAACAGACCACTGTTTTGGGACTGACTGATCATAACAAACCATTAATTATCTTCCAACCAAGAAATCAAGATAGTTAACTTTTCATTTTATTCTAAATTATGTTAATGATCGGTTCCAAGATACATTGCAAATAATTAATTTCAACTTTTCATTTAGTAACCCACAACCTGGATCAGCTTATGTGTAACCTTTCAACACCATGCATATTTAAATCAAACCCGCCTTAAATCACCCTGAGTTGGGACAACTTTCTCTATACGGTACTTTCGTGTCCGCTTCAACGCACTCCTATTGACAGTACAAAACAGTGTAAATATTCTTGTTTCTATCAAGAAAAACGTAAGGAACTGTTCATACTGTCAGTTCGATTGCATTGAAGTGTGATATGAGAGGACAGTATAGAGTGGTATTAGCATTAGATCAGATCGAGGTTAGAAACTGTTCATACTGTTAGTTCGATTGCTTTGAAACATGATATGAGAGGACAGTATAGAGTTGTTTTAGCATTATGGAATCATCACAATGTCACTTGATTTTCATACTCTACTGTACTGCACAAAACAAACGAGTAACAAACAGCGGACACATGTACACATAGTAACCAGTAATGGGGTCTGATGAGGCTAGCTACTGTTCCATCTAGACCATTTGGCGTTATTGTGAATCAAACTGGTTCACTTATTAGATTCATCTTAACATCTGCAACAGCATTTGGAAAATTGGTTGAAGGGGTTTACAAGTAACAAGGGGTTCACAAGGGCTCAATTTGCTTTTGAACTACAACACTCAAAGTTACCTAAGGGCTTGGCAAATAAAGGATCCTAGTTTCCTAACATGATTTTTCTTCTCAATATTAAAGTTTTTTGTGTTGTATCTACCGTAATAAATGTCCATATCGTAAATAGCTTAATTTTAATACAAAGTGTTACATTCACAAGCACAAACTCTAAATGCTTAATCGATTGACAAAAATCGTACACAACAACTTGACACCAAACCGGAAAATAAAACGTTACAAGGCTTCTGCTCAAAAATGGGAGGGGGGAGGGAGGGGGGTTGCAGAGGAATCCTCTTTCCTTAACCCCTAAAGACAAATCTAACAAAACCTGGCCCTCTCACCCCATCTCATCTTCTGTATGCTTGGCCAAAGATAACCAAGGATAGAAACAAGTACAAATAGTCCCGGATGTCTCTTTGCCTTGGTATAATCCTCTCGGTTTTAAAAACAAAGTTTTAATCTCAAATTTTGGTGGTAAGAATTACCACTGGAGATGGTCATTACCCACTTATAAGGATGCTTTTACCCAGTCAGAGTAATGGTTAAACCCAGTGAGAAGAATATTTCCCAACAAATATGAACATTTCACCAAGTTATAAGCATACTACTTACCCAATAAAAGAACATGTAAGTATACTTTCTCACATAACAGAATATTCACAATCCTGAAGAGAAAGTATACTTTTTTTTGTGAACATAAATAGACCTGCTAACTTTTATAGAATGCAATTTACCTATGAGGAGGGGATACTCTTTAATCCCATATCAGATGAATCTATGTTGGAAAATAGCAAAGCAAACCAGTTTGAGCCGATTAAATGAACCCAGCAAAGAGAATAATTACTCAGAAGATTCTTTATCCATGTAAAAAAAAATACCTGGAAGAACTTTATCCAGTTAGTAAAATGTTTTAAAGCAGGAAGAAGAAATGCTTAAACAGGAAATAAAATTGTTATCGTAATTTCACAAATGTCCTATCCGGGTAATGAATGTGCTTCCATAACCAGTAAAATGCATCATGTGACTCCTTATTCATTAACATCGGATCATGCAACAAATCAAGAACATCTACACGAAAATTATTCCACGGTTTTCTTTAATACTGGGTGAAAGCTTCACATTCCTCTAAAGAAATAATTATCACTTCATATGATACAGATTTGGACATCTATATCTATTTTGAATTGCTTAGGGTTAAAACTCCAGAAGTTAAAAGCTAAACATAATAAAAATGATGAAATATGATGTTTGGGCAGGGAAGTGTCTGAAAACAATTACAATTTTCATAGACCAAATAAAGAATAAAAACGTTTATGCATTGCAAAATTTGAACTTTTAGTTTTGCATTGAAGCTCCCTCCCCTCCCCCCCCCCACCCAAAAAAAAAATCAAGGACATTTCACTTTTTCTACTTTTTACCCATAAGGGATATTCCAAATATGGCTGAACAAATTTGCATGAATGTAAAAGGAACCTGTGTGTAACTTTACTAAGATACAACATATTCATGAAAATATTCTCATGAATATAACATGAGTATTGCCACAATGACTGCACTTACAGCCCTGTGCCCGACAAAGAGAAAATTTTCAGCATACATTGTCATAACTTTTGATGGATATAAATTTGCAGAAGGATGGTCACATGATAAATATATGGATATGCATGTGTTAGATGAATATTCAATAAAGTCACTCTGATGTACATTTCCTAACATGATCAGTTTTACCGAATCAGTGACACGACACACCAGCAAGATGATGTTATCCGGCAGAATAGTTTCACCTTCTAGCCAAAATAAATAAATATTAATAATAAATAAGGACCCTTAAATAACTAACTGATGCATACACCATGCAACTTTCACCCCCACCCACCCCCCCCTTTTTTTCAGAGGGTTGATGTAAAATATTCAAGCAGGCAAATCACCCATTTAATTAGCCATTGGTATTACCAATATACAACACTTCTCAGTCTTGTGTTCACAGTGCCTTTAAAGAAATATTTAAAATACTGTTTTTTTCTTTCCTTCTCCTAATTCCTAAAACCTATTGATGACATTTCTGTTACTCTTTATGACTAAAAACGAAAGAAAAAAAAGAGAATGTTAAGACATCTTCCCAAACTGCAAAATGAAGATAAATTGTTTTAAATGTTCTCAGATAATTAAATATATATATTGTCAACACTCGAAGTTAAAGTGCGGGGATGACAATTGCTAAGAAAGTGCAAAAAGATGAAATAAAAAACAGAGGGTAAAAGGAAACAACCACGATGCAAACACAGCAATTAGAATTCAACCTTCAACTGATTATGTTTCTCAGAAACAGCCGAAAAAGACGAGACTTTGCTTTTAATATGTGTTTATGAGTTCTGGTCTTTGGTTAATATACAACACCTTCATAATCTTCTAATCCCATAGTGATTACAGAAACAAGCGTGTCGCTATGATTATGACCTCATGAACAACACAAGTAACCCCATCTAAAAGATACAGGAGCCAGCAACAATGCAAGCCCACAGCCTCCCTCTCCTTGCAAGTTTCTCTTGGCTGGAAATAGTTGATACCGAGAGATGCTTACGTCAACTGAGTTTTAGTATTTCCATCTCTTTTAGCTTTGTTAATTTATTCCATGGATGCAAATTTTACCTTTTGACTCTTCCAAGTCTGTGTATATTCTTCATCTTAAAAATGTGTAAGGCATCGGTTGTTGTCTTCAAACGTGGATGACAAAATATAGGGCGGTTCTAGGTCACAGTCAGCAACAAGGAAATTACCATACAACAGGGATAACAATGTCCTGATAACGGGGTTACTAATGAGGAACATAATACCAAAAAAAAACACGAAAAAGAACCATCCAAGTAAAGTGCTTCTAGCTACCATCTTTAGCAATAAAATGTCAACCCAGCCATCATCCAATCAACAAACCAAATATTACCACTAGTAGAAATTTGAGCCCTTTTCCACAGCAGTCTATGCAACTGAACTATCTTCCTTTTTTACTTTTAACTTGCAATATACTTTTCGCATTGAATCCACTCCGCCCAGATCCGTATAACTTGAAATAATCCACACAAAACCAATGGGGTCAGTGGAAACCACTGCGAAACAAAGCAAAGATAACATTTCAACTCTGCACTTTGATTCTGCTTCTCATTCCAAGACTAACCCTCTAGCTTATTCAGTCCTACAGTGCATGAGGGGTGGGGGCTGTGGGTGGAGGGCATCCATGGGGTGTGTGAGAGAGGGAGAACTTGCAATAATATGGTTTGCAGGTACTACACATGATCTTCACGTTTGCATATTTGATATGATTTGCACCCTTCAAGATGTTTAATAACAAAGAGAACTTTACCATGACTGAAGCTATACAGTTGATTCCAAAATAACATTTGAATAGAATTCTGTGTATCCCTCCAATAATGATTATTGAAAAATACTGTTAACGGTGGTGCACATTGTTCCAATTCCATTTGCATGTGATTAATTTTCGCAGGGAAATTCAAGCTTGCAATAAATGAAACAAAAAAGCAAAAAAAGAATCCTCATGATACCAGAAAGACAGATCACTACTACTAATACTACAGGTCATACTGTACGTTATGCCAAATGAATACTACACTTACAATAAGAAGGGCTTTGTCTGGTGTCTAATAGATGAATGCAACCTCCTCATGGCCAGCTTTGGAGAATTGCCAAAACCTTTTTCCCCACCCCAAATCTAGATTGCCTTTAATTCCTCCTCCAGCCCCCCCCCCTCTTCCCCCCCAAAGAAAACACTAGTATTTTAAAAAGAATATTCATAAAAACTAATGCTGTTCATCTTCTTGCAATACATTTCCAAGCCAAGGTTGCAACCGTTACCACTTTAAAATGAGTTGCTGCCACCATTGCTTCACAAAATAAAAGTGATATAGCGCCCTCTACACAGCAACTGACTTCTTAATCCCTCTATCGTTACTCACAATTTAGTAGGACACTATCACAATTAGTATGATATTTTGGTTAACGTTCATCTTCAATTCCTGATGTACAACCCTCTTTTCAAGTAAATTTCTTGTCAATTCTCAATGCATCCCTGCAACAACTTCAAGATTTCCCCTTGGGCCTTGTTAACCCTCCACTCACTCCCCCCAACCCTCACGTTCCATGTTTACAAGCACTTCAATTTCTTTACAGGAATATATCATAGCAGAGAACAGTTCTAAAGGGTTCTTGGTAAAGTTTATTATAACCCAATAAAATGATAGATTTGCAATAACAGAGTTTGAAAGAGCACATACCAAGCCCTGTAGATATTGACAAGCACTTCAATACCATCATCCCATTGACTAAAGTGACAAAACCTAACAAGATGCTGTTATAACAAGCTAAAACATACCAGCATTGTCAACATTCAATGTAATTTTTTTTTCACAAACTTCTAAACTCTTTTTAAAAAATTTGAAAAACATTCTTAAACAAATACATCTATAACACTTTTTTTTTACGCTTAATGGCTTTAGCTGCCAAACTATATTTTCTTACTTTTTAATCTGTTAAATTCTCTATATTTTTTTTTCTTTCATTTTTTTGTTTTTTTCTTGGCTTTTGATCCTTGTTTTGTTTAGATATTTTGTTTAACCTTTTTATTTATTTTTTTTCTGGTGTGGCTTATTTTCCCATTTTTTTTCTTTTTAATTTTCCTCTGGTTAAAGATATAATAATAGTTATTATTAATATAGATACTATTAATTCCACTGACTCTGCACTTTTTTCTACCTCGTACCGAGTTTGTCTATATGATACACAAATAAATCCTTGAAAAAACAAAGGAAAAAAATCCAACGAATTTGTCTTCCCCACGTCTTCATCCAAATCGCTTCCACCCACAAGACACTTTTGTTTGTCAATAGATATTTCTTCTTGTTATTAACTACCATCCATTCGTATGTAAACCGAAGGATTTCACGACACTTATTCTGTACTGGTACTTTAAACATCAGCGAAACAACTAATACTGATGGTATTGTAATTTGTAATAAACCGTCCTTTACTAGGAATATATGTTCTTCTTCTTCTTCTTTTTTTTTTGTCTTGGTTTTCTCCTTTAAATTTTTTTGCTTTTTTTTTTAATCTTTATCTTCCCATTTTGAACTTGTAAGCCAGTTCCCACCCCCCACCCCACCCCCCTAATTTTTTTGACTTGTAAAAGAGAGGAAGATTTGTGCCAACGAGGGCAGGCACTTCCATGTCAAACATATGTTTTAGCAACTGTGTGTATTTTTTCTGTCTTTTACATTAAATGAGAGCTTAGGGGAAAAAATGGAAAGAAGTTGATAACTTAAAGATAATAAAAAAAAATTAAAAAAAGGGAAGAAAAAAAAGAACCAAGTGGAAATCTTTAGGGAGATAAAATCCAAATTTTTCTGTAAAATTATTTTGATTTAAAATATTTTATTCAATTTAAAAGATGGTTATAAATTGAAATATGGGAAATGCTTCTCTTCTGTTGGTCAAGAGAGTAAAACAACAGCTGAGATTGTCAATTATTTCCTTTATAAACTGTCAATGTTTTTGCCAGCTGGAGCTGGTTGTGAATGAGCCACATACCAGCAAAGAATATCTCGTTAGAAAGCTCTGTTTACATTGTACAGCTTCAAACTGTCCTTCTGACAAGACAGAATATGGATTCATATTCTGTGAGGAACAGCCTGAGGTGCCATCTCTTGACGGAGTAGCGAACTTCAAATTGCAAGGAGCAATTTGACACCCCAACTGGCAAGGAGCAATTTTGAAACCGTGTTCTAATACAGAGCAGTTTCAAAACCGTATTCTGCAAGGAACAGTCTGAAAACTTGTTCCGCCATTTAAAACTATTCTCCCTCCCGAACAATATCAAACTGCACTATGCGAGGAGGAGAGGCAGTTTCAAATCCCACTTTTGGACTGGGGGTCGGAAGCTGCCTGTTTTGCGATAACTATCCTTGCACTCATTCGGCTTGACATTTAATGTCGTTTCCTTCTACATCTCAGCACAATAAAAAAAAGAGACTCCATTGTTTTTAGACACTGTACTCTTCCAGTTGACTATGCCAGCTATATTTAGTATCAAGGCATTAAAAATCCTGAAATCGTCACACCTTTTGTCTTGGCGTTTTGCTAACATTCCCGATAACTAACAGTTACCTCTGTATCTTTATAACCTCTGAACAAATTTTTGTTTCCATGTTAAATTGAAATGTGAGTTACCGTGTGTTATTTTCTTCCGAATGGCTTCTTTTTTTCTATTCCTTTTCCCTTTATTTCTCTGTCTACCACACTAAAAAAAGTCTTTTGTCAATCTTTTCAAATCCATGACTCCAGCCTTCTTGACTGAAGTTTCGCATCTTAGTTCTATGCACCCTCACTTTCAAGCAAACTTTTCAATCATTTCTCGTTTATACCCCTAGTACCAATACTACCTCAAAAAAATACACAAGTTCAACTGATTTCATCACAACCATCCAACCATCCAACCATCACATATTCACATAAACACAAACATCGGTAACAGTGGTGGTAGTCTACTGAGTAACCCAAGACAGCAACCACTGTATGATTCAACTTTATCTCGGAAACTGTCCTAACACTGTCCGCCACGAACCCATGCCTACGGAAAAAAAAAAAAAAAAAGTAAAAAAGAAAAAAAAAAGGAAAAATATGGTGATACTATGGTATTACTCTTAACATGAATACAGACTCTAAAGGCATTATCACAAAATCTCTCTATCTCTCCCCAAAATTCCTTCTCAACCCCCCCCAACCCCATCATCAGTCCGCGTCTCGACTGCCGGAGCCCTCCTCTTCTTGCTCCCGACTGTGGCCCTCTGCTCCGCCTCCGTTAGGATGGGTTTTCTTCAATTCATCCATCTTGCTGCAGTAGTCTGTAAACGTATCCCGGAAACGGGACCAGGACTTCTCCGGGATGGTGATTGACGTACGGTACTGACTTCGTGGCTGTGAAGACAAAAAAGAAATGTTTTTTTAATAGTAGCGCCCCCTCTATGGTTCTGGGGAATGCCCAAAAGGCTCACCGGATACTGCGATGTTTAGAAAGGTATCGATATGTCCATTCTATGAAGGATATATACATATACCAATGGGAACTAAATGTACAACCGATGTGAATGTTAGTGTTTCACTGCTTGAAAATATCACAGTAGTGTTTGACCTGTGACAATTCCATTAGCCCACTTCTCTGATAACCATTGGTTAACTGTGCCTCCCACTCATGTTCACTGGTCCTGCATTTGAACTAGATTCAGTATTTGTGCTAGTGCTCATACTCAGCACTCACACCGAGGGTAATTCTACTAGTACTCATACCAAGGGAATTCTACTAGTACTCATACCAAGAGGAATTCTACTAGTACTCATACCAAGAGGAATTCTACTAGTACTCATACCAAGGGGAATTCTACTTGTACTCATACCAAGGGGAATTCTACTAGTACTCATACCGAGAGAATTCTACTCACACTCATACCAAGGGGAATTCTACTAGTACTCATACCAAGGGAATGCTACTCACACTCATACCAAGGGGAATTCTACTAGTACTCATACCAAGGGGATTCTACTTGTACAGATACCAAGGGGAATTCTACTTGTACTCCTACCAAGGGGAATTCTACTAGTACTCATACCAAGGGAATTCTACTAGTACTCATACCAAGGGAATTCTACTAGTACTCATACCAAGGGGATTCTACTTGTACATATACCAAGGGGAATTCAACTAGTACTCATACCAAGGGGAATTCAACTAGTACTCATACCAAGGGGAATTCTACTAGTACTCATACCAAGGAGAATTCTACTAGTACTCCTACCAAGGGGAATTCTACTTGTACTCATACCAAGGGGAATTCTACTTGCCCTGTGACACAAACATATTCCTGTTTTGTGTCACTCATCATTTCATGAACACCTGTTATTGAATTATAGCAAAGTAAACATTTCAACTATAAATAATTAGATTTATCACACTTATTTCTATTTATATCGGATGAATGCAATTTAGCATATCCTGACGGTCCGTCTGAGGTAACCTTGGTCACGTCCACAACGGTTCCCACCACTGACACATTTTTGCGATCCTTTGAGCTGATAAGAATAACTTTCCAATTAATTTTGACGTCCACTTCCTGTCTGCATAAGTCAAATGCTACACCAGTACCACAAGCTTGATACGACTACGTGCAAATGGCGACTTTTCTCGATTTGTTTCAATCGACGAGGCCTAAAACTCGCTTTGATTTCGACAATCGTCTTACCTGTACTTCACTGATCCGCATGTACACACCTCTGTAATTGCTACCAATATCGAAAAAAAAATGCTTATTCTCTACCCAGAATTGTTGACTCTTTGGAAGAGGGGCCTGGCTCTCCTCTACTGTCAAGAGAAAGCAAAAGAGAAAAAAGAGAGAGATTGGCGAGAGAGGCAGGGATACAATTGGAGAGAGTCCCTGCGGAGCAATCATATCGTTAAATGATTAGACGGACGCACAAACACCCGACAAACCCAACAAACAGCTTGAGGACCACACACATTGCAATATCTCTTGTGTAATTAGGTTAGGCACTTGTCTTAATTGTTTAATCTGCTTATATCGTACCTGATGGGTCATCTGTCCCAAATTCTTCTAAAAGTTCTGTGAGGGCATTCTTAAATTCTACCAGCCCTTGGGCAGGTACGGCTATCTGTATTCTAGGCCCTCTATCCCCAGTTTGTGAAACCTGTTTAAGAAAAAGAGAGAAAAGATTAAAGTCAACTTCCACGATGAAAACTTCCTACTTGGGATGGGAAACTGACCTGAAAATAAGTACTGAGAAACTTGGTAGAGCCTTACAGAGAATGGAAATACTCAAATCGAATAAAACACTTGTAGTAACTTAACATGGTAGAATGAGAAGGAGGAGCAATGACCGGGAGCTGGTCATGAAGGGCACACAGTGTTAAAGGGTTACCATGGACATTATAGGCATGGTAGAACAGGTGCTCAGGTTGTGAGGAGACAGGTAAGCGAGGAGCGAAATAAACAAACAGTCAATGCATGAGTAAATCCTTGCTCACATTTGGTAATGCAAGGAGGATCTAACCCCACGAGGACAACCAATATCGTAGTGTGGATACTCCGGTATTCAGGATCAGAACAACCAAATCGTGATCTCCCTTTGGGAAGGATCCTGATCCAGCAAATGTGCACCACAAATGTGTGACAAAATGTGACAATGTGTGACAAAATGTGTGACACAATGTGACAAGTGTAAAAGACAACAAGACAGATTAGAAAGATGGAAAGCTAAAGCCCACATATTTTTACTACAATAGTTCATTGGTTTGAAATTTTAACATAGTGTAGTACATTGGTATGTACTTGTAACATAGCTCATTGGTTTGTAGTTATAACATACTGTAGTTCATTGGTTTGTACTTGTAACAGAGTACATTGGTTTGTACTTGTAACATAGTGGTTTGTACTTGTAACATAGTACATTGGTTTGTACTTGTAACATAGTACATCGGTTTGTACTTGTAACATAGTTCATTGGTTTGTACTTGTAACATAGTTCATTGGTTTGTACTTGTAACAGAGTACATTGGTTTGTACTGTACTTGTAACATAGTATATTGGTATGTACTTGTAACATAGCTCATTGGTTTGTACTTGTAACATAGTACATTGGTTTGTACTTGTAACATAGTACATTTATTTGTAATTGTAACAGAGTACATTGATTTGTACTTGTAACATAGTTCATTGATTTGTAATTGTAACAGAGTACATTGGTTTGTACTTGTAACATAGTTCATTGGTTTGTAATTGTAACAGAGTACATTGGTTTGTACTGTACTTGTAACATAGTATATTGGTTTGTACTTGTAACATAGCACATTGGTTTGTACTTGTAACATAGCACATTGGTTTGTACTTGTAACATAGTACATTGGTTTGTACTTGAAACATAGTTCATTGGTTTGTACTTGTAACAGAGTACATTGGTTTGTACTTGTAACAAAGTGGTTTGTACTTGTGACACAGTACATTTGTTTGTACTTGTAACATAGAACATTGGTTTGTACTTGTAACATAGAACATTGGTTTGTACTTGTAACAGAGTACATTGGTTTGTACAGTTTGTAACATAGTACATTGGATAGTACTTGTAACATAGTACATTGGTTCGTACTTGTAACATAGTGGTTTGTACCTGTACCAAATATGTAGCACATTTGTACAACATAAATGATTAATGACTAATAATTTGCATCTAGTCAAACATTGATAATAAGTTTCCAACAGGACACACCCACCCTACTGATCCTAGTTACAACATCATATTATATATCACAAATTTCCTGCGGAGTCCATTCCAAAGCAGTACTGACAAAATCGAAAGCTACTTTCAAAAACCAATTTTAATAATTATACATGCAAAGCTGCACAATGATTATTCTGGGGACCACTTTAGGTTTTACCTTGACCCCCCAAACAGCAGTTACCTCATTTCCTTTCTTTCCAGTTCTCTAAGCTGGAAAGAATCAAAGTTGGATGTAATCCTATTAAATGCAGGCTTTCTTCATGACCTTTGACATTTCCTTGCAAAAGTCCTTATATTAAAACCTAGTTTGCTGGCAAGCAACTTCCTTTGGAAAACTTAATGTATATCATAACTACTTGCTATGGAGAGGGAAGTGCAAACACTTAAAGTGACACGAACTGAATGCATGGTAAAATGTGTACACATTCCGGTAGGATTGTGTACAGGGGGCTTGACATAGTAGTGATGTGAACCCTTCCGAAACATTGCTCCCTGGTACTACACCTTTCCTAACTTCCTAATGCTTAAGAATTTAGACGCTCAGCTTTTTAATTTGGATTAACGGTATTAAAGCATACATCTATGTCTGACTTAGAATGCCCTTTTTTTTCTTTTTTTTTTTTAATTTGTGTTTTATTCATTGCTAAGGTATTGTTAACTCCCAACTACAGTATGTATACTGTACATACTGTACAACACTTTGCAACTACAAGCCTATCAGTGAAGTGCCTCAATATTAAACGATCAACTGGTTGTGGAAATATTATTTGTGCCATTCTAGAATTCTTTCAGGCATCTGCAGTGCAGGGATATATATATGTATACTGCCAAAAATTCTGAGAAAACGGCTATGAATGCTAGTTTTAAGGGCATTCGGTCAACCTGAACTTTTCTTTATTTGTAAAGAAAGTTACGTGAATTAATCCTACAGGGGAATCACTATATGGAATGAATCCTCTATTATTTGTGACTAAATTTTATGGATTGAATCAAAATTGTAAGGACGCTCAGTTTCTCCATACAGAAATTCATATTTATATAATATCTATTTACTGCTCTCTGTACATAGTAATTTGGTCAATTTGCACAGCCTTTTCATGCTGCTAAATTTAAGTATGATCACAAAAACCACTTTCTAGTTCTCTAAACATCTTTCATATTTCTTTAACACAGAGATAAAACCCATCACTTCTGCTGGGATCATTATGAGATCTTCTGGCTTCAGAACCTTGGCAACTTTTTTTTTGAAATTATGCTTAACCCTTTCCTCGAAACCCACGTGAGAAGGGGCTGTACTGTGAAAACATTAATAAGTTCTGTTTTTGTGATCATAGCCTAACCATGTGTCATACACAGCAGTACTTACGACCTCAACATCACACACAAGATCTTAATAACTTTATAGTCACTTCTCTCGGACACAATCCTGTCCCCAACACTCTTTTCTCCCCTTACTTTTCTGGGAAATATCTACATGCATGTTTTTAATTTCTCATTTTGTAGCACAGTTAATATTCTGTTTTAAGAGTAAATAAATGTGAGCAGTTTGTATTTCTTGCAAATGACTGAAATATTACAATTAAATGAAAAGACAACAGATTTAAAAAATAAAAAATAAATTAAATGACAGATTGCTTCATAGAAATCTTGAATTCATTCCTACATTAAATTTGGATCCAAGTTCAAATGTCACAAAAAATATAACCAAAGAGGCCTTTTATACATGAATTGAACTTTTACACTTAGGTAGGGGAGGGGGTAGTGGAGATTTTCTTCCCATAACACACTGCATACCTCTATAAAATCACCAAAACCTGCGGAAAGCAAGTCTGTCATTTGTATAACTTCTGTTTACTATTTGGAGGAGGTACCTTCCTCCCTCCCTCCCCCTCCCCAGGGCTCAGATCACAATTACATAAGTGGTGGAAGTAAGCAAATGAAACTTCAACGATTAAACACACCCCGTATCCCCTCTTTCCTTTCCCCTCCTCTTACTTTTAGGAAGCGACCTCTGTTATTCTCCTTCAGGTCTAGATAGTATCTTCTGTTGTCGGAGATGATCTGTTCGCTCTTTATCCGTCCGTCTTCTGGGATGTTGTCTGGGTTTGCTGGTCCCAGCTGTGCGTAATGCTCACTGAAATCTGTAAGGTAATCTCGTAACTCCGCCGCCGCAGGCATGCGCAGTGTTAGCCTCTTCTTTGGGCCACGACCTGGGACCTAAAATCGTCGGGGAAGGGGGGAGGGGGGAGGAGGGAAGGAAAAGAACAACAAGTTTGGGCAACAACTTTGACAATTTCAATTCAAAATTTAAATATATTTAATGTAAATGTAAAATTCATTCTGGGGAATGTCTCGGCTTCAGTCGATCGAACCTATTAATGAACCGACACGGTTATTATTATTACCGCTACTTATATGTCAATGTTATCTTGGTTTTCGGATAAATTACGAATAAACTTCGACCGGTGTTTGTTTAACATTTTGATGCATAATTTATTCTTCACATTTGTGAACATTCAAGTACAATGCAGTATAAAACAGGTTCATCTTCACACACCACAAGGACTGGCAATTGCATCGAAGTTGAAGAAAAAACCCTCTAGGTGTTAACAAGCCCCACACCCTACCTCCCAGCCCCTCCCCCCCCCCTCTCCATGAGGCTTGAAAAACTTGCAAACATGTTTGTGCAATGGACAAGTAGACTTCCAGTAGACTTCCATGACAAGGGAATGCCACTCAGTTTGGAGAATGTCCAAAACTTGGTCTAGCCTCCTAAAGTTGATCGAAGACTCCTTTATCAACTTACTGTACACAGTATCTTGATAAAACTCTTGATAAAACTGTCATGTCAACCCCTTTTTCTTGCATTTGGCTGTACCAATTTACCATCAAAATGTCCATTTGCTTAAATGCAACATTTGTGTGAATTTTTATATGCAAACTGTATTAATAAACACATTTTGTGATTACAAAGATACCATGGCACAGTAACAGACCGATTTTCCTTAACATACCACAAACTCTGACAAACTGTGCAGCATTGGAAGTAACAGGAAAAGCCCCCAGGACAAGAATTAGTCAACAAAGCTATGACAGTAAATATTATAACAAAAGAGTCCTGACTGAATAGTTCCTGTAATGTCAGATGGGTGAGTGACCATAATGCCATCACTGAGGGTATGTTATTAAACAGAGACCACCCAACTGATCCGGTCATTATGTGGTTAACCAGAGCAATTTGAAGATTATGCATGGTTATGTATTAAACTGGTCCTTATTAGTGCTGCCCCATACTGATCATTTTACCACCACCACTTGTTACCAACTATAATGTGGTTAACCAATAGAGTTCAATCAAAGGACAGTGCAGTGCACATGACACAACACTGTCTGTGATATTCAGATTTATACGTGTGTACTTAACATTTTCCTGCTCATATTGAAGTCAACATGTGAACTTTGATAAATATTTCAACGTAACAACCCCTACTTCAACTTCTAATATTTTACTTATAGTTTGATCATTATGTACATTCCTTCTAACACCCAAATGAGCTAATTGCAATGCCTATAAGTTTATAGGTGACATAATAGGCCAGCAAAATAAAAGGGCGAGGGGGGGGGAGACAGATTTGTCTAGCAGCCACATTTCTAAAATCACTCCCAGTCATCATGGACATTAAAATGCAAAACAGGTGGAAAGCCATCCTTGTATATTACCTCTTGGCTAGATGAGAAAAGGTCGGTGACCCTGAACTTAGAAGTAGGCTACAGAGGGCGTTAGAGCACAAAATTATGTTTACCAATTGGTTAGTTTAGGTATATACTGTACATGTACAGTATGGGAAAGTGTGTACGTACAATGGAGACACACCTGTTAAAGAGGAAGGGTCGTCACATATAATACATGTATTTAAATAAATTCAACTTGAAATATCTAGGTTTGATGTACCTGCCAACACCTTATTTGAGGCATTTTCCACTCAGTATCATTAATAGCAAATTTAATATTTCTTTGGCAAGGGCACGGCAGATACAACTATCCGTATAAGTGTGGGTTACTTTCCCTTCTTTAAAAACGGTGACTTGTACAGATGTCAAAGATGAAGGTGCAGGGGAGGGAGAAAATCTTCATTTCCCCGACTTATTTATGTAGACCCATAACTGTAAATGGAGGGGCCATAGGGGTATCAGGGGGGGGGCATGTCCACTCTCCAGATCCTTTTTTCCCTGCATACCACTGTTCAAAATTACTAATTTTCCAATACCGTGGTAAAATAACCGAATCTGTGTGTTGCGAGGAGACAGCTCCATCACAAAGTGTAGGAAGCCTAAATTGCGGGGGGAATGAGCTTTTTTTTTTTTTTTTTTTTACTGTCCTCACCTCGGCTATTTTGAGGAAGCGCCCTCTCCTGTTCTGTTTGACATCGAGGTAGTACTTCTTGGATTGGATGTGAAGGGTTTTGGTGGCGAGCTCTTGTACGTCTGTGAAGAGAAGAGATGTGAGAGCATGTCAAATGATCTTTCATTTCGAGTATATTATCGTTAGTATTTAAGTCTGCGTCAATCCAGGCTATCAGCCAATCCTCCAAGAGAACTGTTTATTACACGGTTTAATATGTCGAGCAATGTCATCATGCATGAAACAGCCCAATGAATGATGTATCTTGTGGACCGGGAAAACCCTTTAGGTTAGTGTTAATCGTTAGGGTTAACCCTAACCATAACCCAAGAAATACTGCATCACATGTAGTATCATACAATACCACGTGTACTAATTGAGGCAATGCAACTTGCCACATTATAACTTGTTTTGAGAGATGAAAACAACTTGAGGTTTTGGTGTGGCTATATACATACTTAATGTATATTCATGAATACTTTTCACTAACTTGCAGCAGCAATGACAATGTTACTAAAAGTGGAACGTGTATGCATACAGTGTATATTATGTCCGGGCTGTGGAGTTAATATTATAGGAAATTGAATGCATGTGGCAGCCACAATAATGACAACTTGTTCAGACAGTTGGTCAAAAGAATTCGAGGAGCTGACCTTTCATTCATTCTCATCTTTCTCATCTTTCAAGTGATTTTATACATCTTCCTGAATTCATGATCAGTAGATCCATGGCGATGTTCGTTTGAACTTTCTCTGAAAACCAGTTCACGGTACAAATTAATTATGAACTCTTACAATACTGTAGAGAGTATGGTCAGACACTGTACTGTATGACCTTTGTATGAAGTTATAGGGCACATGTTTAACTTGCCTGTAAAAATATATTATAAATGTATATATACCAACATGAAAACACCAATTCCATATTTTAGGGAATAATATCATCACTGAATCATAATCACGGAGTATAACGACTGAAATATAATCACTGTAAGTTTCTAATGTGTCTGTCTGTCTGTCTACATAGTGACATACAATCCCCAGCTAAAGAACTGCATCTACTGTAGAGTTAAAACCGACTTCAGAAAATGTGAGGCAGCGGATGTAGTTGGACACCTTCACTTTGTCAGTCGGTTCATCTTCACAGCTACATGCACAGTACATAACTTTTATCTCTTCCAAGACATTACCCTGTCTGTGAACTACTGTACCAGCTGCACAGTTATCTCATTTTGTATTAAAGTGTCTGTCTGTCTGTTCACAAATAAATCTCACAAAAAAAACTGTCTGTTCACAAAAAATCTCTTTAAAAACAGCTCCAATTGTTGTACTGTACAGTTACACAGAACCAACTAATCATTGAAACTACATTCCTGTACGTGGGTCGCCATTGTTTACAAACTGTATGTGTCTGTCTGTCATTCCCGTCTGTTCTGTCCGTCTGTCCGTCCACCTGTCTGTCTGTCAAATCCTCTCACTGAATTGTTTTACTCCTAATTATGCCCTAACTAGCAGCAGGATAAAGTCAGACATGTTTAACAGTGCTGCCAGTATGGGGTGCGATGGAAACCAGGGTTTACATCGAACTTTCGTCCTTATAGCCTAGGTCTCAGAAAGACATACCGTGCAGTTTATGAAGATCTCTGCCACTAGGTTAGAATTTGGAACAGGTTTTTATCACGTCAGTACTGTTGCCATGATATTAAAGTGATATATAAATTAGCAAAATTAATAAATGTCTGGAAACCTCCCGTTTTTTTTATTCCCAAGATTTTGAAAACATCCGCCTTAAAAATTGGGAAACTGGCTCTACGAATTATAATACGTAATTGACGAATGTACATAACTGCGAAAATTAATTGAGACACTTGCTGCTTACATCTGGTTCATAGAAACAGTATTTGCATGAACTGGCACTCATGGAAACCAATGTTGCAATTTTTTTTATGCAGGGATATAGTAATTGGCCCCTCAGTTTAAAGTTTTAAAAAAAAAAAAAAATTTATAGTAGATATGTTACAATGCAATGTTAAAAGAGTTACCTTATGTACAGGAGGGGGAGGGGGAGGGTGGGGGGTGGGGGGGGAATATGTACAGTACGTAGTTTACATGTACAGTACAATTAATGTTCTATCATTTTACAAATCTGGATCTTGTCATTAAGTTAGGTCACTCTGGACAATTGCATGACCATTAACCAATACAGTATGTTGTGTACACATGTACTTACAGTAAATGGATGCACCCATCAATCTCACCGATAGTGACGTGATTACATCAACCTGTTGGCTACGACTGATCTGGGAGTTGTTATTATTTAACAGTATACACAGGTCTCCATACAAAACTATTCATAGCCTACAAATTTTGGATGTATAAAAAAATTTAAAAATGCCCTTTTTCTTCGATATATTTCTTTCACTCCATCCCAAATTTTTGAAGGTTTATTAAACCTTGCTTCATTTCAAAAAGCAAGATTGACCATATTATATATCTTGACAGAAATGCCAGACACTGCTGCACATCTATGTACAGAAGGCAGCTCTCCTTTAAACAGTGTGTACAGTAGCTCTCTACTTTATGGATCATTTATTCATTATTATATAAACATCCAAACAAATTATCATCAATTCTAAGATAAACAATTTAAGGACACTAACATGAAAACATACAGGCATACTGTCTATTTTAACTGTATGTAGAGTATTTCTGCATAATTTACTATTTATAACAAAAACTGTATCCCTCGCCACAATCCACTAACTTGTGAGCTAGCTAGCTACAGTAGCTCCGATCCCAAGTAATTCTGGGAAAAATTTCAATAATCTCTGTCGTGTACAATTCACACATACACCACCATCTTGATGCATATCGTCATAACAAACGTGTTCGGTACACGGCACTTTAAGATGCACTCTACCTCAGCAGCGGCTAATGTAAGGTTTCACCTTCTGTCTCCTCTCATAATGTACGTGTCTGCAGATCAGACAGGTACATCAGTTTACCTGTGACAATGATCAACCGTATGTACAGTGTTAATAATATAGACTTCCCTGTAACAATGTATACAGTGACTGCACTACGTAGTGTACAGTAACTGTGCATGTTCAGTGACTGACTGCCCTAGAGTATGTACAGAAAGTCTGTAAAGCAAGTCTCTGAATCGATACATGCTGAATCTTATTCACAATTTCCATTGTAACTACTTAGGCATGTTTATCCCTCTACAACATGCATATGAACAAAATCATGCAGACATCATGATCCAACAGTCATATCTATTGTGTGTACACAGTATGTAGGCCCACGAAACTATACCTAGTAGAGTGGAAGGGGTATTCGACTCAAATCATACTTAACAAGCTTGCACATTTTACATACTGTAATTAGTAATTTAGTAGTACTTTGTAGTTAGCAATTTAAATGCTATCCATTGTTTCTTCTGCGATTTCTAAATTATGCCAACAGCAACAAGTGATTTTTATAAAACAACTACTGTACCTGTCTGCGTGGCTTTCCTACATTTAATTAATGTTAACTCCCAATTGATGTTTAGTACAACACATTGAGAAATGCATGTCTGTCTGTACTCTAGCGTGTACTAGTAATTGTACTCGCAAGTACTACTGTGGCACTCACAGCAGATCGGGTGTGTCCTCTTGCGTACTCGGCAACAACGACAAAAAGTGTGTACTCACGCTCCTACCTGCACCAACTACACACTACCAGTTTGTACTCTTGAGGACAACATTGGATTATTATCATGTGAAACTATTCAATAGATTACAGTAAATATCTTATAAATGCAGCCTGGCTGCATGATGCTGCAGCTGCCCTCCGCACCCTTCCCCACCCCCACAGCATCCTACTTTTGACAAGGAGAATTCATAAAATAATGTTATTACAAAACTGTGTTGCTTTAACAGCTCAGCTGTTCAAGGTGCATGTCTATACAATGCTGACCTTTCCGTGATATACTAGTATTTCCTGAATTTTGTGAATTTTTTTTTTTTTTAACATAAAACAGAGGCTTAGACTTTGGTAAGGTTAGCTAGCCACGTGAGCATCAACTTCTGAATTAATAACTTACTGATAAACACATATATATCATGTTCTCTCAACCCCTCAAATTATTCCCAGCAATCAATTATTAGACAATTAGATATTTGTACCTAAGACTTAAGTCCAGACATAGTTTTAGTGTATCGATGAAATGCATACATGTACATACATGTACACAACAGATATTCAACATACAAGTTATGGTTGTACACATAGTATAGTACCAGGGGTGTTCATGCTGGTCAGCTAAGGTACCGTGACCCTAGAGCAGGCCAGTTCCAGTACACAGACTGCATGTCAACGAAATGTAACATCAGCTCAGGCTATATAAACATTTAGTGAATTAAAATTAAAACTGCTGTATAAATTGTGACTTAAAACCGCACAACTTAACTGGTTCTAAGGCTGTTGAAGATTGACAGTAATTTCACTATTACAGTAGTACCCCATCTCCTTTGGCATCGATTGTGGAATGGTAGAAGTGCAAAGAAAAGGGCAGTTACCCTATGGAGGGTCAATGGAGTGGGGGAGGGGAGGGATAGGGCAAGGCTTTTACTGCAGTTGTTACTAAAGCTTGGTAGATTGTGGTGCATGTATATATGTACAGTATCATGATGTATGTGTGTATGTTAAAGACATATGGATCAACATGGGTGCGTGCATGTGTGTATGTATGCGTGTACGTACGGATGTACACTATACATGTATACATTCATGCATCAATACTGTACACACTTAGGAGACAGGTATTAAGAGAGTATAGAAATAAATTTTTAAAAACACCTTTAAAAGTTTTTGCAATTTTCACATGTATGACTTACCTTCCATGGAGGCTGTTAATCTTGCAGAATTTAAACATCTATGCTAAATATTACATCCACTGTTTCATTTGAGAGGTAATGAATTACCTAGAGAATTTAAGGCAGTAAACTTTATAAGTACTCCAATTTGATCCCATGCATAACCATGAGCAATGAAAACATGTACTGTATTGCTTACAGGTGGAATTTAAGCTCAGATAACATCCAAATGTAGTCCAAAAAGTATCTCAGCAAGAATTACACAGATTGTATCAATTGAATGAAATCCTCACGGAATATATTTTTCTTATTCCTTGTCATGGATCGTTACTGCGATCGGATAACCTCACTGGTTCCTTCCAATGGATATCACATACATGTACTGTACATCCTGCAACAATTATCAGGATTCTTGTTAGAGAATAAAGGCTTAATTCTATATATGCTTGAAAGCAGTGCTTGAAATAGCACAGTGCGTGCTCCATTCATGAGAAAGAACTTCCAGAAAGTAACGTCTGTACGTACAGTAACCACAGAGGCTTGTAATATATATCTATTTGCTACTGTAAAAGCTTACTGCAGAATTATGTCCACATGTAAACAGACCTTTACATTCATTTAGTGCAAATTATTATTACACATCACTCAGATACCAGATAAATATTCCAAAATTTTCAGAAAGTGCAAATAAATGTTTGCAGATATTAAAGAGGGGAGTGAAGTAAATATACATGTATATAAACGGCATGTACGCAGTACCATCCAACAGAATTTCTTTCAGCTGTGCAGTAATGTTGTGATGCCACTGCACAGTGCTATGATACGGTATAGGTACCGATGTACATAAAGGAATCTCATAGCCATCTATATCATTACAATAACAAGACTAATTCACCCATGTAATATATTTACAGTGCAGTACAAGTACTTGCTATATATTTGTGCACGTACTGGGCTATACATTGGCAGACTGGCATGTTATCATTACAAGTACTTTCGTTAGTTTGTTTATAAACTCCAGTGCTCACAAAGTTCAAAGTTCAATCCTGGATAATTGATCAAGTAAAATAAACTGACTGTACTGTGGACTCATACATACTTTACCAAGACAAATGTCACAGTACATAATACACAGTTCTATATTGAAGCAAAAGAACAAGATAAGTTGAACTGACTAACTGTACAGTGTAGATACACATGTACGCAAAAGCTCTTCAATTTAATACAGAATCCGACTGGAAAACACAGTCTTTAAAACCTGACAAAACTGTCGCGCACAAGCTTCTTTAGTTTTCGAAATTAATGGTCGCGGTCACATCGCGTTCAGTCGTTATTCACTGTGAACTTTAGTAAAGTCGATTCCTAACTTCACCGCTAAGGCAAATCTGAGTACTACAATGCATGCATACGTACAGCACAACTGTACATAAATACAGCACAGGTACTGCAGTGTACAGTACAGTATGTCACAATATTTTCAATCAGGAAATTATTTCAGACAGAAATCTTGACCGTTTTTTACATGCCCAGATCTAAGTAGCTAACACATGATACTAGATCTACTTTATTTTCCCTGTCGAAAATTATTCATTTCCACTTGCAGGCCATTTTAAATTTTTACACATTGCAAGAGAAATGGCATACTGTTATAATAGGCCTGCCTGTTTGTGTGTGTAAGTATGTGTACACATGCACATGTATGTACAGTACAGCATATATGTACACAATGAAGAAGAGGATGTCTTTAAAAGGTACAAAGTACAATACAAGACAGAGCTATGTACAGTAATAATTAGGACATGAGAAGCTCTACGTGGATACTACGCATTCTTCATGAAGGAATAGTACCGTGTAATCGTCCTGTGATATCGTAGGCTCAAATGCATGGTCTCCTAATCAAGTACAGTACTTAAACAGAATTGATATAGTCTAATATATTGCATAGATCTGACAGTTACACTCAGATATGCTAGACTGGCAATTACTTGACCCTGATTCTGTGCACACATTTATACACACACATGTTCAGTACATTAATTACTGTAGGGTAGGTGATAAAATGAGATTTTAATGGCAACATTGAGTGTGGACATAAGTACAGGTGCACATCAATTTATCTACCTTAGTGTACATACAGTAGGTCCTGTGACCTTTAGTTAGCTAGTACTATAGATAGTGCAACATGTACTGTAAAGTTCACATTATATGTATGTTAAATCTAACTGGAGGGACCAAAGGATACTGCATACAGTAACCGTGGCCAACTTGAGTACTCAGAACATACCAAAATGACTTATAAGAAGCCATGACCCACAAAACATATAGACCCACGGCCCAGGATCTTCCAAGATCGAAGTCTGAGCCACGACCCACCAGATCAATCTAAGCAACCCCCTCAGAATGGATGCTCCGAATGCATGAGGGGTAACTTGGGCTATGGACCCTTGATGTAAAAAGAAATAACTTTCTACATCAACCTTCGTCTGCAGAAGACTTTTACATCTGTCGCCTGAACGGAAATTCTGTATTAAAGGTAGACCCGAACGAGACATGAACACCGACAGACCTGTCTAAAGGGAGACGGACGCGACTAATTGATTTGTCGAAAATTATCATTCACATTCCGTGCTTGCATAAATTAATGCTCTTGCATCCGACATTGATCCTCCATCCAGCCCGCTATAAAATACATGGATGCGTCCAGGGTCCTACTTTATTTAATTCCACAATTGGAAAAAAAGATCCCGATCCCTTCTAATGTTATTCATGAACATGAAGCAAGTCATGTTCAAAATATAATGCAGCCATACATCTTTCTTGAACATGCATTGATGCTATTCAGTACAGTATTGTATGTATGTATACTTTAAAGTACAACAGCATATATGCACATGAGTGCCTTTAATCCTCTCTTTGTCCCTCCACAGTTTATCTCCTTCTTCTCCTCTTCTCCTGTTGCTTTCTGCTTATAATCCCCTTTCATCCATCTCATTGTGTTCACCGTGCTCATTTACCTGTCTGTATTCTGTGCGTGTTTTTGTCCCCTCTGTTACTGTAACTTGTCATTTAGCCTCTGAAGAAGATCCTGCTAGGATCGAAACGTCAGGCCAACTTACTTTTACACATTCTATTACACAGGCTCTCTAGTGGATAAGCAGTTTGCACACAGTTTTATTTTATTTTGAAGTTGCATTAATAATGTACAGTACTGTACATCTTTTCCATACTGTATCTCTAATTCTCAAGCCGATGTGAAACTGCTGATTGTAACCCCAAATTGCTATTAATCCCGATCCCCGATGCTAAATTTTTAAAATTATTTTCAAAGACTTCAATCTTAACCTTTGCACAAAATTCTTCCATCTTTTCTGTGTTAAATGGGGGGAAAAAAGCACAACACAACAGCACAGCTATCATGCCCAGCTCAAGGTCCCCTGGGGAAAACAAATTATGTTCATACATGTTAGTAAACACAATACATTGCCATAATAAGCTTAACTTTTCTAGGTCAGGTTAATACAATATCACTTTAAATAGCGATAGTTGCCATGGTTCCTCATTGTCAAAAATCTTTTTCCCAGGTCTATGGAAACCATGCCTACATAGGTGGAATATTTCTGCACTGTTATCATAGAGCTCCCCATATATACAGTAGCCATGGTAATTGTTGTAAACCACTGTGCAAGCATTGACAATACCACCAAATTTGATATGATAAACTCACCCATGCACACCCAGTGTACAACTTAACAAGGACAACAGGGAGATACCTATAGTAGTGACTGACATAGATAGCTTACAGTGCACTGTGCTTGTTACAAGGAGTTGCTCGTTAGTCAAGGCAATGTACAATTTATGGCCATCCAGCCAATGCAAAACAACAAAACCCTGTCATTCTTTTTTCTTTGAAGGTTACACAGGGACGAACATTATCCTATAAAACTGCTGAGTTTACATATCTTGAGCCCTCACCCCCACACCCCCCTACTATACAATGTAGGATAGCCCTATCCTACTATACAATGTAGGGTAGCCCTATCCTACTATACAATGTAGGGTAGCCCTATCCTACTATACAATGTAGGGTGGCCCTATCCTACTAGAGCTGTTGATTGTATGTCATGTCTGTGCTCTACCAAACTACCACTATAGTTACAAGTTAACCGCCCGGCAATAACAATAATTAAATTACATTCTTGGAGAAAAATATTCCAAAATCTAAGAAATGTGGCAAGAACCACAAGCCCATGAAATACAAATAAGTAGAAAATATTTTTACTCCAGTTTGTTAACACAAAAAGAGACACATTTTTGAAAGAAAAACATTATCACCATGCATCTGAGGACCTATAGGAATGCAAATAAAATTCTCAAAGGGGAGGAGAGGTGGACCCACTCCCCATAGACCTCTTCCCCACACCACACATTCCATCTTCAACATTCTGTCCCAGATCTCTATTAAAACACTCTGGTCACCTTTACTGTATGCACAGTATGCTCAAACCAAGGATCATTTGACACAAATACCTTACATCCAACTTTCTAGTAATTATTGACATGTTATTGAATTATTCAAATTCCACCCCTTGCTACAGTACTTTCTCTTTTGTTCAAATAGTTTTGGTTTGAACCCACACCCACTAAGTACTGTACATAATGACCATACAATACTGTACATGTGTATATTGCTACACACTGCCTATATATCCTATTCCATGCAGGTGGTCTCTTGTGAGTAATCTAGCACATTTACCAGAAAGGGAAACTATATGGTGATATACAGTATGTTAAAGGTTGAAATTCCAGTATGACTGATCTTAACTTGTTTTCACCCCGTTTTCCTTTTTCTTTGGATTGAACCTCAAATAAACTTTTGAGATTTGTTGGCATATATTCAACTCCTCTATTAAATTGACAAAAAAACGAAATTCACAAAGTTGTACAAGGGGTCAAACAGAGGGAAATATCTTTGGCAACTCACTGTAGTATCGGATCTCTATATGCTGTACACACATCTAGCTGACATATATTCACCATTGACACAGCCACTAAATATATATGTAAATTATATAAGTATGTACAGTCATACAGTAATGTATGTACAGTATACTGTACGATAAAGACCTTTTCTTTCACATTGACACCATATTACTTAACAGTGTCTATAGTACTGTTGTACTGATTGTATGAACTGGGTTCTGAAAGTAAATTTACGGTACAGTTCAGGGGAATACAAATTTTATCTGAATGCCACAAATATAAATTCCTCTTTCACCATGCTGTCAAAAAAAATAATTATAATGAAAAAAATTCACCTGGATTGAAATATATAAAAAGTTTTACAATATCACGTAACTTAAGAGGTAGTCAGTATAGGCCCCAAATTATAACACGCTATAATTGCTAGAAGTTTTCAAAAGGTACTTTCCTGGAGGTCTTTAACTCTCCAAAATTGTTCTCAGACATTTTTAAGAAACACACAAGATGGCTGAATGTCCCAGTGAGGAATATTTCCTCGAAGGTTGTAATAAAAACCAGTTTAAGAATTTTGACCAAACTAAAGGTGACCATATTTGAATATCTAGCATATATTTGGGGCCCATACAGCATACTTTACCATTAATTTCCCAAATCTCAAACAAAGCAGTAACTTGTCACAGTAATTCGATGAAAGGTGGATTTGTTTTTGTTTTGAACAGACATGTAATGTAAGTACATGTGTGACATACCTGTTAATGTGTAACGTACAGTACTGACTATGCAGCAAAGATGAAAATATATACAGAAAATTCTAAATATATAGTACTGCTTGCAGCAGGTTAGTAGGCCTCCTGTACAACAGCTGTGCGTCTGTCCGTTCAAATGACCCTTTACGACATACAGTGATTACACACATGAGTAGTGTCAAAACAGGTACCTGTAGTACAGTAGCTACAGGTATGTGATTTTCCCATTATATTTGTCATTTACATTTGCCATTTATATTTGCCATCATGTATCGAGCTGCACACAGTACAGTTGGTCTAAGGATCTGCCTCTTCATTTACTTTCTTTGTAAAGCGCTTTGAGCAGTAACTTTTGTTTACTGATTTGGCGCTATATAAGTCTCATTTATTATTATTATTTTATTTATTATTATTATTTTTTATTATTTTATTATTTTATTTTTTATTTTTTTTTTATTTTTATTATTATTTTATTTTATTATTATTTTATTATTATATTATTATTATTATTATTCAATAATCACAGAAAGAGGTCCTGATTACAACAGTTCTGTAAGATTCGAGCAGATACAAACTGCCATAGTCGAATAACCAACATGTTCTAAACACGCACAATGTTAGGTGGTTTACCAGTTCACTTATACACTTGAGGTAGAAGGAGAGTGTGCTGAGGCTGTGAGGAGACAGGTTAGCTAGGAGCATAGTAAATTTACTATTTACACAAGTACAACTTAATTAACATAAATTCAATAGTTAACACCCTTTCTAATGTACATAGATCTATGTACACAATATTCTAACTGAAAAGATGATTGTCTCAAATTATGTACACTGAATATGGATATTATTCTTTCTTCTTTCTTCCTTCAAGCCTGTATGAAACATGGCTTCAGTAGGAAATTCAGCTAGTACCTATGAATGCCATTTATATATTAAGTACAATTTAGCAAGAATGCAAAATTGACTGAAATTCAATTCATCATTCTTTCTAACATATTGTAGATATAGACAAGTACACAGTAACACAAGATGCAAAAATATATATGTCTCAACATTTGTTATATATAATACTAAGTATACTCTTAAATTTGGCTTTTTTCCTAGGTACGTTATATGAAACATGAGCATGAACACATGAAATTAGGCTAGCTCTGTGAATTATGCCATACTAAGTATAATTCAGCAATCTTAACATTTCTATGATTTCTATTGTTGATTGATAAATTATTGAAAGTTCTCCAGACCTGTATCAATTGATGAAGAGATCCTAACTTTCCAGACAGCAGCTCAGAGACAGAATCCTTATTCATGCTATGCAAGGACAATTTATTAAAGCAACACGGGGGGAGAGAAAATGAACGATGAATGAAATTCATTAAAGCATTCGGTTGCACTTTCAATATATAGGATACAACCCTACTGAAGGTGTTAATAGTACCAGTACATTTGTATACATGTACATACATATATACCGTATACATACAGTACAAACTGTATATACAGTATATACTGTACACATACAGTGCCATCTCCATCACGATAGGGATTTCCATTAACTACCTGACAATACTATTGCACACAAAGTGTCTATTAATAAGGGGTTAATCAACGGTCTAGCGTGCGTTACTCACAGGATTAATGCACGATCGGGGGATAATGCAAGCGATGCACGAGGGCGGAGCCCGAGTGCATCCAGCGATAGCATTAAGTGCATTAATCATGTGAGTAACGCACGCTAGACCGTTCATTAACCCCTTTCATTCATACACTACCATTTGTGTGGGGGAAAAATCATAAAACAAAACATTTTTGGTTACCTGATAACCAAAGATTTATTAAAGTGATGCCCCGTAATTTTCCCGTGCGTTACTCACAGGATTAACCACCGTCAGCTGACCTGAATGGACCAATAGGATTTAGGAATCTTTACTAAGTATGAATGAACAGTAAATTATTCCCCAATTAACATACATGTCCAGTACTGTGTATGCACACTGTAATTAGACAAATAAGAAACGGCGACCGTCTTTAAGATAGCAAACACTATCACTCGCACCAATTAACAATGATTCACTTGACTTTGTAACATACCATCAACTTAATAATGCATTCTAATCTATGTAGCCTATGTACTTGGTAACATTTTAGCACTGCATTCCCTTTTCCCCCCTCTCCCTCTCCCTTCCCCTCCCTGCCTCCCCCTCCCTCTCCCTTCCCCCTCCCCCACAGAGTCTCTTCAGGATCAACACCCTCTTCATCTTCCTTTCAAATCTACTGACCATTCTGAAGGCTTACAGCTACAACTCTGAGAATTCATGTTTTGTAGTAAATATAGAAAATTTGGTGAAGTTTCCTGAAGTCTAATTTATGTTTTGACCAGAATTTAAGGTACATAACATTATAACCTAGATATATGTTGCTTTAATATGTTCTTCCTGGAAACTCAGACTAATTCATGGCCTTCTGATTACATAATAGTTACCTTAGGATGGAGCAGATAGGGTGACTGATATACATACATATACAGTGCAGGCCAATAGGGAATTAGCATGCTGTCTGGAGACCTTCATCGAAATCATTGCCTGTTGTAGTAGAGTATACATGATGTAGGCCAACTGTCAAAAAGCTGCTTTACTATTGTACATAGAGTCATTGTTAGTATCTGGTATTAATGTTTACAAATGCCACAATGTACAGTATAATAGTATGTGTGTGTGTGATTGTGTCTGTGTACACATATATATTGTTAATATGTGTGACAGTTGTTTTTGACATTTCTTAAAGTATATACATGTCTAAGATTTTGGGTTGGGGTTAAATACAGTGTATTGAATTGATTTTATTTTATTTTATTCGCACTCAGATTGTTCAAAATACAAAAATATTACAAAGACATACAGTAAAAGACAAATAGGACGGAATTGAAAAGAACAAAAAGAGTAACAGGAGTTAAACCCATTAGGCTGACAGAAGGTCGGCCCATTTCCAATGGGGCCCTATAAAATCATAAATTTTTTGTATTCAAAATTTTGCATAGCAGTTATAGAAGGCTCTGAACCCTTGTCTCTTTAATATCAATAGTTCATGGCAACTCCCAATGTGTAGTAGACAGACCTTTACAGCAAGCGATAGCAAGCAGATTTACCATGAACGGACTCTTTGTATACATACGATTTGAAACTTTGCAGAACATCTGCTCATATATATGCCATATAAATAAAGACCTACAATTGGTCAAATCTGCTCCTTCCCCCAACCTGGTACATCACATTCAAAGCATCTCATCTCAAAGTCAATTAAAGTCTAACTCAACCAACCCTAAACCGCCACTTGGAATACTTTGTACAGCTCTCTCACGTACAGTACAGTACTAGAGGCAGAACCACACAGAAACACATATATAGTGCAGGCTTAATTTAGGATCGAAAAGTGGCAAATTTAAGCAGGCATATCTAGAATTTGGGAAGAGCCCCCTGAAGCAAGATGCCAGCAAGGGACGCCTCTTAATTCCTATTAAAGTTAATACTTTGCAGAATCTTCCATGTCCAGCAACCGACCCATTCCTTAAAATTCATGGCCAACCCAAACAAAAGATAGACAGTAATCTGCATGTTACATAACAGTTACCTTGTTAGGTGAAGGATGCAGTCTCTAAGAGACACTAGAGTCTCAATAATGTCTGGAAACCTTGGCTAACATTGTCTGCTTTAATTTCAAACTGTGCTGACTAAGGATGTGTCCTGTGTGGATGCCCTAGCCTGTATAATACATACATACTGTAGTAAATGTAAACTGCCTTGATATATACATACGTACATTTACAATTGGTATACTGTGTACTATGTATTGTACTGTGCACTTGACTGTGTACTGAGCTGTACTGTGCTGTACTAAATACAGTAGTGTACTGTACTGTATACTGTGCTGTACTATATAGTGTACTGTGCTGTACTGTACTGTATACTGTACTGTGTACTTTATTGTGTACTGTGCTGTACTGTACTGTGTTGTGCTACACTATGTAGTGTACTATATACTGTACTGTACTGTGTGCTGTACAGTATATACTGTGTGCTATACTGTACTGAGCTGTACTGTACTATAGTGTACTGTGCTGTACTGTATACTGTGCTGTACTGTATACTGTGCTGTACTATATAGTGTACTGTACTGTGCTGTACTGCATACTTTACTGTGTACTTTATTGTGTACTGTGCTGTACTGTACTGTGTTGTGCTATACTGTGTAGTGTTCTATATACTGTGCTGTACTGTGTGCTGTACTGTACTGTGTGCTGTACTGTACTGTGTGCTATACTGTGCTGTACTGTGCAGTTCTATATAGTGTACTGTACTGTATACTGTACTGTGTACTTTATTGTGTACTGTGCTGTACTGTACTGCGTTGTGCTATACTGTGTAGTGTTCTATATACTGTACTGTACTGTGCTGTACTGCATACTTTACTGTGTACTTTATTGTGTACTGTGCTGTACTGTACTGTGTTGTGCTATACTGTGTAGTGTTCTATATACTGTACTGTACTGTGTGCTGTACTGTACTGTGTGCTGTACTGTACTGTGTGCTGTACTGTGCAGTACTATATAGTGTACTGTACTGTATACTGTACTGTGTACTTTATTGTGTACTGTGCTGTACTGTACTGTGTTGTGCTGTGTAGTGTTCTGTATACTGTACTGTGTGCTGTACTGTGTTCTGTACATAATGTTTACTGTGTGCTATACTGTATACCGTACTGTGCAGTACTATATAGTGTGCTATACTGTATACCGTACTGTGCAGTACTATATAGTGTGCTATACTGTATACCGTACTGTGCAGTACTATATAGTGTGCTATACTGTATACCGTACTGTGCAGTACTATATATATAGTGTGCTATACTGTATACCGTACTGTGCAGTACTATATAGTGTGCTATACTGTATACCGTACTGTGCAGTACTATATATATAGTGTGCTATACTGTATACCGTACTGTGCAGTACTATATATATAGTGTGCTATACTGTATACCGTACTGTGCAGTACTATAGTGTGCTATACTGTATACCTTACTGTGCTTTACTGTGTACTTTACTGTGTACTGTACTATATTTGCACGTGTCTGTCTAACTACTCTGCATTTTGCATATAAGATCCTCTTTTTTCTTTAAATATCTGCTCTTTTGGGAACCATGATCATCACACTGCACTAAACATATAATGCAAAGGGCCGCCATGATCACAGTCACACGGTAAAGATTGAGATAGGGGCGGAGACTATCCCTAGATGCTGAAACTGCTGTAAACAACCACCCTCTGCGATAGTACACAGGTCTACAGGTTCTACACACATAAAATATATAAAGTGAACAGTTAGACCAACAGTTGACATATTTTATTACAGTAACCTACCTACCTACAGGATGTCTGTTACTTGAGATTGGTAATATTATGTTTTTAAACCATAGCAGAAGAACTCTTTCTCACAGCAAATTTTGCCCCCCTGATTCTGAGACCTACGTGATATTGGCTTGTTTATTCTCTCTCTCCTCTCTCTATGTGTGTCTGGGAACAACACCTTATCAACCTACTTTCTACAATTGTATTCTTTACATTCCTGTATACTTGTATGTACTCTTAAGCAGGCATCCGCTAACAATGTCTCCATGATCCAAACATGTATGTGACTTCAAAACTGAACCAAAAATAACTTTATTATAGAAATTGACCTATGATTTGCTCTGAAAACATTCCAAAAAGGATACGGTGTACGAGTTGTTAAAAAACATGCTTACAGTACATTTAACTACAAGGTAACAAACAGTACAGTGAACTACCGCATGTTACAGTACACTGTAGAGTCTGCTATATATTCAAAATCAATTCCAACTTCGATTTTCTTGCAACAAATTTATATTTTATATCGCATTATCGATGGAAAAGGATGGCCTGCTGACTACATATAGTATACTTTACGTACATATAGTATGATGACTACATATAGTACACTCATAATTACACTAACATTCTAAGCTTGCAACGTCTAATCTGACATTGATGTTGTCAACATTATACAGAAATATATTGGTAGATTAACCTAACAATATTTACTTCCAATAGTAACACCATTATGCATCTAAGCACCCTTAATTTAGTAAAAAAAATGCTCAAAGAAGAGGGGGGGGGGATCTCACCAGTATGCCCTTCCATATCAATGGGCTACGTTTTTCAGGCAAACAGTTACAGCTGCCCCCACCCAACAACAAAAGTCAAATTGGGCTCCTACGCCCATGCGACTCGCATGAGTACAGCCTCCAGTGTCTCTGATTCCATGATCATGCAATGTCAAATAAATCACTGAGTCACAAATTCTTTATCTTTCAGTTATATAGACAATAAATTCTATGATATTTGTAATCTGCAATGAAGTGGAAGGAGAGTCTGTAATGTACTTCAGATCCTGACTATAATTGCTGAATCTAGTTTCATAACCTGTACTAAGTACTGGAGCTGTAGCTGCAGGTGGGTGATCCCCATCAGAACTTTTTTTGTTACTTTATGAGTTACCCTCGGAGAGCCCTGAGGTGATTCCGGATCCTACCATCGTCCTTTATTATGTATAATGAACCAATCAAGAACCAGTGCTCAGCTGATCACAGACTTGTCAATTGTGTTTAACTCTGCTATGTTCCAAAACTGATCTCCCTAAGCATACAGTATACTGTATGTACAATAGTACTTATATGTGTCTAGGGTATTTACAATCACTACAGTATGATAAAATACTTACCAGTCTCAAATCTACCACACAAGTCATATAGCAACAAAAGAAGAACAACAGCTAAGTGTGCAAGTAAATTACCTGCTAGCTTGTCTGGCTGGGCCATTCTTGAGCATGACCTTTGCCTCCATGATTAGCCCCTGCCCACGACCCTTCCTCAAGACCCCTGCTCAAGACCCCCGCTCAAGACCCACGCTCAAGATCCCCGCTCACGATACCCGCTCAAGATCCCCGTTCAAGACCCACACTCAAGATCCCTGCTCCAGACCCCTGCTCATGACCCCTGCTCATGACCCCTGCTCAAGACCCCAGCTCATGATCCCTTCTCCAAACCCCTGTTCCAGACCCTGTTCCAGACCCTCCTCCTCAAGTGGGAACCATGGTTGCCTTGCATCCACCTTTTACTGTACACAGGAAAATAGGCAGAAAATGAAAAGTCAACGTTTTTTAGCCAAATTGCCGCTGTTGGTTTTCCTTCTCAAAATTGATGCCATCTATATAATAGGTAGGAGACAGACAGGTACAGTTAGAGAGGTACAGAGGAAAGAGAGAAGCAAATCACAGTATGGTCAGCAGATGATAACTACCCTAGTACCATCTATAGGCTGTGTACAGAGTCTCTAGCTCTAACAATCACTGTCCAGAGAGCCTGCATTGTAATCATGGGTCCAGTGAGAATTCCCAGGACACTGATTATAAGCCATAGCCCTGCACACTGCTTGCAATCTATAGGTCTACACATACATACTGTGCATATATATACTGTACAGTATGTTAAATGTAAACAGTATAGGGCCTACTGTATATTATGGTGAGTTCGTATGGAATGATACATGGGTGCTGGACAAAGTAAGTAACACACTTTAGGTTCTCACAGACGGTACGGTTAAGAGATACATTTATGTACATATAGTCACAATGACAGCAAACATGGATTAGTAGTCCCACAATTACATTCATTAATTAATGCAAATTGATTGCCAATTAAGTGCCAACCTGACTGACCAAATTCAGCATATTCTTGGCTGATTAAAGATCTAATATACAACCTGCATTTTAAAAGTACCCTAAAGTATGAAAAATTCATGAAAAGTTTGGTAATTAGCATGTTACAGGTGAATAAAGGCTAACACTGGGTCAACAGTACAAGCTGTACAGATTCCAACACAAGACTTAGAAGTCTACAGTATGTTTTTATTTTTTTTACTTTTGTCATAAATAGTTGGAAAATAGAGTTTCTGAATACAATTCCACTTCCACATGAGTTATCAAACCATAAATAGAAAGTGGGACAGTTAACAGATATCCCTTTCGTATTTTTGGCAGGGTACCGTACAGGTAATATGTATGCAGCATTTCCTGTACCACATGAATTATCCTGGAACCGTCCATCAAAAGTGGCACATTTTTTGGGGGTGGGGGGGGGAGGCGGAAGGGAGAAAGGGAGGCAAGGTATTGTTATTTAGGAAATTTAGTTCAATGTCCAGGACATGCATGAATTCCTCAATTTTGAAGCCTGTATTTTTATGGAACATACAGTAACTTTTTTTTATTTTTTTATTATTTACAGGTACCTACATACTGTACTGTAGGCGTTAGAATGTAGACCTACTCATTAACTGACACTGCTTTCATTTCTTATTGAATCTTATTGAATATAAATCATATAGAGCTGTTAGTGAGACCAAAAAAAGTATTAGCCTTTTAAAACATCTATGTCACTGCAGATACAGGTGTGGTCTGATGACCGACCGTGTGGCATATTCTCTAATTTTGAGAGTCCTACCGTACAATGCCTCACAGGTTTGACACAGTGCTATTGTACAGAAAGTACCGTAAGGCTAGTCGCCGAGTTTGTTAGGAAGACGAGGAAAAGTGCAGTAAAGACAAAGAGACGGTTAAGAGAGCAGCAAACGATGCCTATAACATCCAAACCTAGCAATTCATACGTGACACTGATAGTGACACCTGCATAGAAGAAAGCTGAAAAATCCCAAAAATTCAAACCTTATCAATCCCCCTAGAAACCCTACGAACTAGTCCTTTCTCCCTCCCTCCTCCCCATCAATCAACCACCCCCCCCCCCATGGAAAAAGTTTCTGATGAGACCAAACAGAGGACAGATCTATAGATTGTTCTGCATGGAATACAGTACAATCCTCCAGGGTGCACCAATTCCCAGCAAGTTAGAGCCGGCATACCCCCCCCCATCCCCACACCTCTGTCCTCCTGGGTGTACAGTACCAATTCCCAGCAAGCTTAGCAGGTAACCCCAATCTCTATCCCCTCCCACAGTAGGCTAAAGCAAGCATGCCCCAACCCCCAGTGCTCCTGAGTTCATCAATTCCCAGCAAGTTAAAGCAGGAAGCCCCATCTCTATCCCCTTTCGGTTCCACAAATCACAGCACAAGCTAGAGCAAGCATCCCTCTCCCCACCTTCTTTCCACCACTTATTAGCATGCTAGAGCAAGCATCCCTCTCCCCACCCTCTCTCCGTCCACCATTTATTAGCATGCTAAAGCGAGCATTCCGCCCTCCCCCACCCTCCTGTCTTTCCATATCCAAAATTACCAGCAAGCTAGAGCAATCATCCCCTCCTCTCTGTCCTAGACCGTGCACCGATTCCCAGCAAGCACCCCTCCTCACCCCTCTGTCCTCCTAGGTCCACCCAATTCCCAGCAAGCTACAGCAAGCAAACCCCCCCTCACCCCCATCTCTCTGTTCCCCTGGGTTCATCAATTCCCAGCAAGCTAGAGCAGGCAGAGTACAGAAGAGAATAACAGCACACAGCTTGCGTTGTCAACTCACCACCTCTAATCTCTCCCTCATCTTCCTGGGAACGCATTTCCTGCTCAGATCCTGAGTCCTCCATTGCCAGGTCCGCACCTTAACAATACAACAGTGAAACAAAGGCCACAATCAATAAGGAGTGTCACTCACCAGGTGGGAGGGCAAGAGTGAAGAAGGGGCGGGGCGGATGGGGACATTCATGTACTGAAGGTCTACCCATAAATTTGCCATGGTCACTTTAAAATTTGAGAAATGTTGCAAAAACAGTGCCAGGTTTTGTGATATCTCTCAAAAAAAATTGTTAACTGGTCTAAAAGTATGTGATTAGTAGTTAAGATTCATTTTTGTGATGATTGAATGGATGGACTTCAATTTAAATTTCCTAAAAAATTCCGACAGTATATGATACAGTATATTTGTTAGACAACTTGTGACTAATTCATCTCTAATCCTCATAATCCCCTAAAACTCACAGATACCATACCTCATCATGACCTCCCTCTTCATCTTCCAATCAACCCTCATTTCCATCTGGCAGTTGAAATGTTTGTGGACTTCACCTGACCTTTATTCTGTGCCTGAACACAACCTTTCCCTACCTCCCCCTTCTTCCCCTTCTCCTCCTCTTCTTTCAGCCTAAAATTGTTCTAAAAAAATATATAAAAAAAAAAAACACCTGTAAATTTTTTCAGAAAACTGTTGCACAAATATTTAATGGTCATCAGTTTGAGCCCAAATTTGGGTGTGCTATGTAAATTAAATATTGTTGAAAGGTTTCCCAGAATGCAACTACTACCTTCCAGGAAGACCAGCTGTTCCTCCAATTAAATCCCAAACACTGCTGAAGTCCATTAAAGTCTCAATACCTGTTTGCTGATGAATTTTAGAAAACACATTTCTGAAATATAGATTCAATGTTTCTTATTCTAAATGCACTCTGACCAGCAATCGACAGAAATGTCTGTCTTTAACAGCTCTACTTTTAGTAAATTGCTCTAAGTTTCAAGGTTCGTTCTGATAAAGTTATGTTAACTTCAATGTTATTTGTTGTGAGAGATTTGTCAATATATTAGATTAAAGGGACTCAACTATTAAATGTTACAGTAATATCCTTTGGTACAGTAACCCAAGTGATAAGTCTTTAAACTGTGTAAAACTTATGGTAACCAGATTTAGACTTAATCATAGCATATTTTGGAGCTAAATATCATTTAGAAAGCAAGGCGGCTACTTGTACAGATGAGGCCATGGAGAGCACGGTGCAGTACGTCTAATTTTCTCCTTCTTTAATATCATTTTTCACAGCAATAATTTATGATGATTTTCATTAGGAGAGGCTTTTCCAATACCTCCTTCTTGTCGACCTTTTCGAACTTTCGCTACAAAAATTTTGCTTCGGTAGAACATTCTAAGAGACATACTGTACACATCTAACTATTGACTGTAGTTTTTAATTAGTATTAGAGCTGTGTAACAATTTGTATTGAACATTGAACAATGAACAATGAACAATGAACATTGAACAATGAACAAGTAAATATTGTTTTACCATACGGTAAATGCTGCACTGTACAAAGGTCTGAAAAACCTAATAATATTAATAATTTACTATTATACAGTAGACTACGTAGTAACAATGGAATTACACGCATTAAAATTGAAGGTGTTTGAATGACAAACTGCTAACTGTATTTAGATACATAAACAATTACAGTAAGGCATAGGACACAAAATGTTCTGTACAGTATGTAATGTAATGATGCATAGTACTGACTGACCATGTAAAATATATTATATATGTGATACTCTATATAGTACTTATTACTGTATGTACAGTAACTTAGCTCCCTTACAGGTGGATGTGTGCACGTTATAAATCACTGGTTATTATTATTATGATACTACTGTTTAAATTAAATACATTTAAACAATTAAGGCATAGGACACAAAATGTTCTGTACAGTATGTAATGTAATGATGCATAGTACTGACTGACCATGTAAAATATATATGTGATACTCTATAGTACTTATTACTGTATGTACAGTAACTTAGCTCCCTTACAGGTGGATGTGTGCACGTTATAAATCACCATTATTATTATTATTATACTACTGTAACTGTATTTAGATTAAATACATTTAAACAATTAAGGCATAGGACACAAAATGTTCTGTACAGTACAGTATGTACTGTAATGTAATGATGCATTGCACTGACTGACCTTGTACAGTAAAAGATACTGTGCTACTCTATAGTACTTGCTATGTACAGTAACTTAGCTCCCTTACAGGTGGATGTGTGCATGTTATAAATCACCATTATTATTATTATTATTATCATCTGGGAGAAGACCACATTGATTTTCTCTTCATAAATAATGTCTTCACTGAGGAGAATTCAAAATCCTGTCTAAAAATTGGGTGTAAATTTTTAATATACCTGTTCAAGCCTACAGACTTAACGACTTATACTGTAGTTTGCAGAAAATTTGTTCAACGTGCCTAAGCCAACTCAAAAATTTGGCTTCTACTCGAGAGAGAATGGTGTGATTATGATTGATTCTGGAAAGTAAAAGAATTGACATCATCACATTGATAAGCTTTAAGGCAGATGAATGGAATATCTAGGTTGAGACATACTGTACTTGTTTAACACTGACAATGAAGTGCAGTATCACGTGCTTGAACATACTTTACAGTGGTACAGTACATAATAATTTGCAAATTTGTCGAAAATGTTATGTCATCTGGAGTAAAATCCAATGGAGAGCATATAATGTCACTTCTTGAATAAATTATCAAACAGGAAATCATTTTCTTTTTAACTGGTGCCTTGTGAGAAGTAATGTAGTACTGTGTATATGTGCAGTACCTTACAAGAGATCTTATAGTTTTTGTCAGATTTGAAATTTAGGAAGAGTTTCTGTGAATTTCATGTACTGTACTGGGCATATATCAATTTACAGTACACCAATGATGCAATGCCAATTACAGCTCGGCAAAATTCCAAATGCATGACTTTATAATAGGAAACACAATTCTAAATTTGCATTACAAACATATTTTGCTTTTGACGTCACAGATTACCCACTGAGTAGCTTCCCATCAAGGTTAAAGGTTGTACTAAGTACAAGGAGCCCTTTATATTGCAAGTGATCTTTCTAGCTGTCTCATTGGAGGGGGGAGGGGGAGGGGGGCAGAAGAATTGACAGAAATTTAAAAAAAATTCAGAAAAAAAACCACTGTAGGCATTTGAGCTTTCTTGCCAAGTTAATTACTTGCAGAAATTAGAGCAGATATAGATTAAAATGTGCAGGAATGTTTCAGAACATATGAGTCAAAGCTGGAACTTGCATATTTGCAATAATAATCCAGAGCTTCCTTCATCTTTGCAAGCATTTATAGCAGACAATTGTGGACACCAATCTATTAATTCACTGACAGTAAGGATTGGACCATATGAACAGCAAATGTTAATAATCAGTGTTACAGTAATAATGATATTAATAATAATACTAATAATCAGCAGATATTTTTACTACGCTTAAACCACCACAACTGTGGGAGAAAGAGCTTATGAATTACAACTTACACGTAGAATGGCTTCCAATTCAACATTTGTTCTAAAATTTGGAATCTTTTACAATTGCTTTTGAGAGCTATATCATGGGCATCAAAATGGAAGTGAATTGAACAGCCAAGGATCCACAGATGATGCTTCACATGTAACTGCAACATTTAACTGTGAACAAACCTGAAGCGAAGACGAAAAACGTTGCTGCCTGGATGTGATTTTGTCGCGTCTATTGAAAAGTTAAGACTGGTTCCAATTATTTAGCTTTAAATGAGAACATTATTGATCAGTAGATCTGTGATGGACACCTTACTTACACAAAAATAGGTATGACATTTAGTCCCACTGAAGTGTTCCATTAATTTTGTCAGCATATAATGTACTGTATATATGTACAGTACTTGGACCTGTATTTTACGTACAGCATGTTCAATTAGTAGTAAAATGTACCTGGGTCTGTTCACGTTAAAGCGCCCAATTTGGTTGCCTGAGGTACCAAATTTTCAAATTACAGTAAAGAACTTCTATTCTAAGTAAATAACATAACTAATATCTGCAATTTATGAATCAGAATTGACCAGAGCTTAAACTATTCTGGAAATTATATTCAAGATGGTTGAAAGTGTGACAATCTATAAATTTTCCACAATTTGTTCTTTTTTTAATGGTGGTGTGTCATTCCATTGCTGCTACATTTGGGAATTCTGTTTTTATTTTCTTTATTAACACAAAATTTGCTATTGTAAGACAAGTTTTCAATGATATTGATGATGTTTTTTAACAAATATTAGAGTATCGTTAGAAAATATTCAATTTTTCCTGAAATAAAGTTAAAAAAGTTTTTCTTTAAAGAACAAAATTGAAATTAATATTAACAATTATACCATAAAATTAAAGCACAACATAAGCTCATATATTAACCAAAAGCTGAAAATTCTGGGTCATGTCCTCTCAGAATTTTTTTTTTCTTGACTCTTGTTTCGGACATCACCCCTCCAAAATGATCTTGTTTCGGACATCACCCACCAATGGTGTACCTAATATATTAAACCTAATATTTAGTAATAAACCAAATGATGCTCATTTAATGGCAATAATAATTAATAGAAAAGCATATTAGTAAGTTGTTACCCATAACAAAAGAGATCTGTGGACCCTTCCTAGGTTCCAAGTTCAAAACAAAGAAAAGGGATACAAGTGATCCAACTGATCAACAAGACAATTATTTAACGAAGGCAATGCTTGTTAATACTTAGCAATATATATCAGTACATCACGATATATGATGTTAACAAACAGCATCAAATTCATTTGAAATAATGAAAATTGCAAACACTTGTGTTATAGATTTGCATACGACTGTCTTGGACTATGTTTCGGACATCACCACAACTGTATTAGGACATCACTGTAATGTTTTCTACACAACGTATATCATATCAAAAGTTAAATTTGTAACAAAGGGGTCTTTGTTGTTGACAAGCTACCTACAAGGTATAATGACAGTTTTGAACTTATTATAGTTCAAATCCTCAGTGTTCATTAAAAGTTACTTTATGAGCGTTTCGGACATCACTGAATGTTTCGGACATCACCTTGGAAAAATGTTCACAAAGCTGCATAACAATAATACATATATTTCAGCAGGTAACAACAATATGAAGTAATATTTTTGCTATTCAAACCTGTTCAAGCAACAAAAGTCTGCTTCAAAATATACACAACAGTCAGACAGTAGCAGATTTACACTAGATATTATGAATTTTTGAGGGAATGCAGTTTATTAAAAAAACATCATAGACTGGGAAATCAACAAGGTGTACTAAAAATAATGGCACTGTAAATTCTTGGGAAAACAAATGCCCTGAGGCACATATTTCAAATTGAACATCTGGACAGAGCCGATAGGTGAAAAGATAGGTGATAAGTGAAAATCTGAAGGCTTGGTGTAAATGATAACCCCATTTAATGTTAATGGATTATCACTGTTTACTACATACTCAATTCATACATATCCAGAATACACACATGTAGTTTAGATCCTCCTGCAAGCAGGAACTCGCATCATTGGCTTATCAAAGCCGCGAGCTGACCGAAGTCAGTCTCTTAGATTCATATTTAAAGACCATGATGATGAATTGTTAATTGTCAACAACTCTGTTACTGGACGACATATTATTAATCTTGGAGTGACACAAACTTGGG
The DNA here is from genome assembly GCF_037975245.1 of Apostichopus japonicus. NCBI lineage: Eukaryota > Metazoa > Echinodermata > Holothuroidea > Aspidochirotida > Stichopodidae > Apostichopus > Apostichopus japonicus. Next base: position 1,816,634 of record NC_092576.1, on the reverse strand, counting down.
ACCTTATGATTGAAAGGCACCGTCCTTAACCACTGAGCTAACACTCCACATAGTGACCATTCATTGATCACCATTTGCGTAAAGTTAATCTCTGCTTCACCACATTCGTTACCTGTCCAGCATACCATTTGCATTGGCCAGCATTCACCAGCACTTCCCAGAAACATCAACTTATACATTATTTTGCAGAAAATGGTACAGTATTATTATTGACTACAAAGAAATTTTCCCCCCAAAGGGTTATAGAATTCTTTTTAACTTTTACGGTTTCCACATTTCCATCAATACCTAGATGAAGTCTGCAATAATTGAAACAAACAGCAAATATTTACCATTTAATAAATATACAGATGTACACTGGGGACATCCCTACATAGCTAATTTGGCACCCACCTGTTGTAGCTAGTATCATTGAGTCTACTATTTAAACAATTTTCAGAGGGGAGGTATCATATCCTAAACTCCACTAGAATGCTTGGTCCTATTTTGTAATGTCAGCAATAACAACTATTTTGCACCCCTTCAAATGGTACCCACCCGCTCCCACCCCCTCCCCATGCACCTTTGAGCTGGATCTGCCAATGTTGAAGATTGCTTCCACTGGCCCAGCTAAGCAACAGTAGTTGCCTAGATACTAGTAGTACTATAAGTACTAGTTTAAATATCATTCTTTATTGAGATTCATCATTATGCCTTGGCTATTATAATGTGAAAAACAAGTACTGTATTCATGGTTTGTACAAATACTCCTTGTCACATATGAATTAAATTTTTTACTTTGTAAGATTGTTATTATTTAAGCTTATGGCCTAAAATTACATTTAAGCTTAGATGTTATGGTATACAGCAGCTCAGCAAATTGTTAAGCTTTATCCTTAAGTTTCATAATGATAAATATCTGTATACATATCACTAAAGCTCTGAAGTCTCAGTGAAGCAACTCGGAATGAAAACATGGTCATGCATGATGCACCACTCTGTGTATATTAATACTGTTGACACCATCGAATAAACCTGGAGGTTTCATCAAACAGTAAATCCGCGTACCAGTCAAAGAGGGTCATGTACTGTAATGTGTTCCAGGGTGGTACTAATAATCTGATATACTGCATTAATCTCCACATTGCCCATAGTGATTTACTAACTAGTACAGTAAATGTATATTTGGGCTTAGAGCAGCAGACAACACACAGTTACCTAGCAATGTCTGTACCTTAACATTATAGTTATAGTCGTTGACCAACATTTATAGGTTAGATCACCAGACACGTTCCACGGTCCTACTACTTAGCTAACATCTTCCCAAAGTACTGGTAGCTTTTCTTGACAACCATCAAGTTCCCATCAACAGTTAAACTGCTCTGAGGGTGTTATAGATGCACACTGATTCCATACATATAGAGCGACAGACGACACTGAACGGTGTTCAGTTTTTCTCGTTGACATACTATACTGTAGACCGATGTGATAGAAACATGAGCTACTGTGCTACAAAACTCATCTAGGCCTATTCCAATTGTGTGTAATTAACTTTACAATTCTCAATATGATATTGGGAAATATCAAATTGGTACCGCCATGGAAGCTGAAACACATCACATGACAGTCCATGCATGGTACCCACGTGCCCTTTGATGTAGTTCTTCTAGCCTATAAATAGGCTTTCTATGGTTGTGACAAATAGCTTGATTCAAGCTATAGCAGACAATTATAGCAGTACTTTCTGTATACTGTGATGGCATCCTGATACATGTTATGTCAGAACAAAATTCACTAAATGTTGTTTTTACTTCTTCAGTACTAAATGATGGAAAAGTGTAGTGTTAATGATGTCAGTTCTAGAATAATCCAAGTAATTTGATGTTCCCAGTAACATTCATACCCAAATATGTAGAATATCATTTTAGACTTGTTACAAGTCATCAAAAGATGAATACATGTTGGTCAAATGACACCAAAAGTTATAAGAAGCATTCTGTTGTAGGATCTTAGTGTATTCTAGCACACTGAAATCAACCAATTGAATCATTCAGTTGAAACTAGTGCTGTTTGACAATATGTTGGATTCACAAAAGTGATGTCCGAAACACATGGTGATGTCCGAAACATACTTTTAAGGCTATTTTGCTATAATATTTGGAAAAGATGGAAAAAGTTTTAAGTAGTGCAGTATGTATGTTTGTAACAATAGAACTTGTCATAATATATGAAGTGCTCATCTATTGTGTCTTTTTTTCAAGCAACATAAAGCAATATTAATTAAAACTTGTTTCGGACATCACTGGTGTTTCGGACATCACACACATGGACGGAAAAATTGAAATGGTTATAAAATCAAAACGGATGAGTGGAAATGTGTCATGTACATACCGTAGTTGGGGGAGTACTCATGCTTTAATTAGAGTAACAAAACAGTCTTGTGGGTTTTAACATACTTCAGATATTAGTTGCTACATGACGTTTCGGACATCACCAAAATGTGGACGGAAACATTTTGCATGTTGTTTAACTTTATCGTGTAGTAAAATGTGGCTGAATGGACATGCATCTGATATATATTTTATTTGATACAACTATGACAGTATTGAAAAGGCACACCACTTTCAACATTTGTTATTTAACCCCAAACTATGCCACTCATAAATTGGTGTATAAATGTGGACGGAAAAAGTGATGTCCGAAACACTGGTCCAGTTTCGCAATAATTCGCAAATTCATCGATGAAATTTTCTGAAATATTTATGAGAGGGAACCTATAGCCACAAAGTTCAATCATGACAAAATTTGGAGTAATCCTCTTTTGGAGCTGAGAATAGATCAAAGTACAAATTGTGCAGTTTGGAAATGGCAACATTTTCCGTCCACATTTCGGCACTTCTGGGAGTATAGCATACCATATGCATATCTCAGGAAATTGTCTATGCTATGGTAGGTACAGCTAGGTGGACTCTCTCCATGGGGATAATATTTGTATCTCTAGAATCTCTAATTATTTTGTCACAATGCTCCAAATGCCATTTATGCTAATTTGGGCGCTTTAACGTGAACAGACCCACCTTAATTGTAAGCGTAACAACATTTACTGTGTTTGTTCAAGCTTGATTCCAATGAACTGTATATGCAGCCCTACACAGCCTTACAGTACAGTACTATACATGTATACTTACTTTTCTTACTCAGGACTGATAATATTGATCCAGGGTATATGTGTGTTGTACTGACCTAGTTGTATATCATGTGTACTGGGCTCACAGAGTAAGAGAGCTTTATGCTTTACTATCAAATTCACATATATATCACTGTACCTTCACTGCACCACACTCTGTCCAGCATTATATCACTCCATATATATATAGTATGCAGCCCTACACAGGCATACAGTTCTGTACAGTACATGTTGTACTTATTTTTCTAACCCAGGACTGGTGATGATATTGATCCAGGGTACATTTGTGTTGTACTGACCTAGTTGTATGCACCATGTGTCCTGGGCTCACAGAGTAAGAGAGCTTTACAGTACTTTACTAATTATCAAATACACACATCAGTGGCCATTCACTGTAGGATACTGTATGCAGCATTATATCACATCGTAATATGGAGTCCTTGATATCCAATGTACTGTATATGCAGCCCTACACAACCTTACAGTACTGTATAACTGTACATGTATACTTATTTTTGTAACCCAGGACTGATGATATTGATCCAGGGTACATGTTGTGTGTTGTACTAACCTAGTACTGTAGTATGCATACAAGTGTAGTGAGCTCACAGAGTAAGAGAGGCTGTAGTACTTTACGATCAAATTCACACATCACTGGCCATTAACACTGTGTCCAGCATTACTGTATATGACATGGAGTGCTGGCTACTGTTGTAATCTGATCAGATACACTGTTACCAGCATATCCCTCGCCTAACCATTGGTTTGGAAGACCTTGTACAGTGGCTACACATTAGCTAGATATCCAGGGAGTTGTTAGGATTGTGTATGAAGGGTATCTGGGTCATAGTAAACTTTATACAGGTACATGTAACTAACATACAGTACAAGTAATGGACCATACAGTAAGTTGACATTGATGTGTACAGTAGTGACAGTTGTTATAACCTGATGACATTGATACAGTATTACGTGGTGCTACAATGTTCAGTGACTCCTCCACAAAAAGTGATGCTTTTTTTTTTAGCAAAGAGTATAGATGGGAGGCAGGGGAGAGAGGGGCACAGTATGGTTTAAGAAAGAGTACTAATAATGAATACCTAAATTTACCATGTACAGTATGCACTCTCCACTCATAATTGCTGTTAAATTCAATTGTACCTCAAGAAAACACCATCTCATGTTTAATCAACAGGCAGCTGGACTGGCTATGGTTACAACCTCAGGTACAGTGAGAATCTATGTAGTATGTATGTATAGATCTGCAAAAATCTATGAAATACTTTCCAATGTTGTCATTGCGGTGGATAAGTAAGTCATCGCAATGCTTTCAACGAATCTATGCCTATCATAATGCAGCATTCCAAACATGTTTCGTCAGTCCAGCTAAGTCTAGTATGGTTTCCCAATGTTCACTGCTTGCTGTACAGTATATATTCTCATAAATGTCACTTACTGTACACTTTGCTCACATCAAAAACATCACTGAAGGTAGTTGAATGACAGTAAGTACATACAGATTGGCTTACATACTATATACTGTACTGCACATACGGAGATCACAGCAGAGAACTTTCAAAAACAAAATTTATATAATTTTCCCAAAAAAAAGGGGAAAAAAACAACTAATTAGCCTACAAAACTATAGGATTTTTTTTTCTTTTTCGATCAATAATCAAATTTGCTTCAAACTTGCCTTACAACTTTAACCTGTTAAAGTAAAGACTAGCCTACTGTACATGTAGGTAGGTATACTGTCATTGTACGGTTAAGTCATAATCTTTTAAAATTTCTGTCGAAACAGAAACTGAACAAAGCAGAGACAATATTTAGGCATACTTTATTTACAGTATATGAAACAAAGCAATGTTTATATCTCAACCTTAAGCAATGTGTGTTACAACATTAACTCTTTGTCAGTACTGGACTAAGTGGTTACTAACACAGAAACTATGTACAGAGGAATACCAAGTGATTTTCATCACATATATCCCAAAGACTCTCATTTCTTTACTTGTTCTTTTGATTGCGATGGATTTGTTTTGTTAAGCGCCTAGAGCAGAGCTACTTCTTGTTTCTGATTTTGTTGTTAAATAAATCCCTGTAATTATGATTACTATTGTACTGTTAGTTAGGTTCCGGAAATCCAAGTGTGTCTATGGCATGGCTTCATTCAAAGTGATGCAAAGAATCAAAGACCGTGGAATTCTTCTGGGTGGCAGGAAAAAATGCATGCAAGATTTATTTTAATTTTATGTACATTCACCACCATTTAGTGTAGCCATTAGTACAACAGGGCAGCTGTTATATATACAGCTCTATAAATAATGTTATCAAGTTTGATCAATCCGAAGGAATAAAGCTCCTGTTACATATTTAACCCTTTAATATTATCTCAACTTGTGCTAGCATATAAAAATCTCCTTTGCATGTACATGTACTAGTGTATGAAAAAATAAAAAAATTATACATAAAAAAGGGGGGGGGGGCCTGCACATTCTGTACCCCTCAAAATCTTGAAATTCAAATTATACACATTACAGTACGATTGGCAGTAACAGGCTACAGCATAGTGACAACATCCATTAGTGTGTTCCTTTACAGTATACATACATACTGTTACAGGTAAGTGTACACAGTGTTTTAAAGAGGTTATGAAATGGAAAAAAAATTCTTTCTCATCGTATTCTGTATACTCGTAGCTTTCCAATGATACCCAATTTGTGTCAAACGGAGCTTGCATCCTCGAGGAATAAACGATCAAAAATTCGAGGGTAATAAAAACTTTCGAAAAATTGTTGTATTTACGGTAATGCGGCGTGACGTCAGTCGAGGAACTCAGCTCACCTCCGAGACGCTATGTTTACATTCTTAAACGTCTGAGAACACACAACATTACACTGTTGCAGCGCTCCGTAGTAATTGAGATTTGGTGTTTGGAGTTTTGATTTACGTAAATTTATCTCGTTACTGTTAAATATGCCGAGCCGATATGTGGTATCAGGTTGCTCCACCACAAGTAAAGCGGATTTCTACTGCAAGCTTTTCCAAAAGATGACAGAAATCGAAGAATTTGAACACGACTCGCTCAAACAAGAGCCCAAGGGCACTGTGGTTCCTTGCTTGGGGTATATGACAATACACATAATATTATCAAGCAAGATTGGGCTCAAATAGTCCAAGTAATTGTGGTCCTACATGTTCCTGTAAAGTAACCAACACTGTAGCCAACACTTTTGTGATCACAAAATACGATCGGATTTTTGATGAAAAGGCACTTTTGAGATCTTAATATGGCGTCGAAAATGTAAGAAATATAAGAGACCTACAAGCGTGTCAACAGATATGATAACATTGGTGACCTCAGATGACATGACCTTTAAGTTTCAAAATGTTCCACCACCCCATTCACAACTTGTCCCAAAATATCAACCATGTCACACCTTGGCATTGAGATTTAATTGCATTAAATGTCTAAAAATTAACTTTCAACTTGTATACATAACTTCACACACAAAGGTCACCAGGAGGTCAACCAATTGACATTTTTGATCGGTGAGACCTAAATAGAGCATGACTGTAAAAATACAAAGATTTTTTCTTTGCCCATTTTCTCCCCCCAAAATACTAGTGTTTTATCATTTATTGACCTTTGGTGACCTTGTGCCACATGACCGTTAAGTTTGAAAATATTCCCCTATACCATTTGCAACTACTCCAAAAATATCAACCTTGTCACACCTTGCAACTGGGAGATATTGCATTAAATGTCTGAAAATTAACTTTGACCTCATATAACTTCGCACACCAAGGTCACACGGGGGTCAACCCATTGACATTTATGATCAGAAGGTACCTTTGACATCTGAAAATAGCATCGAAACTGTAAAAATCCACAAAACACGAAAAGGTCACCAGAGGTCAAATTGAGGTCAAGGGTCACCCAGATGCGGGTCGACAATTGGATAACATTGAAGCAACTCCCAACCCTAACGGACAATTTTTTCTCAAGTTATCGCAAAAATACTAGTTTTTTATCATTAATTGACCTTTGGTGACCTTGTACCACATGACCGTTAAGTTTGAAAATATTCCCCTATACCATTTGCAACTACTCCAAAAACATCAACCTTGTCACACCTTGCAACTGGGAGATATTGCATTAAATGTCTGAAAATTAACTTTGACCTCATATAACTTCGCACACGAAGGTCACACGGGGGTCAACCCATTGACATTTATGATCAGAAGGTACCTTTGACATCTGAAAATAGCATCGAAACTGTAAAAATCCACAAAACACGAAAAGGTCACCAGAGGTCAAATTGAGGTCAAGGGTCTCCCAGATGTGGGTCGACAATTAGATTACATTGAAGCAACTCCCAACCCAAACGGACAATTTTTTCTCAAGTTATCGCAAAAATACTAGTTTTTTATCATTAATTGACCTTTGGTGACCTCGGATCACATGACCGTTAAGTTTGAAAATATTCCCCTTTACCATTTGCAACTTGTCTCAAAATATCAACTGTGTAACACCTTGGCACTGGGAGTTATTACACTAAATGTCTGAAAATTAACTTTAACCTCATATTACTTAACATACAAAGGTCACCTTGGGTCAACTTATTGACATTTTTGATTGATGAGACCTAAATAGAGCATCAAACTATACAAATTCAAACATTTTTTTCTTAGCCCATTTTCTACCCCCAAAATACTAGTTTTTTAACATTAATTGACCTTTGGTGACCTCGGATCACATGACCGTTAAGTTTGAAAATATTCCCCTCTACCATTTGCAACTTGTCCAAAAATATCAACCATGTTACACCTTGGAACTGGGAGTTGTTGCATTAAATGTCTGAAAATTAACTTTGACCTCGTATAACTTCGCACACGAAGGTCACACGGGTGTCAACCAATTGACATTTTTGATCGGAAGGTACCTTTGATATCCAAATCTGGCATCAAAACCAAACATTTCCTTTTTTGCTTGTTTCCTACCAAAATAAGCACATTTTTTCTAATGTGACCTTTGACCTTTTGACCTTGGTTTCAGATGTAGTTTAATCTCCTGATTCCAAAAAACAAAACGACAAGTCTGTACAACCATCCTAACTCCGACCGAAAAACTTTGACCCCATATAACTTCGCACATAAAGGTCACACAGGGTCAACCTATTGACATTTATGATCAGAAGGTACCTTTGACATCTGAAAATAGCATCAAAACTGTAAAAATCCCCAAAAACACGTAAAGGTCACCAGAGGTCAAATTGAGGTCAAGGGTCACCCAGATGCGGGTCGACAATTGGATAACATTGAAGCAACTCCCAACCCTAACGGACATTTCGTTCTCAAGTTATCGCAAAAATACTAGTTTTTTATCATTAATTGACCTTTGTTGACCTTCGATCACATTACCGTTTTGTTTGGAAATGATCCCTTACCCCATTCACAACTACACCCAAAATATCAACCATGTCGGACCCTGTCAATGGGAGTTATTGCTGTTTTTAATAAATTGGTTTTTGGCATCTAACTGACCTTTGGTGACCTTTGCGGGCACCAAAAACAATAGGGATCTTCCTCTTACTATGGGCTATCCACCCAACAAGTTTGATCATGATACATCATTTCCTTATTGAGATATCGTGTACACAAGCCAAGCGTCACATACACACACACACACACACATACACACACACACACACACGCCAAGTTGTTCACGCATAGGTTCCTTGCTTTGCAAAAAGCAAGGAACCAAAAACTACACATACACAACGTTATGAGTGCCTGTAGGCCTATACTGTTGCCAAATTACTTGTTATGACCATAGCATACAGCAAATGACGATTTTTTGTTGGTTACCTAATATTTTGCACAAAACTTAGAGCCAGTTGGTTTTAGAACAATCAATTCTGGATCTGCAAGATTTCTTTTGTGGTAAAACTGGTGTTGTGTTGTGATTTTACGTAACGTTGGATGATACAATTACACGGGCTACAGTAGCCTGTTATGCAACGTCTATTAGTTAGGTCTAGGGCCATGTTACCAGTACTACTATGGGGTTGCACTGTAACAGAATATCACGTTTTCCTTGCACTGCAAGTCACAAAATTGTAGAAGCTTCGCTACGAAGTTAAGTAGCAGGATCATCGACATTCGAGATAATTTATATCATAGGAAGGTCTTAATAACGGTGGTTTTGTTTATGCTCAACCGACCAGTTTCGGTTCAGGGTCGTCTAACCGTTCTGCTCTGGGACTTCGCACGGCAGCGACGCGTCTCGGCAATCGGGATCGTTTTACAATTCTTCTGCAAGGGGCTCAATTGATAGGGAAAAACACCGATATCTTCATCACCCTTAAAACTATTTCCTCCTCTTCTTCCTCAAGAAAATAATTTTAGTCAAAGCTTACAAATGTCCTGAGAGGTGAAGTCCTATTTCCTCGGAATCGGAAGATTCGGGAGAAGACAATTGATGAGAAGAGTGTAGTGGTTACATTGTTGTAAACTGTATAACGCCGTATCGATAAACAGCGGGAAGTCGGCTTTGGCTGAAATGGTTCCTTTGATGACGTCAGATGAACTGCGGTGGGCAGCTTTGCTTTTTTTTTACGAGTGGCAGCTCGAGAGGTCTCTAGGGAATACTTTGACAGCGAATTTCTGGCGTTTGAAGCCGTATTTACCGAAAGTTGTGCATGGGTGGCAGCATTGTTACGAACGCAGGATTCTGCGTCCGGAACGCAATGTTTTGGCCAGGGACGCAAAATCTTCAAATTGCTTGTGTCCCGCGGACGCAAACTTTTTTTTTGAGAAACAAACCCCAAGTATACACACTCACAACTAGGTCAACGGAAAACATAACAAAACTGTCAAAACACATTTTGGAATGAACATTATTTCTTTTCAAAAGACCACAACTTCTTCTAACAAGAAGCAAAATTTCTCCTACTCCAACAGATCATTGAATTTGTTTGAAAATAAATGTATCATAACAATCAACCGCAAGGTACAGGGTTAACAACACCCCATTACGGAGATTTTCATGCTAAAAATAGACAATGATGCTTTTTCAAAATTCCCGTGATTTGATTGGTTATAAGTCCCCATCCATTGTCTGTGAAAATTCTTGCACCTGTAGTGCTCAGTGAACGCGGAGTATGTTGTTTAACAACAATTACTTGCAACTTACTTTTCCTTGTGTAGAGATAGTAAAGTTATTTTGCGGTATAGGCTATCATGTGTGTGCACTCCAATATCATAACGTTAGGCCTTGTCACATATGTACGTATAACTTTTGACAACGAAGAGGCTTCGTAATATTTGAATCATTGTTTTCATCAGAAAATGTTAATGAGTGGAGACAATCTATGATTTTTTTGGGAAGCTTTCATCTCTGATCCTGAACAGGATATTTCAGCTCACAGTATGTTTCTTCTCTCTATATTATTAATAGTTGCTAATGTAAAATGTGCATTCTTACCATCAGTAGTTTCTGTTGCAAAAAAATTTTGTGGTCCAATTAACCACATGCTTCAGTAAATGTTATTTTGGCAGAACATTCCTGTGAAAACGACTGTACTTTAGAACATTGAACTGATATTTTTAAAATCCACATTTCGTAAAAAACTATTCACATAGACCTACTGTAATTTTTGTATAGATTATTGCTTGCAAAGAGCCAGGATAAATGTTGGATCAGATTTTAAGGATTTGCGCATGTGTAGTTGAAAAAGAAGCTCGAACAAGCATGTACATGCAGTAGTACAGTGAACTGGAATTTAGCGAGAGATATGCACACTGTAGGTACTGGGATTTTTGAAGAGTTGCTTGTTGGAATCGCTGCAATGTCAAAGCACGGATCTACTACGGAGTTGGCGAGTAGGGAAGTAGGACGGATGACGGAGGGGGACTGGGGGTAAAATGGGTTGAAATGGCAGGCTGGTCGAAAGGAGGGGCGCCCCCGGCTGCCCCTGAAAAATAGCGAAGTTAAGGCACTGAGCATTTCTGCCCTATATTGTGTATAACATTCACAAAGGATAGGCTGTGATACTACACTAGTATAAGTAACAGTAGGTCATACAATAAACATAATTGGTTTTCGATTGGGACGCAAGCTTTTTTTACGAGACGCAAACTTTTTCGGGGGCTTGCGTCCCTGGGACGCAAACTTTTTTTCACTAATAACATTACTGGGTGGTGTTGTATTAATGTAGATAAACCATTCCAAGACATGAAAATTTTTCATTTCATAACCTCTTTAAAATCTGTAACTTCATAGAGCTCCATAGTGTCTTCCTACTTTGGTACAAGCTGCCATCAGAGAGATCTGTATGCAAATTATGGAAGGTACTCGACTATTGACAGTACAGTACTTGTAACAACAGGTTGGTTTATACACTCCATGCTCTACTACTGTAGGTGGCTGCTAACCTTTACATGAACTTGATGAAGTCTGAATTTTGCTATGATAGCACAAAATTTTAACATAAGAAAAGTGTACATGTATACATATATGCATGTACTGTGTTTGCGTTTGAGTGGTACTGTATGACCATTTAAGACTAGGATGTGGCTGTTTGGTGTATCGTAAGGCTGACTTACAATATTAGGGAGACGTTACTAGCCAGCGAAAGATTCTGTAGTTACCATGTCTCCAGCAAACCAGAGGATATAATCAGACCTCCGTATTTCTGATGAATAATGTCCACAGGTACCGTAAAATCATGAAAGATGAATTATAATTTCTGCCAGCACAGACTTGCACAGTGTAATCACATGGTAAAATGAACAGTCTATCTACAGTACTATGAGCGAAGACCTGTGTTCATTAACAGCATTAACACAATAAACATCTCAGGTTATTACAGTAATGCAGGCAAGTCCTGCTCAATGGATACATGTATACAGTATCCTGCTAATACACTCACCATTAAATTGCTTGACATTGAAACCAATGACACGGTCAATTGATTTGGTCAATTCATTTTGTCACAATTCACTGCCACCATGCCTACCAAATATGACCCTACATGACCTGATGGCACCAAGGTAGTAACCCCCCAAATTCCCTTTAGATGTCGGCTTGCGCCATCTGAACCAAATGTTACTACTGACCCAAACTGTCATTCAAATGACCTATAGAACCTAAAATTTAGCCTTGAAACTCAAGGATTAACTTTAAATTTTAACAGTTTGTTTATATTACTTTTGCACTGTTTGAACTGTTCACTGTTCAAGAAAACCATGCACTATTAGTACCAGGCTTTGAAAATTTAAATTTGCATTTTGGTGCCTTTTTATATGACTAATACATGAAACTGCCATCCAGGCACCCTAGTACGCATCCAACCCTTGGCCCCCACCCCACCCCACCCCACCCCCTCCCACCATCTCTCAGAAGGTTCTAGCTGGATAATTGTTGTGCAGTATGCAGAGCATACTGTGTGCAGTAGGTTTGCAATTCTTTGCCTACTGTAGTACTGTGCATGTATGTTGTCTCTTAGAAGCAACATATTCACAGATTTACCTACTAAGCAAACTTATAAGTTTACAAAATCTGTGCATTCAGTGCTTAAGTTTGCTTTAAACTTCCCAGAAATGGCTAAAATATATCACGAAAAGTCATACTTTGGCATTCATAAAAATGTTATTACAATTTGGCATTTAAACATGGGCAACTATAGTGTAGGCCTATTGTACCTGGGCAGCTGTCTATGTATGTATCACACACAACTACCATTAATGCCCAGGAAAATGTGTGTTGAAGTGGAACATGGGTGACTGTTATCGGAATTCCTAGCATACTAAGCGGGGTACTTCTGACCTTTAACTTAGGCAATCTGGAGAAAATTCCAACCAATGTTCTCCTGAGCTCTAGAAGGTCCTGCTAGGATCAAAATGGCAGACCCTTTTAAATTTTATACAAACATTTGTATGAATTGTCCACTATATCATAAATAAACAAGAAAAAAAAACTACTACTGTACATACTGATTTGTAAAGTTATCATTTATTCCATGAACATTGTCACAATTCAAGCAATCTCCAACTGTAACAGAAATCACATTTGGTCCTAAGTCTAAACGTACAGGTAAGCTTATCCCTATTGACAAAGCAAGGCTGATCTTTGAAGCCTGGTTGTACCCTATTGAAGAAGTACTGATGTCACAATCAAAGGCTGGGGGAGGGGGGACAGGGGGAAGAAACATTGTCTGTATCCATGGAAATTTGTACAGTACCATATTTGTTTCCTTCTGCCCCCCCCCCCTCCCAAAACAAGATGAGGCCCGTTGTTCACGACCTAAATACCGACTTTGAGAATGGTCCATGATAATGGAACCTTCGAGAATGGGCTGAACCTTGATGAAGTCTTAGAAAAAAGCAGGTTCAGTCAAACTACTTAGAAATACATTTATAAACACATTTTTCTTCTTGGTCAACCAACTTTGTTGTCTGAACAACTGTAAAAGGAAGTTCGAAAGTCCAATGGACAACCAACAAACATTGCACACAAACAAAAAAGTCATCCCTACAAAGTATTGCTTGTAGTTTATGAAATTAACAAAATTCTACTATAATCCACGTGATTTATTTGTTAGATCCACTCCCGTGATATGTGTTAACACTTATGATGCGCAAATTTTAACAGGCTAACCATTGCCTCATCTCAGTAGGCCTACAAAAGTTAAAGACCAATGCATCAAGATGGCCAATCAGCTGTTCGAAGGTTAGACATATCACGTTAGGATATCTATCCAACATCACCACTAGCATTAACATTAGGCTTGTTAAAAGGCCACTTTCGCAACCATGACAAGTCCAAAGATCACATTTCGACAAGAACAAGACACACGCCTTCTTTGGGCCTACAATTTCTTTGGGCATTAATGAATTGGATTGAATAAAGATAAATGCTTGCCATGGTGATTTTCTCACATTTATTTCAATTGAATTACGGTAGGGTCACAATCTTGACAGTGCATACTGACTAACGTTACATTGCTATGATGGGAGACTGTAGTATAGCAGTAGTAAAATCTCTACACTCCCAAAAATGTAGCGTATCAAATATGGCATCCACTGCACAAGTATGGATATCAAATGCGATCAGTTTTGTCGACTGCTAGACCATTTGTCGAACATAACCTTGTTTATCTGTATACTTGTTCACTAATGGGGATAAATCTAAGCTTACCCTGTCCCTGAGGTTGTTCCTCAGCGCTGTCCCGGTCCGACATCTCTCCCTTGTTGCTTCTTTCTCGCCCTCAGCTGCTGCTGCTTGCCTGGGAGATATAGCTCTACTCTGTATTCTAACTCGCGCCGTAGCTTGGGTTTTGTACCGACTGTAAATCTTATTGACATAAATACTTGTTATTTGTTTTGGGGGTAAGTGTCACCATTCTTAAAAGCATATTAACACATTACAAAAATTGTTATGTAAAATTGTTGGAAAACATTCGAGAAAAGGGGAGAATATACCAAATGTATCGTCTCGTGAAAGCCAACGTGATGTTGAAGAAATTATATGAAAGCCGGCTGATGAATAAAACATTATATTTCCGGCTAGACAGATATTTGCATATCATTTTGACGTCACAGTGAATTGGGAAATTCCCGAGGTTTGATTGGGCAAGAAAGCTGAACTTGGAATGTTTATCAATCGCTACTAGTACCTGTAAACAAACTCTTTCGGCAATGCATGAATGTAGTGCGCGTGAGTAATTTCGAGATGTTCGTCTAAAAAAGTGACCAAAGTGCACAGCGGAAGCGGCAAATAAGGTTCAGAAAAAAAAGCCGGGGAGATTATCGTCACAAACTTGATCGGGTTAATTCCATGTTTAGTCCACGCCGAGGCGGTTCGAAAAATACGGTAACGTGAACGTTCATATGCTTTGTAAAAGACTTACTTTAGCAGGACGCTATAACCAGCCTAGCATCCGTTTCAATCACTAATAAGTTTCGTTCCCTTGAAAACGGCCGGAAAGGCGTTTGTCGCTGTGTTCAGCAACTGTCCTCCCTAAATTACCCATTAAAGACATACTTCCCACCCCACCCACCCTGTCGAACCCCCGTTGGCTCAGACGGAGTCTGTTGCTAATTGGGCAGTGCTCCGTTGCCTGCTTCTTCTTATTTTTTTCTTTATTTTTTTATTTTTTTACCTTGTTTTGATTTTCTTTCTTTGGCTACCTATTAAATATATCTACCTCTGATAATAAGCCGGAGTTCAAAAGAACATGATGGGGTAGAAGAATGTGTTGCATATTTCCACCTCTGCCTCTCGATCGGTAAGCCTATATCAGAAAACCTGGCCTTTCAAGCCAATGAACTGTATTTTGACTATTTTCATGGGATTTGGGTACAAAGTGGTACGCGAAACACTACTCGACGAAAAAAAACTGCCGGCGGCCAAACAGTGCGGTACCATTACGCATCATTTTGAGCCTCTCGGTGAAATTTACATCCACTCTACCGAATAGTACCGTTTTCAAGGTAACAATTGTTATAAACAGAACTTTTGTCATGACAGAAAGCGTTTGATCTTTGATAACAAACTTAGCTTCATCCATTCATTCAGTTAGTCAGTCATTCATACATGCATTCATCCATTTGTTTTTCTTAAATTCAAATTTTCCAGTTACTTTTACCATCATGAATTGTAACAATTTATAACATCAGCACATGGATCGCCAACAGCCGTTCTTTGAAGACGCCACTACCTCCGTATCTCAAAGTGAAATCTCGTTGGTCCCGTCGGATACTACGTCACATTTGATAACCAGCTCTATCGCCACCAATAATGAGTGCTATCAGCCCCCACAGTGTAGTACGCCCATTTCTCTCATGTACGAGTTCCTGGCGCATCACAATCTACCTTGTAAATACAAAGCAACGTTTGAACACAACGCCCAAGCCTGTCTCCTGACGATTGGTGAAGGGGACCACGATGCGTGGTCCGGTAGTCATGGGAAAGTGTCCTCGCATGTCACCAGGGATCAAAGACGTAAAAAGAAACACGACAAACGCCACGTCGTGGTCAGAGACGCGGAGGTCGCTCAAAAGCTGACCGGAAGTCACGTGTCCGGGGTGGATGAGATACAGAATTTTATGACGTCAGAAGAAGTATTCACGAGACTTATTCACCTTCTCAGCCCCAGACTGGTTTCAGAGGTAATCACAAAGTAGCTGCTTCTTCTGGGGTGGGGAGGGGGATGGGAGGTTCATTTATACATATTTAGCGATAGCGATATTTTCGGATAGAAGTAAAAGAAAAAATAAATAAATAAGGAAACAAGAAGGAAGGGGGATCAATATCTCTGATATTTTTGTTTCCTCCAAATGCAACATGAATCATTATAAATGAGTAGAAGATTAATCCTAGATATTCTACATTCTACAATGCGAATATAGTACAGGGGTGGATCCTGGATATTGAAAAAACAGAGAAGTAGGTGTGGCTCGGGGGGAGGGGGGGGGGGGTTGAAGCGAGGTTGGGGTTGCTCTCTCATCGAAAGAATGAAATAAAAAAAATATGTTAATCTTAAACTTAACATTTGTGAATTCAACGTCACATCGTAGTTACATTAGGTCTAGTAGTAGGTCTGCACGCAAGACTGTGCCAATAACAACCTATATTATTTTATTATTTTTTTATTTGTGTTTTAAGGTTGAAGGGGGAGTGAACCCCCCCCCCCCCCCTCAACACACACACACCATACGCACACATACGCTCTTGTGTTAGTTATATGCAATGTAAAAACCCGCAACGTTTATTTGTTTGTTTGGCGTGATCTTCAAAGTTTGGATTTTCGTTTCATTATTTGTATCAAAGCTTGAAAATGGAATTCATAATGAACTGTATTGTTAACAAAATGTTAGCGTTGATAAAAATTATCACCGATTTAAAAGGAAAACTCCACAAATTAAATTTCACCAGGTTTTTCACCTAAATATGATAGAAACTATCAGATGGAAGGTGCGGTTGCGGTGATTACGATAGAGCGGCTATTACAAATTGACAAGTCTATTTATGAATGTAGCGTCCAGAATGTGTACGTGTTGTAATCGTGGATAGATATGAGGAGATTCTTGCCTCCTCTCTCCCTACGCCCCTCCTCCCCCCCTCCCACCCCAACCCCAGTCCATCTTCCCGCCCATCCAATTTATTTATACCAAGTTCTTGGTATTTTGTTAACTCTATATCGTGTTTGGGCCTATATAATATGATTAAATCTTGTCCCTTTCATCGTACCTAATAGGGACTTGGTCAGTGGATAACGTGTCCACATCTGCACTATCTCTCTGTGAATGATAGTATCCCGGACAGTGGCTTTTACAAGACTAAATCCTTCCACAACCGGCGTTCCACGGGACTTCATTACCATGGGGACAATTCCAGCTGGAATACTCGTACAGCAGGACGACAAACTACAAGTGCGTCCGGGAGGTTAGGGGTCAAACACGCGTCCTCGACCGTCCTTCGAGCAGGAGGTATCAAAGAGGGTCAGGGGTCACGTCCAACAAGTTCAGAGGTCACAGACAAAGACATGTGGCAGGAGCTGGAAATGGAATTACAGCCTGTATACTCCTTTAAACATTTTAATCACTCCCAACAATATGCAGAGCAGTACAGGTAAGCCAACGCCACAAAAGTATTCTACATGGCTACGAAAGTAATAATCATTAGGCCTACAGCTCTTCCTTCCATTAAACAATAGAGAATGTAAAGTTTGTGTTGAGTGACCTTCACAAATTAGACAAAGTTCGAGAATATGGTATACTTACATAGATTATAGCGTCGCTAATCTTAGTGTTATACCCATCATCCGCTCCAGTATTATAACTATCCCCGTGCACCCCCTCATCTCCCCCTCCCCACCTCGACGCGAGCATAAATGATAAACTCAATTACTGTAGCAGTTTTACCCATATTCCGTCATTTTCGGAGAAACATCATCCATATAAGAAAATATGTTGTATAGACATCGAAAGTATATCCTTCGGGAAACACCGCCTAGTACTGAGTAAATATAAGCTATCGCTGCCCTTATAGCTGCTTAACTGTTAGTTACGGCTATATTTTTTCTAACGGGATAAGTTTTTTCCCTCTATCTTTCTTTCTTTCGTTTGTATACATAAAAGAGAAATTTACACCTACTCACACCTTCGAGAGAAAAGTATGAATGCTTTAGCAGCGGCCAAGTTACAGAAGACGTGTGCTCCGAGGGCGGGGCTTGTTTGCTACAAGTCTGCTAACCGAAAGGCAAAAGGAATGACTGGGTCCAAACTTCTAAATAATGGTAGAAGCCAGGGGTCCATTGTCGAACGAGAAGAACCTTCAACCGTGAGTTGATTTTAAAGGGGGAACAATAAAAATGTTGTATTGCGTATAGGCTGTATTTTTTTTATTATTGTTTTTATCTTAGTTATGATAGATTATGTGTTATTTGGTAGTGGGATCTTTTCAAATCAAATTTGGCTGTTGGTAACATATTTTCATAGTTGTTATTTATTATATTTGTTATTTTGTTTTCTTTTCCATCTGCAATAGATTAAATGGCAAATGAATCCGAGATTGAAGGAAAGCTGTGATCCTCATCTTTCTGTGAACAACCCCTCCCCCACTGAGCTCACCACCCTGGGGAAGATGCCCATCATTCGACGTTCGTCTCCGTCCATCCCTAGCAACACAAACGGCAAATACGGGGGAAGGGGATCCAACAGACTTTACCCCTTTCAATTGCAAATATCTACGGAAACCCGAACTGTCAGTTCGCCTTACAAACGCCTTCCCCGATCGATTCTTGATCAGAGATAATCTCATCGGTGTGGCACTTCAGCTCTACCGTACACCATCATATAAAGTTATGTCTGAACTCGGAGTATACAACATTGAAATATTCCTTTAAAGACTGCACATAAAATAATTGAAATGTGGTGTACGTATCATGATATCGTGTACTGTGTATAATCATGTCACATTGCAAACATACGTTAATTTCAAATTCTAGTGAGATCAGTCAGATGCAATCATAATAATTATAATAATAATAATATATAATTGACATTAACATGAAAAGTGTATAAACTTCACAAACTGGCTTGATTTACGTCAGTCGTTTTCAGTTGTTGCTCTCTTCAAAAAGTTCGGGTCCATCAATCTATTTACGACTCTCTCGCTCTTTCTTCATTCTTTTATTGTGATTCAAAAATTCGACGTTAAAGAATAAACGTGACTTTGAAAGCTGGCAAAAATAAAACAAAATTTCGACATTTCCACGAGTTTTGTAAAAAGTGGAAATTGGGTCAGCTTCCAAGTATGCCTTTACTCAGACTGTCAAAAACAGTCCCAAGATCCTTTTCGGTTAGCTAAGGGACCATCCAGGTAGTCATGGTTACCTATGACGTCGATAGTACATGCGCCTTTGACATTTTTCTTTGTGTAAATCTTGCACTTTTACGTATAACTATAGTCTAAGCGTTCAAATTTCCCAAAGACATTGAGATCCCAAACAAGCATCCAAATATCCCGAAATTTATGAAAGTGTATTTTTAAAGAGGAATTTTGAGTATTTTAGAAGGCGCCTCGTCAATATAAAGTCATCTTAGGAAAGATCATAGACCTATAGCCTTCATTTCAGTATACAGTGTCACTTAAATGTGATTTCATATTTATAGCCTTGAGCTTTATAAGTGTATTCTCCTCCTAACAATTTTAACTCCGGCCCGACCTGGATTTCGAGGACCCTCGCAAACAAAGTTCAAACAAAACGCAAAATTTATTCTTAAAAAAAATCAATCTGCAGCCACACTTCATTGCTGTGTTGCTCCAAACAGGGACAAGTTTACGAGCTCCCTGTTCAAATCAGGGAGTTAATAATTCAATCCTTGTTCCAATGGAAGCAATATGATACACTCACATTGTGTCACGTTAAAACCCCGTTGAACCAGGCAAGGAGTCGAGTTCAATCCACCATGCAGGGGTGATCGGTTTCACGCACACGTCCCCTCCTCCTCCCCCATATTTTAAGCTGTGATTATACTTTATTATTACAACAGGTAACCGTAAATTTAAGGGTATCAGAATGCTTACGCATTTCCACCCACGAGAAGTCATTTCCTACTAGATTTGACGTCATATTTTTTCCCTTTCTTTCGCTTCTCGGCCTTTTGGCTATAATTGCATGTGTAGTATCTGTTCCCTTTCGAGGGGAATGGTGATGCACACCCGACGATGATCACACAGTCACAGTCCCGATGCAAGGGGACTGGGGTTGGAAGCGGACCAGTCGTTCGGTAGTTTGGTTTTCGTGCCCATGTTCTTTCTTGGGCGACTTTTTCTTAAAAAGTATTTTTTCCCCTTTTTTTGCCCTTACTTTGGTACATTTTTGAAACTTAATACTAAAATCCGACAACAATCCGTTTTAATAGTTCATCATTGTTGAGGTTCTCAATTCAACATAGATTTTTTCTTAGTACTTTCTATCTTTTCTTCGAGGGTCAGAGAAAAACATCATTCCGGGCAAAATGGCCTGCAGCAAGAACCAAAATCTTACTTTACGGTACCAAGATTGAACAATGTACAGGTCAGGCCGATGGGGGTATACTCAGGTCCTTAAGCCTGCTAGAATAAGGGATTTTAATAACTTGTATTTTGTATTTTGCGGGGCCGGATTGAAACCTTTCACTGGCAGGGTTCGGTTCTCAGGTCGCCTTTTGAGAACTCCTCTTTGCCACACGATGAATTGTTGTTAAATCATTTGATGAAGTTTGAAAAGTTGTGACCAGTATTAGAATGCTTTCTTTGTGTGTACATAGTTTGAGATGTCGCAATCTTGATAACGTTTGAAATATTATCAAGTTTCCGTAAGTCCAAATATGATGAAGAAAGAAAAAAATCGACTTTTATTTTAACAGTTTTTACATACTTTACACACGGGAAGAAATATCTGGTTGGAGAAACTATTTACAATGTCTCGAATGAAATCATCAAAATGGCAGCACATTAACGTCCTTTTGACGAAAGGACCAAACATCATGAAGTAGTCATTGATATTAGATGTATCGTTGCAACAACATGAGTAAAGCATGACTACAAGGTTATGTAAACAGGAGTACGAACATAGGACGCGGGCAATACCACCCCCCTCCCCTCCTCACCCCTCCAAGGATTATCTAGCCTTAAATGAAAACGGAAGAAGAAAATGTCCCTTCCCGGTGGCTGGGCTGTTCCCCGGAAGTAAACTTTACTTCCGGAGTTTTGCCCACACAAGACCTCTAGCTACGAGGTTCCTAAACTTGGAGCCGTTTGAAACATTTGCCTCTTTAAGTTCTACTTAAGTAGTAATTACTCCACTTGATTAAATCACAAGAAAGCTTTCGGTGAAAATATGACCACTTTAGTGCAATTTGTGTTCTAAAGTGGAATTAATTCTACATAAGTAGAATAGAGCTGAGGCAAACGTTAAAACGGCTTCCAATATTTAGGACAATGTGAGTTTGATCTGAAGAAATAAACCACAAAATGACTCGTAACCAATGATTAATCCTCTCGGCACTTTCGGTTAAAAGTTACGAAATTTGCGGGCAAACCATATAGAAACGTTCCGGGGGCCGTTGGAATGTTAAAAATGTCACTGTATTACTAAGCAACTTCCCACAAAATGTTGAATTACGCTAAAATATCTCCAGAAAAATACCGAAGAAAATGAAGAGGTATTGAAGACGAAGTAGGTTATGATGTTGAATTTAAACATCACGTGTTACGGACTTTCAAATTCACCGATTTGTGTATGATTCCTTCGAACCCTCTCACGCAGACAGCCAACCGCAGAATGACATATTGCAGAATGTGGACCACGCTCTTTATATTTTTATTTATTTTATTGATTTATGGGGAACTTCCAGAGGCAGACATTATAACAATATACATATAATATTAAAGGGAAGATATTTCGCAGTTAGTTGAAATTCCCCATCGCAGTATTTTGTTCCTGTTTAACTCAAGATATGATAACTAAAACGAAAAGTCCTACGTTGCTTGTACGGCTAAAGTCTGGATTATTTCAGGAAGTCAATCAGTGGCATATTTTTTTTTCCTTCTGGGGGAAGAGCCCCCCCCCCCACACACACACATACCACCTACATGGGAGTCACCGTCAACGATCCAAAGGCCACCCAGGACCCAGGATGAAATCCTTAAATCTCCCTGGCCCTTCCACAATAGTTCAGCCCTTTATCTGAATCAGTCTGGGGAAATTTGGGATTTGCACCGCCTCATCCCCACCTTACACACACACCATTCAAATACTGTTCACGTCACTGGAGTGAATCACGGTAGGCGGTCTGTGATGCCATCAGGATAGATGCGTTTTTTTTTTATTGTAGTGCGCGTGCCCCTGGAGTATCCCTTTAAAGTTTACTTTTTTGTAAAATATTTTTCGTACACATTTCTTTAAAAGTGATCATTTTACAACAAAATCTTCTCTTATGTAGACCTAGTAAATTTCATCAAGTTTAAATTTAAACATGTTTATAGAAAGATCTTAACATTTTGGCAGCACTTGTTAACGTTTCCATACCAAAGAATCTCAAAGAATAAGAGAAGAAAAACAACACCCCCCCCCCAAAAAAAACACTAACAAACAAACAAACAAGACAGAGAGAAAACCGGTTATGGGCCAGAAATTTTTATTTCTTAATCTCCAGCAATAATAGGGAAAAATTACATGAAAGTTTTGTTCTTCAAGTCTACTTGCTTAAAAATGTTGGTTTACATCAAAAATTCCCCTCGCCACTGCCTCCCCGACAAAGTAATTGTAAATGATTAATATATAATTATTAACTGTCTCTATGACGTAAGAAATAATAAGACTCTTTTTCACGCCACCATAATACGCTTGCATACTTTATCATCCTACCCTGTTTATCAACGATGAAATTATTTAGTTGTCTATAACGAATGAAATTTTCAGGATAAAATATAGCATCAATTTAAAACAATTGCTATTTTCATAAGATTCTACTTAAAAACCTTTTAGCAAACTAGAAAATTTCAGTCAATGCAACTCTCACTTGCTGATTTTAGAATTTAGTAAATTCAACATTCACATTCAGTCATAGGTGATAAAAAGTTAAAATAAAAGAAAAAAAAAAATGTAAAAAGGAATTAAGAGCGAACTTTTAGAACATCATCAAGAAATGGGCATGACTTAGTTGTGACGTCGAGCGACTTTTTAAACTTACCAGTAATGTGTGTACTGTTTATATTATTTGATGAAATCTTTGTAATGATCAACCACTCCCCTTCACCCCCCCCCCCAAGAATAAACAAATGAGTTTTCAAACAGTATACAACAAATCCAATCAGAAACTAACATTAGAACCCATATCATCCCTTTCAACACAGTAAGCCCTCAAAAAAGTAAATGAATAAAATAAAATAAAATAAAATAAAAAGGAATAGATAAAAAATAAAACAAACAGAATACAGCCAGATTGAAGCAAGTCAAAAAACAATGAATACTAACATTTTTGAAAGAAAGATTGAATTCTTATAATAATAATAAGTTTGCTCACATGTTATTATTATTATTATTATTGAATACTTCAAATCCATACATCACTTTTCTATCAAATTTTAATATTTTAAAATTTGATCAGTTTTGTTACAAACAGTAGAATGAAAAAAATAAAAAAATAAAAGAATGAAAGTAAGCAGAAACACCTAATGAGGAGTTGTAAGATTTTCACTAAGTCTGAATAATTACTGAAATGAAAATTAAATTAAGCAGTCATTTGGTCATAACGGCCACAATGACATTTATAACAGATGAATAGGATTGAAGACGATCCAAAATTTTGAAACAAATATTGATCAAGTCTTAACAGAATTTAAATCTGAATCTTGAAACCACTACCTTGCCCCTCCCCCACCCTCAAATCCTCACTTGATGTAAGGACAATTTGCTAATCTAACACATTTTAATAAATATTCAAATAATTACCATCTCTCCAAACAATTGTTTCGATCCCATTTGTGAATTGAAATAATAAAAATGATGTAGTTAAAATTAAAATGGATGGGGGGAAGGGGATATTGAATCTGCCGTTGTAAGACATTTGAAAGTTGATATTCAAAAATTATTTGAAAAATAGTCACTGTTACTCTATAAAAGTTATAATATTACCAACATAAGGCAAACCGAAAAATCCCTTGTAAAAACTGACCTATCCCAAAAAGACCACTTCCTTCACACACCCCCCCCCTTACCACCCCACTTCCTCAAATAAGAAATAAAAGAGTATACGAACTAGGAAATAAATAAAAAAGAATAATAGTTGCTCTTGCTCTATATACTGAATAAATAAAAACTCTACACTAGATCATAAAATGTAAGCTATTTTCTTTCGAACTTTTTTTTTTTTTAAATCATTTTAGAAACTTCTCTCTTTTAATTAATCACACTATTTTGTTTGAAAGCAAATTCTGTTGAAAATTATGAAAGTCAAAACTAAAAATTAATCTCTACTTGAATGGAGAAAGTTATAATTTAGCGACCCACAGCTGAGTGGATTGGTTTTCGATCTACGCTAATGACACTGAATTAATATGTAATGATGTATGCATTGATCAATAATGCAAATGTAGAAATGGGTTGTTACTTTGGTATCCAAACTGCAAAAGTTTTTCTGACTGTTTCATTGTGAAATCAGATATAATTTTCTTGTGTCATTAGGTTATCTTTCATTAAATATAAAACATAGTGACACAAAAGCATATTTGTGTTTTATACTTCATATATACACAGTAATATAAAATATGTGTAAGAATGGCCCCTTTCTTGCAAAATGTTCGTCTCAGCTTGTTGTGAATGTTATATGGACACAACCAATGTCTTAAAGGTTGCACTTATGTTATTTAAATGACTCACGTAGTACTCCACAAAACTCAAATCGCTTTTTTTTTGGCAGCCGGAAATCAATCAGTCAGTCAATCTGATCTGAATGAACAGATCATTCAATTGTCAATACAGTTATTTGATGCAACATTGTATAACTATGTATATATATTCAATCAGTCGATGAGTCAAAATAACTGATCAATCAATCAATCAATGGATCGTTGCTTGAGTGAATTGTCTAATCAGTCAACAAATCAATAGGTAATGGACCAATTATCAATCCAAGCGGCTGATCAATCAATGAATGGTATAAAATAAACTTAATCAATAAAAATATAACAATCAATCAATCTATCCATATAACCGATGGATCAATCAATGTTTTTTTCATTGAGTTCATTTAACAGTCCTTCAATGGATTATCCATCAATCATCTGTTAAAGTAACTGATTAATTAATTAATCAACTGATCTACCAGATGATAAATCAACCAATCAATAATTCATCAATCAATCAAACATTCCAGATAATTTCTCAACCAATAAATAAATCCATCACAATCTAGTTTAATACTGACCAATCGATCAAAGCAATCATTTAATCTGTCAACCAGCTGCAACTGCTCTCTACTACTACTACTTATAAAAATAATTATAATATTCATCCTGATAACAACGGGATACATTTTACTGCCTCCTTACCCCCCACCCTTAACAAATTTGAAATGCCTGTTGCCATGCCGATTGTATGGGTTACTATAGAAGTGAGTTACTCTTTGGAAGCACTTCACCCACTTTTAAACTGCTCCTTCAAATCAACATGTCGTGAGACAAAAGTGTCGCTTGCAATGAATCACTAACGATTTCAAACTATTGATGATGTATATATGATATATGCATATACCCATCTTGAAGTCGTAGTGTTTAACCACACCTTTACCTTCAAAGCATATTTACCTTTCTCATCCTTACACCTACATTGTGCCAGAGGCTACTCTGGATATACCTGCTGCTGGGCCCACACCTAAAATAAGGGCCCGTTCAATCCGATAAAGGTTTAACATTATGCAGACATCCTACCATGAATACATTCATTATCCAAACAAATTTCCTCTGGAAACTTTCCTGCCCAAGGAGAAACGTGAATTCAATATTTAAATTGAGAATGAGAAGATGGAAAGGAGATGAAATTCTCTACTTGGATACCGTAACAACGAGTATAATACATAGAGATGTTGTTATAGGTAATAGATTACTATAGATGACTGGCACATGCGTGTGGAACATGGTAACAGAGTGCGGACGGCGGTGTGAAAACATCCAAACACATTTACACAGGACACTTTCCTGTCCAAAAACTAACATGTATTTAATCTTTGAATTGAGAAAGATAAGAAGAAGGGAAAAGGAAGATATTCTACATGTGGATATAAGCAGCTATGAGTATAATATATTAGCTAAATTATTAATAATTATACATAATATGGTTAAGTACTATCATGAAAAGTTTCACTCACATGTGTGTCCGAAACAGAAAAAAAACAGTAATATTGTTTGGTAAACGGTGCAAGAGAATCCATTAGCAATTAAGTAGTAGACTTGGGAGAACATTTCCTGTACAAGGGGTGTAACATGAATTCAAATTTTTCTTTGCATTGAATAAAGAGACAAATAATTCCTCCCCTTGGATATATAGTAACAATGAGGATAATATATGGGTCAAGATCTTACTATAAGTATTACTATACCAAAAAACAACAACACAACTTTCACATGTGTGTAGAGTGTGGATATATAGACAATGTGTACAAAAATAGCTATAGAATTCTCAGTACTTCAAAGTCGAATACATGCATGCAACTTTTACAAGGAGATGCATTTAGTGTTTATAATTCCTTAGCACAAGGAAAAAGGATACATGTAAGTACTACAAAGGTCATGGGTGAATTAGCTCCTTATATTTTAGCATGTTCATAGGTGAGAGTGATGGAATTTTTCAAATCCCTGCCCTCGCAGAGACCGATCTCTCCATCATGGCCAATTTGCACATGATATGAACCATCTGTTCACAGCGAGCACTGCATTATCTTTATCATGTTCGTAGTAAAAAAAAAAAAATTCATCTACAAAGTGGAAATTTTTCAAAGATTTTTACAACATCAAGGTGTGCAGGAATAGACTTCCCATCTCAGAAATTGTGAGAAGTTGTATAAACTGGCACCTTTGGCCATTGTGCATACAAACAATACTTTATACATTAACTCTTAATAAGTATGTGCAAAACATACAAAACTAACAAACTAATAACAAAAAAACATGTTACAAGGAAAACATTGGGACCTTTTTGAAATAATACAGTGTATGGAACCTGGAAATTCTTTGGGTATAAATTTACAATTTCAATCAACGAGAAGGTAAAAAGATTTAGTGACAAAACATGGAGATATCAAGGACAAGTTCTGCCGTAAAATAAGAGCTTGACAAAATTTTGAAAAGGGACAGGATCCTAGATGTATGAGCCACAGTGGGGGGGGGGGGGTGTGTAACAATAGCACATATTCATCAGATAAATTGGCAGCAAGTCCGCAATTTGAAATCGTCAAGGCAACAGATAGCACAGCTTCCCTTGCAACATAAGGTGTTTTAAGGTTAAAGCATAATGTAACAATAGTTCCAAAGTAACAAATCCTATTGTTACCACCAAATGGAAAAAAAAAATTAACAAAAATAACAGCTTTGGTAAAAATTTAGGAAAATGTCATCATCAGGCGATTACTTAGACAATCAGTCTAATATTCTTTCACCTTTTGATACTGCTGTTCCCTGTGAGAACCAAAAAAACAAAGAGAGCTATTTACCCCAAAGGGAATGAAACGTCAATAATTGTCCCACCTGTTGTTATAGAGACAAAGCTGAACAACAGAGCACTGTGTTACTCTACTAAAACGAACCTGGAGATGGTTCACGATCCAAAGGTTAATCCATGTACCTTTACAAATAAACAAATGTCTCCAACACAAGCAACAAGAAAAACAAAAATAAATACAAAATACAAGACACGGTGAGACTGATGACATTGCACAACTGATAGTAAACAGATTAATTAATTAACTAAATAATCAATCCTGGAAGGTGTTTAGGTGGAGACTTAAAAGTTAACAAAGTAATGCAGGGATGAATGAAATTCGATTCTTAGGTCAACAATAGAAAGAAACACTTTTAAATGGCAAAATTCTGGGTTGCTTAAATAAATCATACAGTTGAAAACAACATTGATCAGTGAATTGATAGTTTTTTTATAGTTTCCATAGGAACCAATCAAATCTTTCTAATCCTCCACCCCATTCCTCTGTTTGCTGTATGTAGAATGGTTGTCCTACAGCAGTAGTCCTTTGGCCAAATTCTGGCCTGCAAAATATTGTATATAAACAAAGTGGCCTACAATTTTACACTAACAGGGATGTGCTGAGATGTTGTCCTGGAGATTCTTATTTCAAACCATCACCAAATCCCAAAACAATGTCAGCCTTATGTTATTGTTTTCCTTATTTTATATGATACCTGAGTTTCAAACTGGTTACTTGGCTGACACACAATGCAACAACATTAAATTAAACATAAATAAACGAATAAAATGAATACTTAGAAGTGGGTTCAAGGTAAAGATATGTCCAAATTAGCACAAATTTTTTGGCAAAGTATTTAATTTTTTAAGTTATAAATAGGAAAGTAGTGATTAATGAATGGTCCTGAAAATTATAGAGGGCAGTGTAATTATTCAGGATGCATATAGAGGGCAGTGTGTCAGTTTTCACGATGCAGAAATGACAGACTAGACATAGTTTAGTTCTCTTCTTGTCAAGTAAGATGCTCTTTGCTATAAGTTAAAGGAGCACCATTTTTTTTTGCAATTGCTAACTTGGTTTAGGGACACATTCCCCAAAACTGATCAGCAAACTGGGAAAGAAAATTGAAGAAATTGTATTACGAGAAAATTAGTGTGGCAAGTTTTTTTATATCTCAAGGTAACGATTTAGGAATGTGACCAAAAAAAAAAAAAAAGTTAGCACTGGTCACTTGTGAACATTAAAATGCCCATTCCAGTCTTGTATAAGTACTAAAATATTTCTTGTTGCTAGGCAACACCCCTCCACCACTGCAGGTATACTAGTTGTGTGCAGTAATACCTGCTTACAAATTTACACAGTGTTCGTTCACGAAAACCTCACGTTTCAAATATGAATTGAAGAAACATTTTCCAGACAGACCAGATCAGGCCAATAACTACACCAGTATTAGCAACAAGTCTGTACAGGATTCTTATAAATAGACCATTTAAATTTAAAAAATGCGACTAAAGCTAAAACTTAAATCGAGTAAGAAGAAGTTTGCATTCTACAGGGTAAAAGGATTTAAGTTATTTCTCCGATACAGTTCTAAGAAAACTGCAAATCAAAGTGAGCTGTGACATGATAATGTTTACACTAAAAACTTGCTGGAGGTCCCACAGACTTTTCATCCCGAGTCTAATGGTCCATCCATCAAACAGATCTCAAGGAAATAATAATTTCTTTCTAATTTTTATCCAAACCAGCTTAATCTGACAGATGCTCCAATATTTTATTCGTTCTCTTCTCGAAAATTCTTTTCCAAAATGCTTAAAACTCTGGCGACTCAAATTTTTTAGTCTGATCGAAGAAATCCATATCTATCAAACTTCTCTTTGCACAGATTGATGAATCACAAATAAAACTACTTAAAAGTCACTTTGCTCCTAAGAAACTATTTACCCTTTAAAAAGCACCTTACACCTTATATGTCTACCTGATTTCCCAAGAAATGACAGAAAATAATGGAAAAACAAACTTCTGGAGAAGTCTTAGACATTCGCCTGATACCTGCCGACCAAACTTCTCTCCCTCTTGAACTGCATCCCGACACCGCTCTCGACGCTCTCCCTCTCCGTGGCTATGGAACTGCCGTGTTCGCCGACGTCCTCAATGGACATCCCGTCCAGAATGGCGCCCTCGTCTGAGAGGTGTAGACTGGGCGGCCCGTCTTCGTGGTGGTCGTCCTGGCTCAGCTTTCTGAGCAGTTCGTCCGCCTGGCCGATCCGTATGTTATTCTGGGCGGCGATCTGGTTTGCCTCGTGTCTGGTCCGATCTTGCTGTCTCTCGATCGAAGAGACTTGATTCAGGAACGCCTCGTGTTCCATGAGGTCTTCCTCCTAGAATTATCGACAGAGAAATGAGTTAGTGAACAAACAGAAGACAAAGAATGAACAATTTATACAAAGTCTATTTTATGATTCTGGATTATCTCAACTCTGGAAGAAAAGATTAACATTCAATATTAGTTCTGATAGACTGGGTCGCCAGATTTTAAAACATCTCATTAAAACACCTCCAAAACATCTCCAAAAATCTCCAAAACATCTCCTTTAAAACATCTCCACTTTCCCTGAAATGTGGCCAGACGAGTGTTTCCCTGCAGAAATCCTATTTGTATGTAAAACATGCTAAAATGGTCCAGTTATGACCAGCTAAGAATTGTCTCACATTATAATTCTGGGATAGGCTTTAAGAGTTGTAAGATGATATGTTGGAAAAAAAATTACGTTATGGCTGTTTTCTTTCAAAATCTCATTCTTTTATGAATAAATAAACAAAACATCTGGCAGGTCTTAATAGAAACCCCATATATGGTGCAACCACAATATGGCCCTCTCAACTTACCTCACAGGTAACCCCCATACCCCCACCCCCCTTCATTTATTCACCTGGGTGAAGCGAGGAAATTGAGATTAAGTGCCTTGCCCGAGAACTCAATGTAATGATCTGGTCAGGAGTGAAACCTGCGATCCAAAGATTGCCTTAACCACTTGACCACAACGCCCTCTTCCAAAGTAACAAGTTTGTACAGATCCTTACAGTAACACATTTCCTGACCTACAACTTCTGACCTACAACCTCTCTCACCTCATCATCTGTGTCACCTGGCAGATGCATCCCCTCTAAGTCTTCCTCTCGATGCGAGAGGAGTTCCTCGTACCGACGCAGGTCGTCATCGTCATCATCCACGCTGTTTAGAAAATAAAAGAAATTCATGTCGAGTCCTCGTTAAGAGAGCCCTTACCGCAGTAAAAACAATTACTGTCCAATGTTGGTTTGTTACGGTTTAAGACTGAAAACAGGATTCCTCTACTTCTTTGCAGGTAAACTTCTATGACAAACTGAGGCAATTCCAGGACCCCTTCCAGAGATTGTAACATTTGGCAAACGTTCATGAGGAAATGGGGCTATGCTCCATTTTTGGAAAATCAATCCATTTTCCATGAATTTCAACTTTTTTCCTCTCTTCCATCACATATGCTTTTGGAAACTGACTATCAACTTTCCAAGGCTTTTCCACAACTTTTTCTTTAGGAAGCTGAAGTTTCAACTTTCAAAAATTTTACCCATGACAGTGGGAAACAAGTGATAACTTGTTTGATAACTGCCTCTACAGTAGATAATCGCTTTCTATAAACCTGCTGATGATTCAGATTTACCAAATAGTTTCAAAACATGAACTGATGAGGTAAGACAGTGGTGTGACCACTCCCTGAGGTGAGACTATTGTTCTTAAGTTTAGACAGTCCAAGAGCAATGTGTAATAGATCTTAATAACCATCACAATCAGTTATCATGTAAATTGCATACATGTCTATTGTCTTTTGATATTTAAATATTACACTCATTAATCTGAGCTACGTTTTAGGGGTTTATCGGATGACTAACTAGAAACTACTAAGTTTAAATGTGAAAGGAAACCTCCAACAAATCTTCAGGTGACCTACCAGATAAAAGATAAAAGCAAAACAATTACTTTTTATTATATGAAAAGAAATCAGTCAAGGAATCCAGTGATCCTATTGGTCAACCAAATTGGCAAACTAAAAATAGGGAAAATAATCCCCACCTACAAATTATCAAATTTTAATTTTTTAAGAAGTTCATATCAGTCTTCATTTTGCTGTGGAAAAAGGAGGTATGCAAACTTCAGTTGTCTCTAAATCTGATAAAAGAGGTGAAAAGGGCACAAAGAAACAACAAACTTATCTACAAAGGTATTATCTACAAAGGTATAACTTACACTTCTAAAATAATTTCTTCATCCCGGCTTTGTCCTTCCTTCCCAGGACTGTCTCTCTCCTGTTCGGTGTCTTCTAAAAACCTCCTCAAGCTATCTGTCATGGGTGCAATGGGAGGGGTGCCATCCGGTATCAGGTTTCGACGTCGGCTGGGAGAGAGGGTACGGTTAAGGCCCGTGGGGGGTCTGTCCAGGATGGGGCCGCTCCCTTTCTCTTCTTTGCCGTTGGCTAGTATGTTCTCTCTCGTCAGTGTTTCAGGTCTGTCCTGCTGCTGTGAGGCAGGCCGACTCCCGACGGGGAGTTTGACGTGGGGCGATTCTGCAAAGCCGTGGCTCTCGTAGGACACGTCCTCGTTTAAGGAGGTGTCAAAGAGGGAACCAGTGGACCTTGAGTATTCCGAGATCTTATCCACATTACCAAGGGGTTTACCTTCAGCATCTAAACTTTCTCCCGTCTCCTTAGACTTTCCCTGACGGTTCCTAAGCCTCCTTGGCTTCCTCTTCTTTGTCGGCAAGCTCTTTAGAAAGCCGCAGACCCTCTTGTAATATTCCACTTGTTCGTCGGAATCCAGTTCGCTGGCCACGAGCTCCGGATCAAGGTCAAAGTTAATCTCCATGGCAGAGAGCCTCCGTAGGTCAGGGGTGGATTTGGCCAAGGGTGCCGGTTGGTGGTGATGATTTCCCTTGACTTTGATGTGATGTATGCCGTTGATGACGTCATCGTACGGCGACCTCTGCCTCTGACCATGTGACCCGTGACTGACCGCCTGATTGGTCGGACTCACTGATGAATACTGATTAATGGGAAGACCAGGATTGTGTCTTTGATGATGCGTGCCAAAGTCTGAGTTATTGCCCCTTGGTGTGCTGGTATGGAACTGATCTGCTCGGAGCCCAAACTCGGGGACTTGGCCCGGGGACAGATCCAGACCCGCGGCATGTTGAGATGCAACGTAACTACCATCACGATTATTTATAGAGTTATGAATATGCATGGCCTGGTCTGGAGAGACTGGGGTGTGTACACTAGAGTAGCTGTTCGACTGTACTGCACTTGAGTAGAATTGGCTGTGATTGCCTACTGTATCGTACGCCGTGACGTAATGGGTCGTATCGGCTTGACCTTTGACCTCCGCACCGCTCGAGTTACCCCCCTCGATGTCGGAGAGCATCGGTATGTAGGACTCTGTGTGGTTGCGGAAGCGATTCATAGACGGGTAATAGAGGGCGCCGTTACCTGCATGATATATCTGGTCCTTCATAATGTAAGGGGAGTACCTGTGTTCAACCTCTGTGTATGGATGCACATAAGGGTCTGTATTTATTGGCAAGTGTGGCTGGGAAGCAGAGAGCATCAAGTTCTGTCTCGACAGGGACTGTTGTGGGTGTCCACCATGCAACGGCTGCCCGTGAGAGTACCCTCGGTTCGACCTTTGACCTCCGTTCGGTGTGAACATTTGGTCAGCCGGTGGAATGTTACCGCTGTAGTAGTCCCTGCCGGATATTCTTCCGACCGTGGAGGATTGCGAGCGAGAGCTGACGGAGCATTTATCGTCGTGGAGGCTTCTATGGGTGCTACTTCCCTGGCTATTCATGCCACCATCGAACCCATTCCCATCATGCAAATCACCGCCGTGGCTGACGTTGGTCTCGTCCTCCTCTTGCTGGTAATATCTAGGGTCAAAGGTCTCGGGGGCCATCAACCTCTGGACCAACGGGTCCACTATCTCGGACTGGTCCTCGCGGCCGGATGCGGATCTGTTCTCCACGTAGGAACCAGAGTGAGACAGAAGGTCGCTGTCCTGGAAGTCGTTTTCCTCCAGGAAGTCATAGCGCCATCTGAGGGCCTGTTGTACATCTGACCTGAGAGCTGGTCTCTTTGCTGATAGCACAGACATCAGCAGATCATACCTGTCAAAGGAAGGACATACAAAATGAGGGTTAACTTTAAAATTGTCTTGTTTTTAAAGGGTTGCTTTTTTTTTGTAATTTGTCCATAAAATGCATCAATTGCTACGAAGACCCTCTCCCAGAAGCAGTACAAGGATAAGTTTAATTTGCAAGCCACGATATATCCAGCACAAAATTGTTCTGGTTGGCCTTAGAGGGATATTTCGGTGGCAGACAATTTGACATGGGAAAAGAAAAAATATCCACACTGTTAGATGGCAAACCCATCTCAACATCTTGTCCTAAACGATATGATTGGTTGACTGGAGTTTGACTGGCTAAACCATCCATTCTTCTCTGGAATGGATCACAGTAGGTTGCCTGTGATAATTAGAAACGTAGCATCTTTGTTTTCCATGCCCTTTGCCAGGCCTGGAAAACATGATTTTTCAAAAATTTCATATACCGTGGGGGAACCCTTGTTTTGTGTTCTATATTTTTATATCTTCGCTTTTAAATACCTGTCAATCAATTCTAAGCTCCGCCTCTTGATGACTTCATCCCCGATCAGTTTGACGGACTGCTCCAGGTTGATGATCTCCTCGTCGTCAGGTGGCGGTCTCCGCCTCATGAACTTCCTCAGGCTCTCTCTCCACTCCACCAAGATGGCCGACCTCCGAGAGAGATGGCTGGATGACAGGAAGTCATGAATTTTATCCAGGTTAGGGGGAAGGAATCTCAGCACTTTATTGCACCAACGCTCAATCTTTTACGGAGAGAAATGGAGAGAGTGGTTAATCGGGTTGGGCAGTAATCTCAGTAACTTCTAGTTGTTGTGATCCATTAATTAGCTTGATAGTGCAATCAAAGCTTGATAGTGCTTGATAGGGACTGATAGTGCAATCAAAAAGTGCCCAGAACAAAGATCTGAGGCAGCTGTTTTTGAGATAATGTTGATGAATTCTTTGAAACTAATCCACATTAAAAATCTGCATGACAATGTAGCCAAATAACATGACTCACCAAACTTTGTCTTAAATAATGAAACTGTGAAAGTCAAAAATGAAATTGACATCTTCCTATTTTCATTCGTCTACAAAATGTCACGACATGTGGCCAACGACAAATTGTTGAAAAATCTTAATATCAAGTTTCATTTAATTACTTGATATTTACTGTTGACTTGGTGAAGAATAAAAATCTAGAAGGGTGTCTTAGTTTGATCACAAACACCCTTAATTCAGAGTACCTTCAAACTTCAACCACCTCCTCCTCTTAACCCTCCCCCAGCCCCAGCCCCCCTCCCTGCCCCCGTCTCCACTCTGCTTCATCCAATAACCATTAATCCCTACCTCATCACACAAGGTGTAATAATCACAGACTGCTATCACAAAATCTTCTTTCTCGTCCAGTCTTTTCCGGAATTCTTTCAATATTTTCAGCAGTCTTCTCGCTTGGTTTTTAACATCGAGGGCGCCCTGCTGGGGACTCGTAACCACCATTGCCTGAATCTTCTCTACTAGCTGTTCGGCGTTGGCTATTTTTTCCTCAGCGAGGGGTAGTTCCGCAGCCTCGAAATGATTTTTTAATGCCTCTGCCCTGCCAGGCGTATCCCCGATCTCTCTTTCCCTTAACAGTTTCTTGCTATCCTTGGTAAACCATTTGATGAGCTACAGAGAGGGTGATAAAATGTGAAATTGGTTAGAGTAGGAAAAAGCAGATATTTTGAAAAGTAGGATAAAATGTGGGGAAGGGTAGGTATGATGGACAGTTTTACAAAAGTGGAGTTGTCTCCAGTGATCGGGTCTAACACGAGAGAGAGGTTTGTGAAAAAATCTTTGAAGAGCCCGAGTTTGTGAAAGTTGGCTTAAAGGGATATTAGCTGAAGTGGATTGGTTGATGTAACATTGCTGAAAATCTTCAAGTCAACATCACAGAAATTAGGCGCTTTCCTGCAAATGCATCAGCCCACAGCAGAGTGAATAATTGTTAGCATTTCATCTGAGATGTATTTTATGATGAATTTATCTTTTAAATATAATATTGAAATCGTTCATCCAATGAGGAAAATAATGTAAAAAATAAAAAAAGACTTAGGAAATCCAAAATACAAATAACATCTATAAGTGAAGTAAACATTTCTACTGTATCATATTTCAAGGATATTAAATACAAAAATTATAGAAGAAAACTAAAGCACTTTGACAAATATACATCTGCTACAACGACATCACAAACTACCTGATGTGATCTACTCTCTGGAGGAAGCTAGTCAAAATGTTCATGTTCCATATCTTCCCTTGTCTACTGGGAGACTTATCGAGTTAGAATTATCAGACCAGAAAGTACACCTCTCCTTTAGCTTTTGAACATTAAAACATTTAATTTAACATTTTTATCACAAGATGTCTAGAAGTAGCCAAAAGATGCAGGGAATGCTTCAATGCACAGTATACAATTTCCCTCTGTTACCCAGTAGGATGCAAGCACAACAAAAGCATCAAACTTTGCATCTAAAATAATGATATTAAAAGAAACATCAGAAAAAGACTGCACATGTATCATGCACTTTTACATAAGTTTCAGATACTGAGGTTTGAAAGTGGGTCAATGAAATCTTTAACAGACCAGACCCTCACCCACTTCCCCCTCCCCACCCAACCCTCACCCCTTTTCAGAACCTCATGTAGTATATATATATCAACCTGTTTCAGTTGAGCACTGTACTCCATGGCAGAGAGAAGTAGATTGATCTTCGATTCAGCGGTTTTCCAAACATGGTCCATCCGGCTCTTCATCTCATTAAGACTGGCCATGCAATCCTTGACATGGTTATAGGTGTCCCTGAAAACAGCCTTTTGAGCCACCTCATTGAAAATGGGATCATCCTCAGAATGTTTCAGCTTTTGTAAGAGGTCAGTGCATTTTTCGCACGTGGGTGGAAGATTACATTCACTGAATGGGGAAGAAAAGGAGAAGAAATGTTAATTTAAAAAGTAGAATTTGCGTTCAATTTCATCATGCAGAAATAGTGACAGGTACTTTACATTACTGCGTTGAGGTAGCTTTGTGTTCTGATGTGTCTATAGACAACATGGAATAAGATAATGAAATTAGCAGTGTTTTTACTTGATAGTACCCACTGTGACTTGCAATTGTTTAAGACTCAAATGAACACATCCTACTGTTTCTTCCTCTACCAGAATACAATCACTAATCCCAAATTTTAATTTTAATTCATTACCCAAAAGAAATTAAAGAATTTAGTTGAATCAACTGTGATTTTATCTTGATAGTTTTGATAAAACTAGGACAATATTGAAGCATGTAGAAAAAGCTGTTTGACGATCTTTACCACCCTGGAACCAATCTGTTATAGTTATAGTTATAGTGCCATCAATTTTCCAGTTCAAGAATTACCCAAATTCCCTCCCTTTTGCAGTGTTTGAATTCCACAAAATTTCATTTTTAACTATCTGAATAAATTTGGCAAAAATTGACAAATCTTACATGACAGCCTCTTCATAGCACCTTTTGGTCTTCTGGAGGGTCTCTTCCAGTTCTGTCTGCGAGGCCCCTAACTGGACCTCTTCCAGATTGGTCAGGCGGTCCAGAGCGGACGAATACTTCGTCGAGCATTCGTGGAAACTCACGAAGAATGGTTCCACGGTCTGCAAGAAGTTTGGATCAAAATGAAATAAAAATTGGAGAAAGTCTGAATTTAATGACTCATTTCTGTATTACTCGGTGAATAATTTATCCGGTATTGCATCACAAAAAGCTATGCAAAATAGGCAAATTGCTATACAATTGAGAAGATGAATGTAGCAGGTTCTGGACACAGAACCTTAGTATTTTATAAGAGGCAAAGTTCATAGCCTTCAAAGCTGCTATGCAAAATTTGTACATTAAAATATTCCGTACTTCTCAAAAAATCATTTAAAAAAAAAATCTTGATTTTTACCTTGGTACCACAAGAAGGAAACTGTCAAATTCTGCCTTTAGGAAAAGATGGATTCCTTGATTATTCCACCCCCCTCCCGCACCCCCACATCATGACCATCTGACCACTAGGGGAGACCTACCTTTCTGAATTTAACCCAAGCTAGATGGGAATACTGCAGATACCCTCCAAGATCCGTCAACAGTTGGCTCTGATCCACATAATTATGGAGATCGGTCTCGTCAGCTAATAAAAGCGTCTGCAAATAAAAAGGGTAATGAAGAAAAGTGATGAAATCAACAAAGAGTATCCTGTTAATGCCATGCCTTATCTTTGTCCAGATTATGTATATTATCGCATAAATATTTTGTAATTAGTCTGGACTTAGAATATGTTTCTTATGCTCAGGTTCTTTCTTGCCAACTATTTTTTATGGTTCCTTTTTGTTTGCAGTGAGTTTGTCAAATCTTCGGGCTGGTACAATTACTCCAACAGTTGAATGAAAAGTCTGGTACATGAAAGCATTAACAGTTTACTTAACTCCAGCTAAGATTTGCATTAGAGACTATGAAATTGAAACTTGACAGGATTAACAGTCCAAAGAAAGAAAAATTTACTAATAATTAGAGAGACACAGATGATGAATAGAATTGAAAGTAATTGGTAAACAATGGGCACAAATGAGCTTGTACTAGTCAGATGTTTGTAAATGAGAGACCAGCAGTGTCTACCAACAAACATGACAACAATGGTTTCCGCCATGGTGTTGACAATGGTGTCAACTGTAATGTGGACTATAGAGTGGACAATAGTGTGAACAATTTGGATAAATAATAGTCATTGGTGTTGACAATGGTGCAGTCAATGGTGTTGGCAAACGTTTGTAAATAAAAGACCAGCAGTGTTCACAAACAAACATGACAACAATGGTGTCCACAATGGTGTCAACTGTAATGTGTGAACAATTTGGACAAATGAGACTCATTGGTGCTGACAATGGTGTTGGTAATCTGTTGATGGTGTCCTCTTTAGCTTTGTGCTAAATATCCCTGGACTGAGTTTCACTTCCTTTAAATATAGCCGACTAGCAGTAACATTACTTCCCAAACGAGCTATTAAATATCGTTACCTGAAATATCGGTGAAGCCAGCATCTTGTTCTTCTTCTTTTTGCTAACTCTCAGCCCTAGGATCGTCATGGTGTCTTTCATAGTTTTCTTGTTCTGCGGCTGGATGGCGTAAAAGACAGACTTCCCTCCAGCTGCCTGCATCTCAGCCTGCAAATGATGATGTGTTTTAAGAGTCACTGGATTCGTTTTCTAGTTTCTTTACTTTTACTTTTTCCTATAAATCTGAGTCATCTTTGTATCATTTATTTATGGTCTAGCAAATTTCAAGGCGGCTTCTCTCAAAAAGTATCAGCTCTCAACTGAACGAGATAGAAGTAACTATAGAGCAATGAATTTATGGAAACCACTAAAAATACTAATTGAATATGACCACTAGTCTTCAGCTTTATAATGATACCATAACATAGCTACATGACAATGCTGTATATTGGAGCAGGTCACATGACTACTGTAGCACTCTATATAGGGCAGATATTTTGTTTTTTTTATTTTTTCAATAAGTTGCAAGAAACTACTGGAAGAGCAGACAGAGTTGACTTGCTCCATGAGAGAGACAACACATCAAAGACAGGGCCAGACTAACCCATAAATACAAGGTGTAATAAAATACATCATCTGGGTAAGAAATAGTTGGCTATGTTTACTAACGATATAAGTCAGAGTGAATGAGCGCAAGCGGGTATTATTTGCACAAATAAACCAGATGTATTTAATTATCATAATCCTGTGGAGCAGCACCAATGATGATCAGATTTATGAACAATTTTGTAGAGATATGAGAGACCGTCGAGAGTATCACGTAATACAGTACCTGACTTTGTTTCTAAATGTTTATTTTCTTCGCTCGACAAAATTTGAACATACACAAGCACCACACACCAAAAACCCACCTGTCATGGTCACATGCAGAATGATTTGAATAAAATTTATAAACTTGGCGACATGGAAGCAATATATTTGAGACAATATCTTATAAATTAAACAAACTGCACGCAAATAACAAAAAAAAATTGATATCGGTCCCAGGGTCACCACAAAGGCAAATCTAGCCCAGGTTCCAAAACACAAGTACCTGATATGGCTATTAGTCCTGAATATATAAATCTATAAAATGATATATGAATATATATAAAATACTAATATAAGCATACTGTACCTGGAGGCTGTTCAACGCTGACTTAAGTAGGGAGACAAATTCCACTGAAGAAAATCGCAGGTCTGCAACAAATGCCAAACCGTGAGCTCTGTCTCTGGGACTGAGAGTAAACAAAAATAAAATAAACATACAAATAAAAATGACTGTATATGTATACAGCAAGGGGTGTAAATGAATTGCACTGATTGGATGAATCAATAGGACTACAGTACCAGGAACAATTAAGGCCCTCATGAGGACAATACTAGGATCTCAAGAGGACAACACTAGGACCTCATTAGGACAATACAAGGACCTCATGAGGACAATACAAGGACCTCATGAGGACAATACATGAACCTTCAAGGACCATATCGGGCTCATCCAATCTGAGCTTCATTGCATGAAGATGACAAAAGAGTACATCTGCATTGTGGTAACCTCTTGAGAAGGCAACTTTTATCTTCAGTCTCAACTACTCAAAAGAATTTTCAAACAGACTTGTGTAAGACTTGTTTCCTGACTGTAAACGAGATGGCTTAATGTCTAACAGTCTTAGGCTACTGTAACATCGTACAGTGCAATGATGTGACAGTAATGATATCATACCTGGCCAATTCAGCAAAATATCTCAAGATGTGATCCAAGCCGCTAGCTTTGACCTTTGACTCCAGGCTTGCATGGTGTCTTGATGGGAAAGAGATGATTGGTCGACCATCTAGATCCCTCCCTCCTGATGAAGAGGAAAATCACGAAAATGAAATGTTGAACTGCATACTTTACTAAATATTGAAGTTAGCATACAGTACATCTCATTTTATTTCAAATTATTTGTGGACTCAGATGCTACATTTTTAATTATATACCAGCTTTCACAAACCAGGGTGCCAATGATTCTAGCACAAGTTGTTGAGAACATTGTTAACAGATACAGATATTAAAGGTCATAAAGTATAGCCGACAAATATGCTAGATAGTCGAATAATTGGTCACTAATTGTTCCTGATTTCAATCACTCTATTGTTATCCTCAAAGCACTGAGACATTTACTTGTACCCTCCTCTATATCTGACAATGAAATGGAGGATCAGAAGCATTTAGAAAAGCACTTTTGAAAACTTTCTAGAGCTCTTTAGCAAGCTGAAATTTGAGCCCAAGAAAGATGACCTGTTAACTTCTGAACTTTCAAATGCTTGCATGATGCTAATGATTACATCATGAATCAAAATTTTCAAAAAATTACTAAAAACCCCAGACGTTTTATTTTGAGTAAAAAGGTGTTCCTTTGCTGTAAAGTACATTACAGGTTTCAAACTGTACCTGTGTAGACTGCAACTTCAGAGAGAATTAGCTGGTCCTCTGGCATCTTCGGAGCCATCTGGTCCCGAGACAACATGACGCCTTTATGAGAGTAAAAAAGTTATTGCCAAAGAAGAAGATCAACCCCTAAAAATATATTCGAACTACGTAACGTCCAGCATCATGAATGCTCTTCATTAATTAAACAATATTAATTTACCTTTTAAAGAGCAATGGATGGTTCTTTTTCTTACGTACTGTTGACTATTTGAGAGATGTTGGAGCAACACAATACAGTATATACTTAGTAACTGTATCACATAGTAGGCTTCTAAACTGTGTCAAATAAAGGTAAGAATGTATGCTAATTTATATATAACGAATAAATCATAAAAAGGGTATTTATGACAGTATTTTTGCCTATTTCAAATATCGTAGTTACCAGCTTGATTACCAAATCTAAATATCTGTCAGACTCAATTTACAGAACCAGAATCTTTAGTCTGTAATATTTAGTCTGTATGGTGAACTGGAAAGTTTACGGCAGCACAAGTTGAAACTTCGAAATAAAAGTCAACATTTTGAGACAATATGCTGCAGTTTTTATCAAGATAATAAATAGATCCTTATTTTAATGGGTCCCAAACCATAGTGACTCAAAAAAGGACAATGGAAATTTTGGAGATTATTAAGTTGAAATGTCAACTTTTTATCTGAAAATTTTCATCAATTATATTTCCAACTCGTTAATTTGGCCACTGGTGTTGATAATCTAGTTTTTTCCTCACCAATAAACATACCCAGGTACACATTTTACACCAATATTCGTGTACAGGTACAGGTGCAGTTTAATGATTATCCAAGTTTAAAAAGTATATATATAAATACAAACGACCAATATCATTTGATTTTCAAAGAACTTCCTAATCAGGCCCTCATTTTCAATAAATGTGGGGAACCACTTTGCCAAAGAACAAAATAATTGCAACAAGTATGAAGATACTATGAAGAACTACGTAAGGCAGAAAGAGGAGGCATGTTATGTGCATGGGGATATATTTACTAGTTAGGGCTAACTTTCACTTAGTCTAGGCCTTGTTTTGATATCCCTTCAATAAATTTTGATAAAAATTACATGAACTAGCCTATCACCAATGTAATTTGTTTTTCGTTCTTTACAAATATTTACACATTTCTTTCCTATTCACTGACATTAGCACACTAGTTGAACTAAGTTTGTGTTGAATTGAAACAGCTGCTATATACTCAGACTTCATACTAGGCTATTCATAACACTAACTCTAACTAAGTCCGCTTAGGCTCGAAATAAACATACGTTGTAGTAAATGTTAGGCTAGGCGATAGTAAATTTTGATTGTCTAAAGCGCGTTTTGATCGTCTTACTGTAGTCAATTAAAGGCATTACGAAAATTGTCATGCCACTAGTAACATTAAAACTCACATTTTCTTCTCTCTTCATCATCCATTTTCGTTTATGAAAGTATTCTAAACCTCTCTTTTTCCGACATGATCGATAAAATATAGGCCTGGTTCATTGTTATAACGTTAGTCATTTCATTGTGTTGTATGTGATACTCAATGGCTACAGTATGAATAACCACTTGCCGTTGTGTTGTTTACAAGCAAATTCTGTTCACCTATAGAGGGCGACATTCTATGAAAAAGAAATTCCCTTGATAGACTGACAGTGTCTCGAATCTCTCGGTCACCAGTCCGAAATTTGCGGTGGTCGTTAGAATTAGGCGCATGGAAAATAACGGGAAACTGAATAAGATTTGAGATCGACTTATATATAATAATAACTAAAATATACTAATGTTACTCACTCAGTCTTAACTTTAGACTGAGCCTCACTTTGGTGGATAACGTCAACCCCTTTGCATAATTTAAAAGTGTCACTGTTTGTGAATGAGAAGTTGCCTTTCTCAGTTTGTTAGTGAGAATTTTGTCATTATCTTGCAAAGCTGTGTAAATTTGTTGAGCAGTTATGGCAATTGTTATTAAAGAGAGTGCCCTTGTGTTTAATTAAAACAAAATTGTAATGACAAGGCGTGTTTTTGTTGAAAAACGAGTAACTTTTTTATAACGTTGTCGACCTATTGATAACTGAAATTGTCACAAATCGTTTCCTTCGATTAATAAGTGAACCAGTTTAAGCAAAAATGTGTCAAAGTTACAGACTCAGGTCAGCAAAATTGTTATTGAAGTAAAGATGATCCTCTTTCGTCAATGAAAATTATTGTCTCAAAACTTTAATGCTTTATCTCAAACTTGCGACAGTTTGATTTCGCTTGCAGCTATACATCTCACGTCCAAAGTTTGCTCATTACACCGGACCAT
Organism: Apostichopus japonicus; assembly: GCF_037975245.1. NCBI lineage: Eukaryota > Metazoa > Echinodermata > Holothuroidea > Aspidochirotida > Stichopodidae > Apostichopus > Apostichopus japonicus. Next base: position 1,772,670 of record NC_092576.1, on the reverse strand, counting down.
TGTGACATATTACCTCAAAATGTTGACGTTTTATCTCGACATATCGACAAATTATATCCAAATTTGACTTTCTAAAATGTCATCTCCAAAGATTGATATTGTATCACAAAATTGTAATGTATAATGTGGACATTTTGACATGTTATCTCGATGTGTTGACATTTGAACCCGAAATGTTTGACTTTCTATATAGCAATATTTCAACTTATCAGGGGCGGATCCAGGAGGGGGGCCGACCCGGCCCCGGCCCCCCCTTTTTGGAAATCAGTTGCGTTTTTTTTATGTGGGAGTACTTCAAATTCCTAATAGGCATAACTTGGTGAAAGAAAAGCCTAATATATATCCAGCTGCTCTTCCCTGAAACGAGATCGTTTTTATTCCAAATTTGAAACTAAGGCAATTATCAGGCCTACGCGACATCACGTATTAATTAGCTACGGCTCAGTACTATAGTGCTGACTATTACTGTCAGGGAAAATCAATGCACAGTTAGCAAGTATATCATAATTATCTGAATGAAAGGGGGTGTAGGCGGTTTTACACTATCTAACGCAACGTAGTCGCCAAGAACCTGAAGTATTTTTAAGGGAGGGCCCGAGGAACATGAACTTACAGCATGCTCCTCGTGGTGAAACATAATTGCACCTATTAGGTGAATTGAGTGTACTGTTAATAGTAGGAGAGACTAGTGTAGGTTCTTATGACCAACTCGACCGGTTTCTGCTCTCAAACTTTATAGGAGGAGCTTCATCAGTAGTAGCCTTTGAATATTTTATATTCGGCCTGGGCGTCTCGTTCTCAAAATGCATCTATTTTCTGTGCACGAGTTTTTATGGACTCATAGTGCAGCTATAAGAGCATCTAAAAGAGCTTCGTGTGAACCTTGAGAGTCAGCTGATTCTTCGTTAGTATGAAACCTTGAGTTAACAAGTAAATCTTTGAGATTTTGGGCCCTTTGTAGGCTAGAATCGGTTCTTTTGGAAACAGTTTGGATAATTCCGCGTGCAGGGGCGTAGCGAGCGGGGGGGGGGGGGATGTGGGGGTGTAACACCCCCCAATAATTTGGTCGCTGTGGGCAAATTTTGGGTCTGTCGGCAAAAGGAGAAAAGGTGAAGAGAGCGGAAGGGGAAGAAAGAAGGAAAGCTGAATAGAGAAAAGGAGAACGGGAGCTTCTTTATCGGTTATTTCGATTTTCCAGTTCTTCATCTGATAAACTCATTCACCAATCCAATCACCCGACGCCTGCAAGTTAAAAACCTCTCGGCAAATAACTGATAATGTCACGGCCGTCAGTATAGCTACTGTAGCCAGGCTCAGCTAGACGAGTGCCAGAATCGCCGGCAACTCAGTGAAAGAAATGGAATTAAGGGCTTCCGTATAGGCCGCAGCCCATGAGTCGTGCTATCGTGTGACAACGTGTTGTTATTATCCTCTGTTCAGAATGACGTCATCACAGATGTCATTCATTCTCCGTGGAAAACTTAAGGACACGGCTCACGAATTGTACACAATTTTTAACGTTTCTCGCTTGTATATCAATGAATGTTGTTATTTCTCATTACCGGGAAGTTTTCTGAACATTTTCATCACGAAGTTTCACTATTTCAACAATCGGTGAAAGAGAAAACACAGTTCGATAATTGGTCCCAATTAATTCTTCTTCTGCCGACTGCCATAAAAATAATATCGAAATGGAAATTCTACGGTGCCAAATTTGACTTAAAATATGCACCAGATTGCATCTATCAGGCCGTTTCAAAACTAAAAATTTTCCAAAGGGGAGGGGGACACCCCCTCCCCTTAGACCCCTCCCCCATTTCAGTCACTACTTCCAGATCAGTCGGCAAATCAAATCCCCCACCCCCCCAACAACAACAAAACCTTCGCTACGCCCCTGTCCGCGTGTTGCGAGATTAAGTGCCAATGTTTCAAGAGTACATTTTGCAAATGCGTGGTTTTGATATGGGGTGTATAGGTAAGCTTGAACACCACTGGTGGTTCCATTTGTTTAGGTTTGGTAGTGAGGTATTGCCCACGGTTTTCAAATTTTATGCCTTTCGTGGCTGAGGCAATTTCCTCTTTCGGAGTAACAGTTTCTCTGTGAACGCATTCTTTTTCTGTAAGAAATCAGTCTCATTGTTACATAGACGTGCGTATCGTAAGACTTCCCCTTTAATGAAGCCTTTAAAGGTGGCAAGTGGGTGTGCAGAGTTTCTGTCGAGGTATTGGAAGGTTTCCGTGGGTTTGGTGTAGACTTTGGTGTCTAATAACCCATTGGTTTCAAACCTTGGACCTTTGAAGATTTTCAAATCTAGGTATGTTACCTCTGTGTGTAATATTTCTACCGTAAACTTTAAGCGGTGAATTTCATTCAACCTGTTTACTAGTTGTTCAAGTTCCTGAGGTGAACCGTCGTAAAGCAATAGAATTTCATCTCTATAGCGGAGCCATTTTAAGATTTTATTATCTGTCGGTAAAATCTGGTTTTCCAGTCTATGCATGACGATATCACAGATTTCCGGAGAGGCTTGGCTACCCATGGCGCAACCGATCTTTTGTAGATAGAATTGGTTATTGAACTCGAAACAGTTTCTTGTTAAAAATAAGTTCAATTAGTTTGCGCATGGATATGGAAGATATTTTATTTATTCCATATTCGCTTTTTCCGCCTTTTCATAGACTTCTTGACATATATCTAATGCCTCCTCTTGAGGAGTATTGGCATACATGGCGACGACATCGAGTGTAGCAAGTACTACTGCTTTTGGTAACGGGGGGCTTCCACAATTTTCAGAATGTGATTTGTGTCTTTCACATAGGTGCTTTGTTTTAATACAATAGGAAGCAAGAAATAGTCCACAAATTCCGATATTTTTTCGGTCGGTGATCCGTTTCCGCTTATTATCGGGCCCTCCCTTAAAAATACTTCAGGTTCTTGGCGACTACGTTGCGTTAGATAGTGTAAAACCGCCTATACCCCCTTTCATTAATATGTATATCATAATTATCTCATTGAATATATCTTGTTTTATGTTTTTTCTTGGGGTGAATCCAGTGGCGGCGGAACCGGGGGGGGGGGGGCTTGGGGGGCTCAGCCCCCCAATGAAAAAGTTGAGGGGGCAAATGCATGATAAGCCCCCCAATATTTATTTAATTAATTATTTAATTATTGCATTTAATTGCAAGTAGTAATTTACTACACTCAAAAACGTCTTTGCGAGTACACTACGAGTAATAGCTACTCTCTTAAAACACCATCGAATAAACAAATTACAATGTTTTTACAGATTTTTACGTGCAATCTGAGAAATTGCAGGCTTGAGACCCATATTTTAGGGCTAGGTATTCGAAGCATAAAACACTCGGGAAGTGCCGTTTCCGGCCATCTGGAGGTTTGAAAAACCCAAAATTTTCTTTTACGCTCCGCGCCAACCGATGGTGGCGCTCCGCTTAGATAGTCTCCACACATTAGCCCCCCCCCCCCAATAATTTTCCCATTCCGCCGCGCCTGGGTGAATCTGGTGTCATAATTTTCGCGCAAAAGAAAGAAACGAATCGACGCAATAATAGTGTATCCATTGTACATGCACTGTTGAGCGTTGTTAAATATGTGTCTATCGAGAAAAAATATGTGCACATGCACTGTTGAGCGTTGTTAAATATGTGTCTATCGAGAAAAAATATGTGCACAAAAAAGCGTGTCTGCAACGTTTCTGGTTTTTCTAGTTTTTGGCGAAATGTTTCACCATTTTGCATCTAAGCACTCACAATTAACCAAAAATTTCCAAGGAGGAGGGGACAACCCCTCCCCAGACCCCTCCCTAGGACAGACCCCTCCCCAGGACGCAGATCACTAAAGTGCTACCATCGGGATGTCGGCCCCCCCTTTCTCAAAATCCTGGATCCGCCCCTGCTTATTATTGCGTATTTGGAAAATATTCTTCCAACCATGCTAGACTATACAACTCTGGGAAATTAAATGCAGAAGAGATTGTTTTGTTTTCAAGTGACAATTGTTAGTTTATCATTATATGTCGTAGACATTTTGCAGTTCCCTTACCGAAATCCCAGATCTGGGCCTGATATAAAAATCCAGATCTGCTCCAGATCTGGAATTTATATCTGGCCAGATAAACAATTTTGGCAGATATAACTTGATCACGGGCGTATCCAGGATTTTCTAATCCGGGGCGCGAATTACTATCTAAGCGGACCGCCACCATCGGTTGGCGCGCAGCGTACAAGAAAATTTCTGGTTTTGATACCCCCTAGATCACCGGAAATGGCCATTACCATGGAGGTAAAAACAGACCATTACTAATGTAAAAGCAGGGAGGTAAAAACAGATGGTACAACAGAGAATTTGACATTATTTGACCTCCATGCTTTTACTACATCTACATAAGACATTTCGTTGTTTACAATCATCCCGCGGTATACTGCGCAATTTCCACTGACCGTACGGTACTTGATGTCATGCGATGTAATAACCGATTCTTGCTTATATGATATTGACAAACATGTTGAACGCGCGCGGAGCGCGCGAAATATTTAGGATGTATTTTTCGGGCAAGTCGTTACAGCCCCCAAATCAAATTGGGTTCCTATGACTACACACATCGACAGTTTTGAGGCTGTTCATCCTGGAACCGCCATTTACATGCTCACTGATATCATGTCATATCTGCTGTGCTTTACAAATTCGAACAGGCGCGTTTCGAATAATTTGCCAAGGGAGGGGCGAAGCATGTAGGCAAACTATCTAAGCGTAGCGCCACCATGAGTTGGCGCGAAGCGTACAAGAAAATTTTGGCCGAAACTGCCTCCCAGATCGTTAGAAATGGCAATTCCCAGGACCATGGGTTGGCGCGAAGCGTACAAGAACATTTTGGCCGAAAATGCCTCCCAGATCTCTGGAAATGACACTTCCCATGCCTTGTTAGTTGCATCTAAGCATTTCTATTTTGAAATTACTAGCGATATCATAAAAAATATATACTCGGGGGGGGGGGGGGCGTTCCTCCCCTTCCCGAAATGCGTCATGTTCCCCGACGACGCGGTCGAGTTCGAGACCAGCCACAGTTGGTTTCATAGCACAATTGTTTAAGGCGTCCATACAAACACACGCGTTATGATAGACCATATATAGTATATATATATATATATATATATATATATATATATATATATATATATATATATAGATACATTAGTGAGAGAGGTAAAATGGAAACGTCAAAAATGGATTTGTCGGTGTAAGGGGTAGGGTGAGGCGCACGTCCTTCCGAAATCCTCGATCCGCCACTGGCTATCCTGTGTACATAATGGGGATCAGCGCTGTAATTATGTCACTGTTCCCCTTTCTCTTCCCTGCTGTTTTTTTTTTACTCCCTCTTTTTCTCTCTTTCTTCTCTTTCTTTTCCCTTCCTTCCCCTCCTCCTCCTCCTCTTTTCCCCTTCTTTTTTCCTTTTTTCTTCTCTTTTTTTTCCCTCCTCTTTTTCTTACCCGGGGGGCGCGCGCCCCCCAACGCCCCCCCCGGATACGCGCCTGTTGATATAAAATCACGTTTTATATGGCCCATATAAAATTTTATCTAGTTAAATTGTCTTGCATCCATATCTGGGCCAGATAAAACTTTATCTGCATATCTGGATTGACTCTATATCCAGTTATATCTGGCTTTATATGGCCAGATAAAGGCTTGATATGGCCAGATTAAACCAGTTATAAAGCCAGATCTGGGATTTCGGTAAGGGTTATACTAGTGCTTGTGTAAATTTAATACCAATATATGTTTTAATCTCTCAGAACAGTACGCTCAAGATGATCAATTGTATTATCGACAGAAGGGAAATTTGGATCATGTTTCATTGATGAACCAAATAGCTACACATATAACAAGGCATGATGCAGGTGTAGATGTTCCAGTGAGAACAATGGCATGGCAATCAATGAGCCTGATGGAACTTAGACATTGGAGAGAACAAAAATACTACCATTGAGAAATGATAAGGCAAATTTTGTCGCAAGGCAATCTTGTTTTAAACTTTTGGTATGTCAATAGTTAAAAATTAAGTTTGATATTTTGTATACCGTTAAAAGCACTGCTATCAACTCAACTTTTATTTCTATAACTTTTTGCATTTGAACTTTTAGAAATGATAATTTAAAAACGTATGAGGTTCATCAATAATATAGACCCATTAGATCAGTTCCGCTACAAAAATCTCATTGGAAAACCAAATGCCCATCAAGGACAAGATTTCAATGTATCACAATTATGTTGTCAAATGGTGTTGAATGTCATCCAATGGTTTATATAAAGTAAAATGGACCTGTTTTGGTTGAGTTATTAGAACTTATAAGACAATGGGATTAACATTAGGATCTGCATCGAGGAGCTTTCATCGTCACCCGTTGAGCCTTTAAAGGAGCGCTCCAGAGATTTAATATTCACTGAGTTTAATCGAAAATATCTTTCAAACCGAAAAAGTTATACAAAAATTACTAGCTCTATTCTTAGTTTGTTTTAGAAAGGTTCAGATAAAGCTAACATTCTGCTAATAAAATCATCTTTAAATTTGGTAATGCGAAGTAATCCAATATGCTATACTTGCAGGTCAAATGAGGCTGAAATAAAATGACCGTTTTTATTTAAACAATAGAATGGAATTACTTCCGGCAACGACCATCCAGTTCTAACAGTGTTTTGAAAGTTCGTAGAATGTGAGATTACCGGCCTACGAAAGTTTAAGTAAGTTTCACTTAAGTAAATTTAAGTTTAACTTTAAGTAACTTTAAGTTTAAGTTTAACTTTATGTAACTTTAAGTTTAACTTTAAGTAACGTTAAGCTTAACTTTGAGTTGAACTTTAAGTTTAACTTTAAGTAACGTTAAGCTTAACTTTGAGTTGAACTTTAAGCTGAACTTTAAGTAACTTTAAGTATCATTAAGTATAATAGTTGTAATTAGCAGGATGCTTAAAAGATGATACAGCATCGAACAAAGTAAGTTATATCACCGTCATTTTATTCAGACTCTTTAATTTTTCATAATAGATATAAAAATCTGTGGATATATTTCTTTGTCACCTATGATAAGAATTGGAGGGTCTGTAGCATTTACAAACTGGTTTATATTCAGAATAGGCACAACATACCCGGTATAGGTCTAAAACACAGGCTGGAGGATTTAAGATAAGACACCTAGCAAAGATTTACCACGTTTCGCGGTGGAACGTCCTTTGTGGTTGTTTTATAACAAAACTGGTGTTTTTATGCATCGTTATTTCGGTAGTACCAGTAATTTCCGTATTTAGCGAATCGATACTTGTCCACAGCATGCTGCTATACTTGTCAATACTTGTCGATACTTGTCGATACTTGTCGATACTTGTCGATACTTGTCGATACTTGTCGATACTTGTCGATACTTGTCGATACTTGTCGATACTTGTCTCTTCCGAGACATTCTTGATCCTCCAAGTTTTGTATTCTAATTATAACTGAGGAATTCCATCTATCATTTTAACCTCGGACTATACCTTTGCGGTCTGTCTCGTAAAAATGTATTCTTTTCTTTTTCGAAAATGTCCCTTCCTTTGTTATACAATAAAATGTCGAAGTTTAAAGCTTTCACAACTTCCGGATCTCTTATCAGTATCTCCCTGATTTCCGATTTAGTCAGGTTGCTAGGTGACGTATTGCTCTGGCCGTTGACAATTTGTCCGTAATTCCCTCTGTTTATTCTCATTTTGCAGAATTGATCAAACGGTATTTCGTAAACGTGAGCTAACATCTCCAACGAAAAATTAAAATCTTCAGTCAGACCAACAAAGGCAAACCAATTTTCTAGATTGCCGAGAGTGTAATTGAACAAACTGTGAAGGTCATCGAAACTTAAGACTTGTTGAAAATATTGTCTTTGTCGAAACCAACACTGGTTTACAGTAGTCAAATGTGCCATATAAGTTTGCATTTTGTGTAGAATAATGTTATCGACGCTACTTAGTTGTGTAGCTTGTAAATGTGATGATCCTTTACAAAATAAGGGATTGATGAGAAGTTGATAAAAGAAGTAACTACCCTGATAAACAGCCCATTCTTCTGGTGTAAAATTACCGACTGCGACGGGGCCACAAAGTTGGTCCGATGGAACTTTGTGACAATAGAAATATGAAGATATGACTCGATCGAAAGGGTCTCTCATGAAAGTAAAATATGAACAATTTCTTGTGTGACTAAAATAATCACACATCCCAAAGGCATAACCACCCATGAAATATTGAGTTTGCCGGTAGTTTTGTAAGAGCACGCCGGTAGTTGCCTGCAAGTGGATCTTGATTCTTTCTTTAGAAGTTGCAACAATAGGCTCGGATCCGTTTATGGACCTTCTTTTCTGCATCTGAACAAGACAAGTCTTTACCGTGCTGCCAGCAGCTTTGTTATGATGCAGAAATACTGTAACACTATTTGTATAATCCATGGGCTTTAGACCATGTGCTTGACCGACAATGAAATAGTTTGGAAGCGGTGACCCCGAGTGGCCGTAAAGTTGAATGGGGGACAATGGAGGAACTTTCGGAGACAGAAAATGACCACCTTGGTAATTGGCGAAACCAATCCTGAATCGAAGAAAAGTAATATTTATATTATTTTCCACTTTCACCATACAGTAATTATTCAACGTAATTTAGAGCAATGGAAGGGAGGGTGTGTTTTAATAATACAATACTGCAAATGTTAACTAAAGATGCCTCTTATTAATATCCATGATATCATACTGTGTCGGTAAGCAATCCAACCGACAATTCATGGGATCCATGGTGGGCCAAAGGAATCCAATCGATATATTGCTTCCACTTTCAAAGGTTTTTTTACAGACAAAGATAAATATCAACATACTAAGGTGGTTGCCTGAATTTTAAGGTTGCCATTGTGATTGGAATGGAATGTTATTTTGAAACAGTCTCCATTAAGCTTATAACAACAAAGCTGAATATATACTCTTTATGTTGAAGGATAGCCTGATATGCCCGAAAAACCATGGAGGTAAAAACAGACTGTTTTTACCCTCCATGGAAAAACGTAGTCCTATCTTGTCAACTTAGTCCACAAGAAACGAAATCGCTGGACGAGGGTGGATGGTTTAAACATAACCAGAGTAAACACTTTGTATTAAGTTGACGAGAAACTGATTACTTTTATTGATTTACTTTAAAGGGAGTTTTAAAATATCAACATTATAAGACTTAAGCAAGAGCATTGAGCTGGTTAGCAATAGCATATTACCTAACTATGTTGAGGACAATCCATTTGGTTATCTCAAATAGTGTTTGGGTGGAGGGGGGGGGGGGGGGGCGACGAACTATACTTACCCCCATATTGATTTCTTGTGGGTCCCGACACCCATTACAATAATTCTTGAATAATTTTGCGACGATAATAACATCATGCAGACAATCAACGTAAGAGTCAAAAGAACAGGCACAAGGCGATATATCTGGTTGTGTCCACTTGCCATTTTCACACCACATTAATATAATTGACACGGATACTTCAGTGTGGCTTACCAGCTCTTGGTTTCAGATTGCTGTTGTAAAAACTTTTTATTTTCCACATTATTCATATTCTTCCCGACGTTCCGTGTATCGTCAATCACTTATAAAGCTTATTGATAATCAAACTACTTATATTGCTCAAACAAAGTGTCCTTAGTGAGGCCATAACATTTTAAAGATCCACGTAGAAATCTGATGAATTTTAAATCCGTTTTTTGTCGTGATATTTAAAATAATTTCGAAACGTTCGCTCGTTTGTAACACTTGCAAATATTTAACGTCATGTTCTCTCGTAAAATTGATTGTGACATATTCTTTACAGCCGTTCGTTTTGCTCATAAAACTAAACTGAAATTGATCAGTTTCTGTAACGTCAACTTCCCTCTTAGAATCGATCTTGAACTTTTATGAAAGATCGTTATATTCCGTGATTCAGCTTTAGGTCAATTTCCTATTTAAGCCAGTTCATATTTTCACATGTCACGCTCACAACTTGCAAAATATTAAAGATGACAGAGGAAGCGGAACAAAATCCAAGAGATCGTTATTGCCGTTTTACAGGCAGAACATTTTTTTGGTGATGCTGTCGCGGTAGAGGTCAGTTCAACCAGACGTGTGCCACTTTAGGCAGCTCAGGACAAGTGAAAGTTTTTTTTGTTTTATGAATTTCTAAAATACTAACACCAACCGCGATAAAATATACATGTTTAACAGGTAAAGGAAGAATTACTATTCAAAGTTCAACAGATTTAGAACTTTACTGAGATTATAGCAAAGTTGAATTAAAAGGAAACTTCAAATCAGCAAGGATTATATGAGTAGAGAGAATATAAAAAAGAGGCTCTAATACAGACTTCAAAACTGACTACCTGACCGTCTATGCTATTACAATTACTATAGCGGAAGCAATCGATGCTATGATGATCGACCTATTTCCACCAGCCAGCTGTAAGCCAATCTATCTAATCAACTTGAAACGTGAACCGACTATCTCAGCGCAGGTCACGGCTCAATAGATTTTGCACAATTCGAAGGGGCCATTTGTGTTAATGGTTTTGTCATGCAACGCGACAAAGTGTTACATATCGTCTTAAACGTGCATTGTCCTTCCTCGGAACAGACCGTAGGTACTGTAACATTACTTATATTACCTGACAACGGATATAGGGGGCAAAAAGCAAGGGTACACCATGGTAACCCAGTAGAACCATTTCCTTTGAGAGTTTAATTGGTAATTGGTTTCCACTAACGAACAATACATATATAGAGCGATTCCGTGTTCTCGGAATTTCCGTATTGTTTCAGTTTGTTAGCAAAGAAGAGGAATTGTATGATAAGAATGCGGAGAGGATTAAATGAAACTGTCTGGGCATAAAAATATCAGTAGCGTGGTTAGGATTTGGAAGTAAGGGGAGGGGGGTCAACATTTTCACCGCCTGATTTAGGTAGGGGCGTGAACAGGCCTGGTTCTGGGGCCATTTTTTTTTGGGGGGGGGGGCTAATATGCCGTTGAAGATGTTAAGAGATGATCATGCCATGTGCAACAAACCAGTGGCGTAAAGATGAGCCTGGGGGCCCCCGGCTCCTATCAGGTCCAAGCAAGGGCTACCGCAAAAATGTTCACAAGGGGAGGGGATCAGTAGGTCATGTAGGTGAACAAACTACTTGATACTATCTAAGTGGAGCGCCACCATCAGTTGGCGGGGAGCGTACCACGGATTTTTTGGGCCAATAAATACTCCTAGATCGTCGGAAAAGACACTTCCCGGGCGTTTCAAGTTGCATTTTTGCGGTACATTGTGAAACTTCGTTCATCTCTAGATGCTTGTGTCACCACCACCGATTCCGTGATGAAAAAATCCTCTAGATGGCGAGGGCGTGTCTTTACTCTTCCTCTAGTGGGCTCATCTCGGATCTCAGTACCAGCAACTTCAGCCATAACTTTAGAAAGTCCAAGGATTTCTTCAAAGGCCTCATCTGATCTCATCATCTCTATGGCTGAAATTGTAGCTTCTGTCAACTTGGAGGCATTTGCCATGGTCAAAGTCTTATCTTGGAGTGTCAGTGACATAGAATTAGATTTCCCCAGCAAGTCGTATAGGAGATTCAAAGTGACAATAGCTTGAAACGATCTAGGCTAGATGAACAGACCACGCGCTTCAGCTGCTTCACATCTGTTATCAGATGTTCGATTGGAACATCAGAGCAGGAAAAATGACAACTTGTGAAAGCGGCGGGTGTACTCCGGTTAATACATGACTCTCACTCTAGTCTAGTATTATATTTTGTAATGCGGGGAAACAACCCGTTGAACCCGATATATTGCCATGGAGAGTTTTTATAGCTACTAAATTATATACATTGTGCGGATTTCTTTTTTTTTTGGGGGGGGGGTAGAATTAATTGTGGGAGGGCTATAGCCCCCTAGCCCCCCCCCCCCGTAGAACCGAACCTGGGCGTGAACCATTATGGAAGGACCAGAAAGGGGTGCTGCTCGGAGGTCATTGAAACCGACTGGAGTCTCGGGTCCTGCACTAGACAATTAAATACTTAGACGTCAAATTGGACTTTCGAAGGCATATTTAGACTATAAGTTAGGTATATATATATATATATATATATATATATATATATATATATATATATATATATATATATATAAATATAAATATATATATATCGCCTTAAACGCAAGATGGTGCTGTTTAATAGTAATAAACTTAAAATTTCCTAAACTGATTTTGGTTAGGGCCTGAAGCTTTATATGTGTGTCAGATGAAAAAGAAATATTGTATGAAGGATGGCTGCTGCCGTGGGGTCATTGAAGCTGATTTCTACGTCGGTCCGTCTGGAGTCTTCCCCATAATAACAATATATATTTGAACTTCAAATGGTGCATTGTGAGGAATACTTAGGCTATAATGTAGGTTTATACACGCAAAAAAATGGAGTGTTGAATTTGAACACTTTCCAGGTGTAACCGTTCACCCTACACCTGAAGGGTTACTCTGACCCTGAGTAGGGTTACATAAATAATGTAGCATGTATTTTTTACACCTGCAGAAAGTGTACTTTCAGTTCGAGCATTCCGATTGGTCGAACCTCCCATCAGCTGGATTCTTAGTGCAAGTTAAGTGTTTAAACCACTGACAACATTTATCGTTAATAATGTACTATAGTAACCACGGCCATATACATAAGTGCAAGCCACATAACGTTACATATTCAGTGTGCGATAACGAGCTACAATGGCATGGAAAATGACGTTATAGGAGAAGAATTGATTGAAAAATTCGGAGGTATGTTTTGATATTATGTAAGTGAACGTGAAAAGAACGAGATATGCTTAGAGACCCACGACTAAGTTGGGTAGACGAATGCATTTGAATCGCTTGCGTTACGTAGACCTAACGTTAAAGTCATACGATAAGTTAATATAATAGGCTAGGTTCTGTTTGTCATAGTCAACTCATAATTGTCAACGAATCTGTGTTACCTACATACAAGTAAAATTAAACGGAATTGCCTACGGACTGATGGAGGTCTTTGGTCTAGGCCTTTTATGTAACCTAGTGCATTCTATTCCTTTTGGGCGTTAACCGTAACTTCGTATACCCTGCGAGTCACTTTTTTAAGTAGTAGTAGTAGCATACTAGTAGGATATACTGAGGCTATTTCAAGGCAATGCATTTTTAATAGGCCGTGGCTATTCTTACGACTAGTCGTAACAATCATTTATAAACTATTCTTACAACAAAGGCGAATTCAAGCGCAGTAAAGTAAATAAAGCTACTGCGCATGTAGTAGGGGTAACCCTAACTTTAACCCTAAACCCCAATCCTAACCCTAACCGGAAATTATTGTTACTCCTGGTCGTAAAAAATAGTACTCCTGTCATAAAAATAGCAACTGCGCATGCGTAATCGGAAATTATTCTTACGAACAGTCGTAAGAATAGCCACTTTGTTTTTAATAGCATCGGGCATGGGCCTATAGTTACGCTGGTACTATGCTTACTAAGGGATAAACATATATTCATGTAATGCAATATATAATTATCACTTATTGCCATTTTAGCTGGTAAGTTGTAGCAAGTAGGCCGAAGTTGATGTGGATCGGTGATACTTTTAGACCTAGGCCCAACTATAATTTAGCGATATTATGGAAGTGATCTAGCTGTTATAGTTCATAGCCATCTACACAATTGCATACAATGGGAGTGAGCATTGTTTTAACATGATGCATTGGTTGTAAAAGTTGCCTACATTGTCTGATGAAAGTTTAATGCAAGTTCCTGTTTTGACAAGGAATCACTATAGGCCATCTGGCTTTCTAGGCAACCACAACTGATTAAATTGTGTGCATTTTCTTTAGGAATGTCAATGTTTTTTGAGGGGTACATGTAAATAACTGCTTATGCTCCAAGAATGTTTTAACACAACTTCATTTTGATGGGAATTTTCTTTTCTTTTCTTTGTTACTTAGGTAGCATCAACTTGGAATTCTATTTGCAAAAGATTTCAGAAAGACCTCAGCAATATGTGTTACTTCTTGGAGGAAGCAAAATACATCCTCAGCAGTCATTTGTGATCATCGAGAGATATGCGCTACCCGAGAGGACATTTATGAAGCCATTGATGTTGCTTCAAATGATTCTACGCGTTAAATCTGAATTATACCAAATTGCAAGTTTCGGTGCCTGGGAATTTTTCCAAAAAGTTGTCAACCAGTTGCCTGGTGGTGTGAAGTGCAACCAGATTCGAGATTTTTATGCTTACCGTGCCAACAAAAACGACAAAGAAACTGCAGTTTAGCAGTTGTCATAGACAGCACTCCACGTTTCCTCATCTCACGGATCAGAATGTATGTAAAGTTGTTGCTTATTTGGAATTGTCTTTGGGAAGAGTTGTTTCTTTGTGTTTAATTTGGAATACCAAGGGCACGAGCCAACAACAAAGACAAAGTAACTGCAGTGTAGCAGTCATCAGAGACAGCACTCTACGTTTTCTCATCCCACGGATCAGCATATTTCTAAAGTTGTTGCCTATTTGAAATTGACTTTGGGAAGAGTTGTTTCTTGTGTTTAATCTGGAATACCAAAAGGCATTTGCCAACAACAAATACATAGTCACTGTAGTGTAGCAGTCATCATACACAGCACTCCATGTTTTTTCATCCCATGGATCAGAATTTCTCTAAAGTTGTTGCGTATTTGAAATTGACTTTGGGAAGAATTGTTTCTTTGTGTTTAATCTGGAATACCAAAAGGCATGCGCAAACAATAAAGACCAAGTAACTGAACTGTAGCAATTGAAAATGTTGGCACTTTTAAGTTGACTTCATTCCACAAGACAGTACTTTTATAGCCTAAATTGTTTATTTTACATTTAATGGGATATAATATATGGACCTCTGGAATAGGAAGGTAGTAGGGTTCTTAATTGCTGAAAGTCGCACATTCTGAATTGTTTGTATTGTCATTGCTTTTTGCTCTCTCTTAAATGTACCTCTCTGCTGTGAGCGATTCAAACATGCATCCATATATTGTTTACCTAATTACTAGGTAATAATTAACCTAAAACCTGTATAAAATATTTACTAAATGGGTGCTATGTAAACTTCTCTGGCAAAATTTTACATAACAGTGTTGTATTTGCGTTACATAATAAACATGTAAAACTGTACAAACCAGCAGTTAAGTAACTTTTACTTAAATGTTTAAGTGTTCTTATTTCACATGAAAATTAAGTATAATTTTACTTAACCTGTGTATCACGTTTTTTGAGTGTAAGTGTTATATTTATGGGATTTGGGGTTTGCAATTTCACCTGCAATTGTCAATTGAACATCAGTAAGGTGTTGGCTATATTCAACATGCAAAAAGTGTAAGAATAGCCAGACATGTGGTGTTACTACAGCTCTCCCATCAACTGAGTAATAAACACCTTTGAAGAGATAAATTTAGGGGACTGGGTGTGACAATGACACCTGCAAGTGTTGATAAATTCAACACCAGCGAGGTGTTAGATTTTCAACACTCGGAAAGTGTAAAATTAGCAAGGAGGGTGTTGTCCCTGTACGAGCTAGGCTGAAGTGTTTGATATAACACTTATCGATTACTTTTCAACACTTCATTTTTTTGAGTGTATGAGTAGCTCGATAAACGCAGATAGATGCCTAAGTCGTTATGGGAAGTCCAGAGACGAACTAATGATTTTATAAAGTAGGGTCTATGCCCTGGGCCATTGAAGCTAATTCCAATGTAGTGGGGTAATAAGTACTGCCCCAGAAAGAATAAAACACGGTGCATGTGGAGGCATATTTAGACTATGAACGATGTCTATATAAGTAGCTATAATCGCAAGGTTGTGCTAATAAATACTTTTTGCGAAATTAAAAAAGGGAGGACAAAGAGGTGAGTGATCATAATCGTCCCCAATTGAATGTAAAATCCCCAACTGAACCATGGTCCCCTCCCCCACTAACTTGTGCACCCCACTGGTCTATATAGATCAAGTGTATAAACATTGAAAAGATAAAGCCCGCAAACGATAGCAAAAATAATGTTCATTTACATATTGTACCACAGCACATGGCATTTAAAAGCTAACCGTCAAATTATCTATTTTGGGGGGTTTCATTTTATTTAATTATGTTGCTAAGTTAAAGTCTAAATTTGCCTCACAATGCATCATCTGACATCATCCCCAGGCTTGGGAAGACCTTATCAGGCCCTCTCTACATAAGAATCGGGCTAAACGACTCAAGGACTAAACCTATGCACGTCAATATAACCTCACATGTTGTGACACTTGCTACTAGCAAAAACTAATAGACATGCTAAGTTGAGACTACAAAAAATATAACAGGACAGAATTCAGTATTTATTTACAAGTTTGTAATATATTACATTATATTAATTTCCTCCTCCCTACTTTTGTGTTCACAAGCTTGCCATAAACTTACAGGCTTCACATTGATATAATCAGAGAGAATCTACATTTCGTTTATCTGGCAACACTAAATAAAAAGTTCTCTAAACATAAGAAGAGAATGGAATGACGATTATTTGAGCAAATCTCATACAATTTTGCAGCTCGCTTGTTTTAATAATTTTGAGCATATTATGCCATGTTTTTAAGTTGTTTTTTTTTGTCTGCCTTGTGTTATTGTCAAAGAAAAAGTTGATGGTATAACTGGTTTGCCATTGAGAAATGCAACCCTCAGTTCCATAGAGTTAAGCTTCTGTTCCGCTCAAAGTTGGAAGATTGAAAACTACAACTGTTATTGTCGCATCAGTGAAATCTGTATCGGTATTACCTGAACTTGACTGAGTACTTCTTTACTTGCTTAACTTCAATGAATATTTATCGATTTTCTTGGAATGAATGAGCAACAGTCGTGTTCAATACTAAAACTTATACCTCTAGCTGTCGGAAATAAAAATCAATACTTTGAGTGGCTCTGCAACACTTGTTTGTCAAAATGAATTGTAATCTTAATATTCTCGGGACAAACATGATATAAATGTTTACGGTCCTACTTTCAATTGTGTTTTTGAAGTCTCTTAAGGTTTAACAAAAGTCTGTCAATGTTCAACATTTCTTGAATCATTTTAATTCTCACTAAATTGTTATCATGTTATAGCTTTTAATTTCGCAAATCCCTTCGGGCAAAAATCTTCTCCTCGTTTTGAAAAATTTCCATCCCCTTATCGTATAGCAACATATCGAATTCTAAGGCCTTCATAACTTGTGGGTTTCTCATCAACGTATCTCTTAATTCTGATTTGTTGGAAGAATGATCATTAACCTGGCTTAAATCTGTTTTGTATCGTCCTTCGTTAGTTTTCCGATCGCATTTATCCTCAAACGGTATGTTGTAGATGTATGTAAGCATTTTTAAAGATGAACTGAAATATTCAGTCATCCCAATAAATGCAAACCAGTTTTCCAAGTTAACAGATATGTAGTCGAACAAAACTGTAAGTTCAGCAGAGGTCAGAACATTTGCAAAATATTGTCTCTGTCGGAACCAGCATTGGCTTACATTGGTCACATTTGTCACATTGGTTTGAAACTCTTTTAAAATATACTGATCACTGGTGCTAACCTTTTTTAAAGGCCAATCTTTTAAACAAAATACAGGCTGGATAAGAAGTTGATAAAAGAAATAACTACCCTGGTATATCGCCCATTCTTCCAGAGTAAAGTTACCCACCCTAGTAGGGCCACAGAGTTGGTCCCTGGGGTTACGATGGCAATAGAAATATGAGGATATTACTCGTTCGATTGGATCTCTCATGAATGTAAAATATGAACATTTTCGGTTATCTGTAAAATAATCACACATTCCAAACGAATAGCCACCTATGAAATATTTCATTTGCTTGTATTTTCTGCCTTCACGTGTTCGTAAGTGAAGCTCCATTCTTCCAGGAGCATGTACTAGAAACGGCTCTGGTCCATCGATGATCCCTTTACGCTGCATACTCCTCATGCAAGTTTTGACTGTGGTTCCAGCTGCTTTGTTATGGTGAACAAATACAACGACGCCATTCGAGTAATCCCGTAGTGTAAGACCGCCTGGTTTTCCTTTGGTGAAGAAGTTTGGAAGTGGTGTTCCTGAAGGACCGTAATGTTGGACAAGAAACGTTCGACGTTCGTCGGACACCTCGACTATGTCACTTGGTGAGGTGGTAGAGGAACCGATCCTGAAAAGAGAACAATTATACTCATTTTGTACTACCAGGTGTACATGTGAATGGCCAAAAGGAGGGGGAGGGGTGGAGTGGTGTGTGTTTAAATGTAACTTAATATGGGTTACAATGCTACGAAAGCACATTCGTGCCATCGACAATGTTTGGCCCATTAGAAATAATGTTGGTCCAGTTTTGGTCAAAGAAACAAATAGAGAACAAATCAGTATGTTGTAACTTGTTTTTCAAATCCTTCGATATAAATGTCAAAACGTTCTATTTAGGTTTCATAACAGTTTATGAATCTGACGTAGAAGATTATTGTATAAGCAGTAACAGATAATTTAATTTGATTTTAAAAGACTAGTTAATCAGAGAGAACAGATCAATTTCATATATCGTAACAGAAAATTAATCTGCCATATCAGTTTAGTCATTCTGTACTAGCATATTGGTAAACCTGTTGTAACAGAATATTTAATCTGTCATAACAGATTATTTAATCTGTCATAACAGATTAGTTCATCTTTCATAACAGATAAGTTAATCTGTCGACCATCTATTGTATTGTCGTAACAGATTAGTTAATCTGCCGCAAGAGATTAGTAGATCTGTCTTAACATATTAGTATATTTGTGGTAACATATAAGTTTATCTGCTGTGAAAGATTATTTTACTGTCGAAGCAGTGCATTAGTTTTGAATCGATAGTTGAAGAGCAGGATACAAAACTAGCACTTTCTTATCGATGTAGTACGTACATACCAAATATTTTGCTTTAAATAGCTTATGTCCACTAAACAATTTGGTAAATATACATTCCTCCAGCGTTAATGTATGATTTGACGTCAATGTTTTCAATATTTTGACCAAGGGGAGCAAGAAGCATATAGAAAGGCTTTGGCTGTTTGTCACGTTAAGCATTGCGCAATACGTATACCACGATTCTATGATATAAACTTTCATATAAAAACATTCCGTTCGCTTGGGGGGGGGGGGGGGGTTAGGATCATGTTCCAACAGGCCCTATGTTTTATGCACATATCTATTGATCAGCTCAGTTACCATCTTTACACAGTCCAGCACCCGTGGCTATTTATTGACTATTTTCATTCCGTGCTCAACTTTATTGACAGCAATTGCATCAACATGTTGATTACCATCATACTACTACACTACTATTGATAAGCCCAACATAGGTATATAGCTACGTATTGTACTGAAGGCTGGGACACGTAAGTACCTTCTAATAGCGTATATATGTAACTCAAACGATGCGGAATTCATCGCCTTGACCAACTGCTACCTTTATAGACCAAATCTTTTGAACAATAGGTAACTTACCATGTGTTGAAGTGGCATTCTTTATATTTTCAGTGATTGGAACTACTGTTTAACCCCATGATGGTAACCGCATTTGTTCGGCAAACTCGCCGTACGGTCGTATGTTAGAATACCAGCCTCTGTGTGATATAGTGAACATCTCTTGTACACTTCGCAGTTACGTACCTTGTGTGTAGAGTGTGCGTATTGTAGAAATTAGGTCGCCATAGTCAGCACAATCATAAGAAAAACTTATTTTTCGCAGAATATTGCTTTTTAGTTTACAAGATATAAATCATATGTTTGACAGAGAGCAATCGTAACACATCTTAAAGCATTTCAATACTTATGTAATTAAACAAACACGAAACGAAAAACTAATAACCTGGTCACGTGATCTTTGTTGACAATTGTTGCATATCCATTAGCTATTTAATGATCATGACCTATCACTTGATTTTCGTATGAAAGAACAGTCAAGTCCGATAAAACTATACTGAACCAATCGGCACCGCTTTAGCAAGCTTACAAAATATTCAATCTAAAACCGTTTTCCAGAAGCAACCATATTCGCTTTGATCAAGTAAGAGCGTTGTGAGTAAACGAGAACCAACATGGACTTTCGAGGGTTTGAGGATAATTTCCACTGAAAACAAATGTTATGTACGGTTTATTTTCAAACACTCAGTCCGACACGAAACTGAACGAAGGTTGATGTATTTAACGTTGCTGGATATATTACTCTTCCAATTAACATAAACTGGGCGCCCAAATGTAATTAATAGAGGAGAGAGTCGATTACCACAGAAATCACACCTTGAACCACGTACTTAAGGAACCCGCCGGATAGCATACGGAAAATGCGACTTTTCCAATGTCCCGGCTCTTGAAAGCGGGGTTGGGCAGTATCATGTTTCTGACTTCGCTTCCCAAGTAGACATGCACTCTGTTACGTATTTGGATGCCTCATCTGGATTTTAGGTTCAAACACCGTGTTGACACACTCAACTATTCGAATTGACAATTTAGACTTGTGATATCCCACTCATAACAGCACACTGTTCTAGATTTCATGAGGATTTAGATGTAATTTTGTGGGAATTTAAAGAAATTTTTAATATTCTCCTGATGGCCATGCATGTTTGTTATTAATCATCTTACAAACTTGAAGATGTTGCAGTTTGGTTATAGTCTTCTAATTCTTCCCAGTCTGCATGGTGGTTTCTCCCTTCTTTATATATATATTGAAACAGGTTTAACAAATAATGAATAATTTCTTACGGCAGATTAAATACTCTGTCAGATTATTTAATGTTTATCTTACAGTTCCTTATACCAACATGCAGGTAGGCACCTTGTACGTACCTCTTCCACCGGGAAGCGGACTCGATACGACAATAACTATGTGTTCACAATAGTTTATATGCGATCAAGTCATGTGGTAAAGCCATTGTCGACAGCTTAGGAGGCTACTTTGGCGGGAATGTTTGATGTTGACTCTCACTGTCTAAAGTATATGGGGCCTACATTTCGCAAAACGATACAACAAGGTATCATATCAACACACAAGGTTACAAGGTTATGCCAGTAGCAACAGTACAGGGTGTGTTGAAAACCTTGGATAAAATCTTAAACTCACAATACCATATTACACGCTTTCACTACAACCCGTAATTGAACAATGAGTAAAGACACCTTCCCTGGTATAGCCTAACCTCAGTAACCTGGTATATAATTGTTGCACAGTGATGCATGAAGTTTTAAAGTTTGGCCGTAGACAGAAACTTTCAGACCTGATAAGACAGAGTTGATTATACCTTTAGATTGCAAACATTAAGGCGTTAAATGAAGGTTGAAAAAAGCAGACCCCTATATTGGTGCGAAGCAAGAAATGACGAAAGGTCACTAAATAAGGTGACAAAGTAATACACAGTTCAAAATAATTGTTGGATACAGTAGCCTAACCTGCGACATTTACCCACAACTTGACAATTAATCTAGAAACCTTGCGTATGATAGCTATATGATGTAGCATGGCAGAAGGGAAATCACGAGAAAAAGTAGCCTATTAAGAAAACTGAAGAAAAATTCTTCAACTTATTATGACCTCTATATACCTATCATACTATGTAGTAAGTTTTGTATGTACATCGTTACAAATATTTTACCTATACACTCTGTAAGCAGTTGAGCAAAAGAAAAAGTTCAGTACACTTATGTTTGGTAAAATGTGTGCAATTATTTTACAAACCTTCCGATTTTCATGAGTAAAAGTTCGCTGTATGGGCTACGTACAATCAATATTCGCGAATTGCTCAATTGTTATTGAGACGAGTATTAGCCTATCAACAAGATCATGATATAGGCTAGACTCGGCCTAGGTTTGGATATGGTTATCGCGTGTAGATGACGCATAGGCTAAGCATTACGGTATATGCAGGTATATGTGGTTTATATAAACCTATACAACTATATGGCGAACAATGCAGGGCGTGACGTGAACATAAGTTTGACCAGGCCTATATACTGTCGTTTACAGTATATGTCAGTATATATATGGAGCGAGTGAACACATACGCCGGCTAGTCACTCTACTTATAGTTTCTCTACGTAAGGCTATATGGACTTCCGGAGTAGATATATGTCTAGTTTGAAGCCTGATATATGTTAATTTATGCATACCTTAATTTGAATGGTATGGTTTGTGTTATGTAACGTCTACCAAGGTTTCTTGGAGAACACGTTCTTGTTAAAAGCTCACAATACATTACGTTAACCGTTTAGACGGATCATTTGCGTTATACTGTTTTGTGAAGTATTCCTATAAGTTTGTTAGGTTGTCCCGGGACCGACACAACAACTGGCGACGAGGATGGGATGGTCGGAAATAAAACCTAAGTTCTAAAAAGAGTTCTTACCGGGAGAAGGAGAAACTATGGCTTCCAGCATGTTAAAAGTGGAGATTTATGATCCTGATGTGGAAATTTGGGAATCATACGAGGAACGTTTGATACTGTTTTTCCAAGCAAATGAAGTAGAGGATGATAAAAAGAAAGTGGCGATACTTTTATCTTCAATGGGAGCAAAAGGCTATGGACTTTTGAAAAATCTTGTATCGCCAGACAAGCCATCATCGAAGAAGTTTGACGAAATTTGTGGGACTTTGAGGGAATACTACAATCCCAAACCCCCAGTTTTATTGGAGAGATTCCGATTTTACAACTACAACCAGAGCTCGTCAACTACAATTGCAGAGTTTTTAGCCGAACTAAAGAGAATGACTAGCACGTGTAATTTCGGAAGTTTCCTGAAGGATGCACTGCGTGACCGGTTCGTTTGCGGGATTTACGACAACAATATCCAAAAAAGGCTCTTGTCGGAAGACGATTCACTAAAGCTGGATAATGCCGTGAAAATTTCCATGAGTATGGAGTCCGCCGCCAAAAACGCAGCTATTATCAAGGAAGGGTCTGCCAGCGTTCATCACGTGGCATCTAAGCCAACGAGTCATCGAGTGTTCTGTTCGTGCTGCGGTAAACCAGGACATTTTAAAAAGGACTGTCATTATAAGGACTATAAGTGTAATGTTTGTGATTGTGTTGGACATTTAAAGGCTGTTTGCAGGCGAAATTCAGATGTAAGTAAACCACGTGATAAGGAACGTAATTCTAAGCATAGGTCAAGTAAAAAGAGTAAACATAGTTCGAGAATTAAGGAAGTAAATCAAACCCCTGAATATGATTCTAGTAGTAGTGGTGAAGAGAGTGGTGACGAAGACGTCACAGTTTACTATGTAAAGTTACTTGCGTCAAGCAAACCAATTGAAGTTCAAGTTGAAATTGAAAACCAAAAGATAACTATGGAATTAGATACGGGGGCTGGTGTTTCCCTAATTCCAAACGATATGTTTGTTAAGGCACTGTCGCCTAAGGTCGACATTAAACCTACGAAGGTTGTTTTGAAAACATTTACAGGAGAGAAGATACCTGTAAAAGGAAAATGTAGCGTTAAAGTTAAGTATAATGGAATCGAAAAAGCATTGCCATTGTTTGTCATTGAAGGGAATGGTCCCGCCCTTTTGGGTCGTAATTGGTTGGAACACTTGCCTTTAAATTGGCAAGAAATCAATCGTGTGTATTTGTCACCAAAAGACAAAGTCAATGAGATATTGTCTGGTAGTAACGTACTTAATAAGAAATTGGGTACAGTCAAAGGCATCCAAGCGAAACTTAGGATAAAACCTGATGCAACACCTAAATTTTACAAACCAAGGCCCATGCCTCTAGCTATCAAGGATAAGGTTTTAGAAGAGCTAAATAGACTAGTGAAGGAGGGTGTGCTAGAAAAAGTTGATTTTTCTGATTGGGCCGCCCCAATTGTCCCAGTGAGAAAAGGGGATGGTAATATCCGGGTTTGCGGGGACTACAAGGTCACAATTAACCCAGCAATGCACCAACAAGAATATCCTTTGCCCCGTCCCGACGAGTTATTTGCACAGCTGCAGGGTGGTCAAAAGTTCTCAAAACTAGACTTGTCAAATGCATACTTGCAAATAGTTTTAGATCCCGATTCCAGAAAATATGTTACGATCAACACCCATTTAGGTCTTTTTCAGTATACAAGACTACCGTTTGGAGTAAGCTCCGCCCCTGCAATTTTTCAACAATGCATGGACCAAATTTTGGGTGGGTTAAATGGGGTGGGTTGCTATCTAGACGATATTATCGTCACTGGTAAAACTGACGAAGAACATTTAAGGAACTTGGGTCAGGTAGTCAAGAAACTCGACGAGGTTGGTTTGAGACTTAAGGAATCAAAGTGTTCATTTTTCCAGGACTCGATCGAGTATCTTGGTTTTATTGTAGATGCTAAGGGCATTCACCCATCTCCTGCAAAAGTTGAGGCTGTTGTTAATGCCCCTGCTCCACAAAATAAGCAGGAACTGCAATCACTCATAGGGCTTATAAATTATTATCGTAAATTCATGCCAAATTTATCATCTGTTATGGCCCCAATGACGTCAGCTTTGCAATGTGACAAAAACTTTATATGGTCTAGCGATTGTCAACAAGCATTTGAGGAGATTAAAGAAATTCTCACTTCCTCAAAAGTGCTCGTGTACTTTGACCCCTCTAAGGAGATTACGCTTTCAGTTGATGCATCACCGTATGGTATTGGTGCAGTGATCTCACATTCAACTCCGGAAGGAGAGAAACCAATTGCATATGCTTCCAGAAAATTAACGAAAACTGAGCAAAATTATTCTCAAATCGAAAGGGAGGCCCTAGCAATTGTTTATGGTGTGCGCATTTTCCACCAATATCTTTGTGGGAAGCGGTTCACTTTGTTTACCGATCATAAGCCTTTGAAGTTTCTGTTTGGTCCTAACAAAGGCATCCCTGTGTTAGCCGCATCTAGATTGCAACGTTGGGCTATTCTTCTGAGTGGTTATGAATATGATATTCAGTACCGTACATCCAAACAGAATGCAAATGTCGATTTCTTCTCTAGATTGCCAAATTCGAGCGCGCATACTAGTGACAAACTTAAAACAGTTGATCAGTTTACTGTATTGTGGACGAATGAAGCAAATGATTTGAATCAGGCGCAAATTCAATCTTTACCTGTCAGCGCAAAAGAAATTGCAACAGCTACGAGTAGTGATCCTATTTTATCGAGGGTTAGACATTTTGTTCTGTATGGTTGGCCGGGAGAAAACTTAAACAAAGAAATGACGCCCTATTTTAGTAAACAAAATGAACTCTCCGTCGAAGGCAATTGTCTTTTATGGGGAATTCGTGTGATCATTCCTTCGAGTTACCGAGATCGCATTCTAAGCGAATTGCACGCCAGTCATCCCGGTATGGTAAGGATGAAGTCACTTGCTAGGATGCATGTATATTGGCCAGGTCTAGATTTGCAGATTGAGCAGCTTGTTGAATCGTGTAATGCATGTCAATCAGTTCAATCTGTTCTCCCAAAGGTTGATGTAAATCCTTGGAAATGGCCCACCGCACCATGGCAACGTATTCACGTTGACTTTGCGGGTCCATTCCTCGGTCATATGTATTTGATAGTCGTAGACGCTCATTCAAAGTGGCCAGAGGTCATCCTAATGAAATCCACAACTGCTAATAAAACTATCAATGAATTGAGGACGATATTTGCACGCTACGGCTTGCCAAAAGAGCTGGTATCAGATAATGGCCCCCAATTTATTGCTGAAGAGTTTAACGTCTTTTGCAAGCAAAATGGCATTCGCCATATTAGAAGTGCTGTCAAACACCCAGCATCTAATGGCGAAGCAGAGCGCTTTGTTCGTACGTTTAAACAGGCAATGAAAAAATGTAAATTCGAGAGTGGCAACGTTCAAATTAAAATCGATCGATTTCTGTTGTCTTATAGAACCACACCTCACGCTTTAATCAAAGAAACGCCTGCCAAACTATTCTTTAAGCGAGAATTGCCAACTAGACTATCAGCTCTAAAACCAAATTTGAAGTTTTCAGTGTCACAGAAACAGAACTCAAATACTGAAAAGCCTATTAGATCTGTTTCCGTAGGAGATATGGTCATGGTTTTGGATTTTAGATCATCGTCTGATAAATGGGTTGAAGGCATCATTTTTAAAGTATTGGGTCCTGTAACATATTTGGTTAGAGTTGATGATCATGTATGGAAAAGACATATTAATCAAATCAGATCAAGATCATGTAAGCCTTATAGTCGTAAAATGCACACATTTAACGATTTAAAGCCTTTGCCAAGTATTGTGGATTTAGATATTCCTGTTGACTCTGACGAGATCAGTAAACCGAAATCAACTGGTGTTGATGACGTCACTCGTGGTTTAAAGAGAAATAGTTCTCCCGTTTCTGAGGTAGAATCGCAGGAACAGAATTTGAAATCGCCAGTTGTTGTTTCGGTCCCAGACGTGGCAAAAGCTTCAAATCCAGTAACACCTAATTTGAGACGGTCGTCACGTACTCGTAAACAATTTGTTCCATTTAGTATTTCATCGTGAGTAATTTTATAAGTCTAGAATAAGAAAGTTTAAAGGAAACGTTTTATTTTGAAAAGTTGTTGAGTGTCATATAATTAATAATTTCGTAAAACAAGTATTGCGAATAATGATATATTTTTGATTTTATTCTTAATTAGAAGAAAGGGAGGAATGTTGGATAGTTACTTAGCGCCACCAAATAATCTGTTTACGATATAGTTTGATATATGTTAATTTATGCATACCTTAATTTGAATGGTATGGTTTGTGTTATGTAACGTCTACCAAGGTTTCTTGGAGAACACGTTCTTGTTAAAAGCTCACAATACATTACGTTAACCGTTTAGACGGATCATTTGCGTTATACTGTTTTGTGAAGTATTCCTATAAGTTTGTTAGGTTGTCCCGGGACCGACACAACAATAGCGAGCAACATTTTTTATCAAATCGAACCAATCGAAAATTTTGCAGGGATGTGCTACTGATTCCTAGCACTTCCGCACACACTATACAACCTATAACTATGATCCCTCCAGATCCCATAGGATTTTGTTTTCAGCTAGCAAAATAATAATTGAAGGAACAAATCAATTTTGTTATCAAATTTGCACATGTATATGGATACCATATTTCGTCTACCATGTTTGAATATTCTGTTTTTAATGATAGCGTTGAAGTATGATATACTAACTTGTACTTACTCTGTTCCTTGCCGAGGAGCTATTTGCCGCCAGTTTGATTTTTGCAGCTTGGTCGCGACACTTATCCAAGAATGATGACTTGAAAAACACCACAATATCATTAACAAAGTAACACTCAAAACCGAGTATATGAAACGAGAATGCCCGTAACCCATCATCTTGTAAAACCATTAACAGACTAGTTCCGAGTTAAAGCTGCAACATAGACATTATTGTTACGTTCACTTTTTCATTATTTTTTGGGGGCACAAAAAACGTCATCGCGTGAAGTTTGAATTCGGTCAACCATAACATTTGCTTAAGAGCCAAATAACTGTCATGCTCGAGTGAAAGCTTTATTCTACAGTGTGGTATAACTGTCAGCGAGTAAGATATAGTAAACAGTCTTAACATATATCTCCAGATATATTATGGACTCTACAGGGACATGATATAGTTCGTACTTGAAGAAGCGGGTAAAGAATACTTTCTGATATGAGGACCTGTAGAAACGCACTTTTTAGAAAGAAGTGACCCCATTACGTCACACGCTGGTGAGAGGCACTCGACCATAACATGTACAAGCCTAAGGGGGAACCTCAAACTGCGTTCCCTTTTCGGAATTAACCTGTGACAGTAAAGTTCACACCAAAAGTTCAATGGGTTCTTCACATCAAGAGACCCAAGTCTATCAGAATCAAAACATCACAGCTAAAACGGAAATACGAGCAGAAAACGATCCCTAGAGAATAGAAAAGCACACAAACACACGCAAAACAAATGAAGCAACAACCACATCTAAACATCAACAGGGTAGGTGGTTATGGACTGTTCGTAGTAGTGATAAAACCATTGTGTGTCACTACTATTCCCGATTACGAGGAAATGCATTGACAGAGACGGTGTCCCACAGCGTGTTTGTAATCTTCGAATTGTAATTTCCAGGCACTTTTGATGTCTGTCAAATAAGTCTTTGTTAGATTAATTATAAATGAAGTCCTCACTGGGCATGGCCGCAGATCCTGGTGCGGACAGCGGGACGCGTCCCCACCAACTTTTTCAGTGGTGGGGACATGATATACCGTGTCCCCACCAATTTGACTTGACCAAATGCTGCATTTTAATTCCCCTGTATTAAACTTTGGCGCAGTTTGATGCAGAATTTTGTGAAAATGACATGCAGCAGTTCTCATTTATTATATTTATCCACAGTTTTTAAATATTGGACGGAAATCGCATTTGCGGCAGTCTATAATTGTTTACTGGATAGGATCCCAAACCCATCGTATATACAAAAGTCTAATTGGATTATTTGTCCCCTGATTTTTTTGATTTGCAGACGCCCATATATTTCTCCAAACTAAATTTCTGAGCAATGATATCTAAAATTTAAGGAGGTTTGTGAACATCATTTATTTATTTATTTTACAAATATTCTATAGTGCCTTATCCAATCAGAAATTGCTCTTAAAGGCGCTTTACAGTCTGTAAAACACAAACAAACATGATATACAAATATATAAATCGATCATGTAAGGTATAAAAGGGGGTAGAAAATTTGTTATATACCATCTGACAATAAATTGTATAATAAAAACTGCAAATGGGAAATCGAAAATTATACAAACAAATTCTTAAAATTTAAAATATATAAATAAGTGTAAAATTTAAATTTTAAAAGCGCTATAAATGCAAAATGATGCGTTGTAATAATATGTGACAATATAAATAGTATAGAAAGCACGGTTAATGGAATGCAGATCTAAATAGAAAGGTTTTGATTAGTTATTTTAAATTCATCTATATTTTTGGCACACTTAGCTTCCTCCGATAACCTGTTCCATATTGTCGCAGATGAGTAATCGAAACGCCTGTTTCCGTATGTAGAAATTTAATTTAATTTAATGACAGGTTTGGTAAGTAAGGACTTGGATTCTGAGCGTAGAGATCGAGTAGGCTTGTACTTATGTATTAATTCAGAGAGGTAGATAGGGGCTAAACCATTAAGTGACTTATATGTATATAACAGAATCTTATAATTGAACCTGCAATGAATAGGCAACCAATGTAAGTCACGTAATACAGGTGTAATATGCTCGTGTCTACGAGTGCGACTTACAAGCCGCGCAGCGCGATTCTGAACTCGCTGAAGGCGATCGGTCAGCTTGTGAGGCAGGCCATATAGCAGGGCATTGCAGTAATCCAGTTTTGATGTCACAAGGGCATGGATTAAAGTCTTACACGCATCATCTGAGATATACCTTCTAATTTTGCCAATATTTCGGATCTGCCAATAACAGGACTTACAGATAGAGTCAACTTGATTATCCATGGTAAGATTGTGATCAAGATATATACCTAAATTCTTTACTTTAGGAGCTGAACGTATGGTGTTAGGTCCCATATTTATATACAAGTCTTGAATAGCATGACCCTGAAATTTTGGTGAAAATACAATGAACTCAGTTTTGTCCTGATTAAGTTCAAACAATTAACCCGCATCCAACTGTCTATATCTGAAAGGCATGCTTGGAGCTTTAATGATACATCATTCCAGGACTCAAGGGCACCAAAATTCAAAAACAATTGCGTATCATCAGCATAACAGTGATGGTTGATGTTATGGCGCTGAATTATTTCTCCAACTGCACGGGTAAACATACAATATATCAAAGGACCAAGTACAGATCCATGTGGTACCCCAAACCTTAGCTATTTCTCATCAGATATAACATTATCAATTTGTATACATTGCACTCTGTCCCTAAAATAGGACTTAAACCATTTTAATGAGTTTGACGCAATTCCAAAAGTATGTTGGAAACGATTAAATAAGATATCATGATCACTAAGATCGAAGGCTGCCGATAGGTCCAAAATGACCATCATTGTTTGGGGCCTCTTGTCAAGAGCTGCAGCAATATCGTTATGTACTCTTAGTAAAGCTGACTCAGTTGAATGGTACTGGCGATATGCAGATTGGATATTAACATGCAAAGCATTGGCATATCAGTGATGTTGAAGGCGTATTGCAACAACTTTTTCTACGAGTTTGGATATAAAAGATAAATTTGATATAGGTCGGTAGTTTTTAAACACTTCTTTATTCATACCAGGCTTTTTGAGCAGTGGTTTAACAATAGAACGCTTAAATCAAGACGGCACCTTTGATTCAATGAGTGATTGGTTTATGATGGCGGTTATAATTAGCAGGGGTGCATCGATACATTGCTTCAATAGCCAGGTATGTATAGGATCCAAACTGCAGGACTTTGTTGGGGAGCTTTTAATTAGCTTCCGTACCTCTTCTTCGGTGGCAGGAGAGAAAGATTCTAGAGGACAACCACCAAAAATTCTATCGTCTGCCATTATGTCCACACTGGGCGTGGCATCACAAGTATCATATTCCTCACGAATAGCTGCTACCTTGTTTATAAAGAAATCACCAAACTGATTAGCAAGATTTTCATTAGGTCTTGGAAGTGTTATTTTCGACGATCTGGGAGGTATATTTGCCAACAAATTTCATGTACGTTTCGCGCAAACCCATGGTCGCGCTCCGTTTAGATAGTATCAGAGAACAGACACGCGTCCCCACCATTTTCCAAGACTGATCTGCGCCCATGTCACTGGGGTTATTAAAAGGATCGAAACGGCCAGATGCTACCCACATAAGTCGTTTGTCATTAAGTCAAGATTCGTCCTTGTCAAGCTTGTATTCATGATGCATGGACTGGTGGAATCGGGAGGGGGTGGGGGGACGGGGGGATGAAAGAGTTAAATGGGGAGGAGATCAAGTCCAATAGTAGCATTGAAAAGATAAAGCTCGCAAAAGATAGCAAAAATAATGTTCATTAACATAATGTACCACACAACATAAAATTGAACAGCTATCTATTTTGGTGGGTGTCACAAAATTCGACGGACTCTTGACATCTTTCTTCAAAGTTTCTAATAAAAGTGGAAATTTTGCTGTAGCGTAATCACACGTGGATCGAGGCTGTGTCAGGTTGTTCAAAATATTAGTTATCACAAATCTGCGTTGAGACTTAATTATGTTGCTAATTTATAGTCTAAATATGCCTCACAATTCATCATCTGACATCATTCCCAGGGTTGGGGAGACCTTATCAGACCCTCTCTACATAAGAATCGGGCTAAACGACTCAATGACTACACATATTCCTTCATAAAATCATAAATCCACCTCTTTTCTCTAAAAGTTGATGCCCCGACATTAATATGTCATATGAATTGAGAATTTGCCCCGTCCCCCAGATATGAAGTCTTTTTCACGTCAATATAACCTTACATGTTGTGACACTTGCTCTTAACGGGACTATATAGTGACACGAAACTACTAGCTAAGCTAAGTTGAGACTACAAAAAATATAACAGGACAGAATTCAGTATTTATTTACAAGTTTGTAATATCAATTTTATTTCCTCTTTGCCTACTTTAGTGTTCACAAGCTTGCAATATAAACTTACAGGCTTGAAATTCACATTAATATAATCAGAGAGAATCTAGCATTTCGTTTATCTGGCAACACTAAATAAAAAGCTCGCCAAACATAAGAAGAGACTGAAATGGAATGACGATTATTTGAGCAAATCTCATAAAATTTTGCAGCTCGCTTGTTTTTCAAAATTGTGAGCAATATTATACCATGTTTTTAAGGGGTTGGTTTTTTCTGCCATGTGTTATTGTGAAAGACAAAGTTGGTGGTATAACTGGTATGCCATTGAGAAATGCAACCGTCATGTCCATAGAATTAAGCTTCTGTTCCGCTCAAAGTTGGAAGATTGAAAACTACAACTGTTATTGTCGCATCAGTGAAATCAGTATCGGTATTACTTGAAGTTGACAGAGTATTTCTTTACTTGTTTAACTTCAGTTTCAACAATGCATACAGCCATGTATTGGAAGTATAACATCCTAAGGTATAAGAACGTGCAAAATTCCAAGAAGAATTTTAGAAGCCGTATAAGAATATAATACCTCGATGAATATGAAAGTATTGGAATTTATCGGAAATATTTACATGTATTTGAGTATTTTTTAGAATGAATTAGCAACAGTTGAATTCAGTACTATAACTAATACCTCTAGCTGTCGGAATTAAGAATTAATACTTTGAGGGACTCTGCAGCACTCGTTTATATTTTATATTATCGGGACATATACGTTCTATAAATGTTTACGCTCTTAAGTTCAATGGAAGAGTGTCAATGTACAACATTTCTTGAATCATTTTTAATTCTCACTAAATTGTTATCAAGTAATCGCATTTAATTTCTCAAACCCCTTCGGGCAAAAACCTTCTCCTCGTTTTGAAAAATTTCCATCCCCTTATCGTATAACAACATATCAAATTCTAAGGCCTTCATAACTTGTGGGTTTCCCATCAACGTATCTCTTAATTCTGATTTGTTGTAAGAATGATCATTAACCTGGCTTAAATCTGTTTTGTATCGTCCTTCGTTAGTTTTCCGATCGCATTTATCCTCAAACGGTATGTTGTAGATGTGTGTAAGCATTTTCAAAGATGAACTGAAATATTCAGTCATCCCAATAAATGCAAACCAGTTTTCCAAGTTAGCAGATATGTAGTCGAACAAAACTGTTAGTTCAGCAGAGGTCAGAACATTTGCAAAATATTGTCTCTGTCGGAACCAGCATTGTCTTACATTGGTCACATTTGTCACATTGGTTTGAAACTCTTTTAAAATATACTGATCACTGGTGCTAACCTTTTTTAAAGGCCAATCTTTTGAACAAAATACAGGCTGGATAAGAAGTTGATAAAAGAAATAACTACCCTGGTATATCGCCCATTCTTCCAAGGTAAAGTTATCCACCCTAGTAGGGCCACAAAGTTGGTCCCCGCGGTTACGATGGCAATAGTACTACTATAGTACTACTGAGGATATAACTCGTTCGATTGGATCTCTCATGAATGTAAAATATGAACATTTTCGGTTATCTGTAAAATAATCACACATTCCAAACGAATAGCCACCCATAAAATATTTCATTTGCTTGTATTTTCTGCCCTTACGTGCTCGTAAGTGAAGCTCCATTCTTCCAGGAGCATGTACTAGAAACGGTTCTGGTCCATCGATGATCCCTGTACGCTGCATTCTCCTCATGCAAGATTTGATCGTGGTTCCAGCTGCTTTGTTATGGTGAACAAATACAACGACGCCATTCGAGTAATCCCGTAGTGTAAGACCTCCTGGTTTTCCTTTGGTGAAGAAGTTTGGGAGTGGTGTTCCTGAAGGACCGTAATGTTGGACAAGTAACGTTCGACGTTCGTCGGACACCTCGACTATGTCACTTGGTGAGGTGGTAGAGGAACCGATCCTGAAAAGAGAACAATTAAACTCATTTTGTACTACCAGGTGTACATGTGAATGGGCAAAAAGGAGGGAGAGGGGTGGTGTGTGTTTAAATGTAACTTAATATGGGTTACAATGCTACGAAAGCCCATTAGTGCCATCGACAATGTTTGGCCCATTGGAAATAATGTTGGTTCAGTTTTGGTCAAAGAAACAAATAGAGAACAAATCAGTATGTTGTAACTTGTTTTTCAAATCCGTCGATATAAATGTCATAACGTACTATTAAGCTTTCATAACAGTTTATGAATCTGACGTAGAAGATCATTGCATAAGCAGTAACAGATAATTTAATTTGATTTTAAGAGATTGGTTAATCAGAGATAACAGATCAATTTCATATATCGTAACAGATTAATTAATCTGCCATATCGGTTTAGTCATTCTGTCCTAGCATATTGGCAAACCTGTTGTAACAGATTATTTAATCTGTCATAACATATAAGTTAATCTTTCAAAACATATAAGTTAATCTGTCATAACAGATTTGTTAATCTGTCGAACCATCTATTGTATTGTCGTAACAGATTAGTTAATCTGCCGCAAGAGATTAGTAGATCTGTCTTTATATATTAGTATACTTGTGGTAACATATTAGTTTATCTGCTGTGAAAGATTATTTTACTGTCGAAGCAGTGCATTAGTTTTGAATCGATAGTTGAAGAGCAGGATACAAAACCAGCACTTTCTTATCGATGTAGTACGTACATACCAAATATTTGCTTTATAGCTTATGTCCACTGAACAATTTGGTACATATACATTCCTCCAGCGTTAATGTATGATTTGACGTTAATGTTTTCAATATTTTGACCAAGGGGAGCAAGAAGCATATAGAAAGGCTCTGGCTGTTTGTCACTTTAAACATTGCGCAATACGTATACCACGATTCTATGATGTAAACTCGTTCATATAAACACATTCCGTTCGCTTGGGGTGGGGGGGGGGGGGTAATGATCATTTTTCAACAGGCCCTATATATGGTTTATGCACATATCTATTGATCAGCTCAGTTACCATCTTTACACAGTCCAGCACCCGTGGCTATTGATTAACTATTTTCATTTCGTGCTCAACTTTATTGACAACAATCGCATCAACATGTTGACCACCATCCTACTACTACAATACTAATAAGCCTAACATAGGTATATAGCTACGTATTGTACTGATAGGCTAGGATACGTTAGTACCTTCTAATATATATATGACTCAAACGATGCGGAATTCATCACCTTGACCAACTGCTACCTTTATAGACCAAATCTGTTGAACAATAGGTAACTTACCATGTGTTGAAGTGGCATTCTTTATATTTTTCAGTGATTGGAACTACTGTTAAATCCCATGATGGTAACCGCATTTGTTCGGCAAACTCGCCGTACGGTCGTATATTAGAATACCAGCCTATGTGTGTTTTAGTGAACACTTCTTGTACACTTCGCAGGAACGTACCTTGTGTGTAGAGAGTGTGTATTGTAATTAGGTCGCCATAGTCAGCATAATCATAAGAAAAACTAATTTTTTCGCAGAATATTGCTTTCTAGTTTACAAGATATTAATCATATGTTTGACGGAAAGCAATCGTAACAAATCTTAAAGCATTTCAATACTTATGTAATTAAACAAACACGAAACGAAAAACTAATAACCTGGTCACGTGATCCTTGTTGATCAACTGTTGCATATCCATTAGCTATTTAATGGTGATCTGTCACTTGATTTTCGTATGAAAGAACAGTCAAGTCCGATAAAACTATACTGAACCAATCGGCACCGCTTTAGCAAGCTTACAAAATATTCAATCTAAAACCGTTTTCCAGAAGCAACCATATTCGCTTTGATCAAGTAAGAGCGTTGTGAGTAAACGAGAACCAACATGGACTTTCGAGGG
This sequence comes from Apostichopus japonicus, assembly GCF_037975245.1. NCBI lineage: Eukaryota > Metazoa > Echinodermata > Holothuroidea > Aspidochirotida > Stichopodidae > Apostichopus > Apostichopus japonicus. The sequence continues at coordinate 1,737,112 of NC_092576.1, read as the reverse complement.
TTTGAGGATAATTTCCACTGAAAACAAATGTTATGTACGGTTTATTTTCAAACACTCAGTCCGACACGAAACTGAACGAAAGTTGATGTATTTAACGTTGCTGGACACATTAGTCTTCCAATTAACATAAACTGGGCACCCAATGTAATTATTGGAGGAGAAAGTCGATTACCACAGAAATCACACATTGAGCCAATTACTTAAGGGGCCCCGCCGGATAGCATACGGAATATGCAACTTTTCCAAATGTCCCGGCTCTTGAAAGTGGGGTTGGGCAGTATCATGTTTTTGACCTCGCTTTCCAAGTAGACATGCACTCTGTTACGTATTTTGATGCCTCATCTGGATTTTAGGTTCAAACACCGTGTTGACACATTCAACTATTCGAATTGACAATTTAGACTTGTGATATCCCACTCATAACAGCACATTGTCCTGGATTTCATGAGGATTTAGATGTAATTTTGTGGGAATTTAAAGAAATTTTTAATATTCTCCTGATGGCCATGCATGTTTGTTATTAATCATCTTACAAACTTGAAGATGTTGCAGTTTGGTTATAGTCTTCTAATTCTTCCCAGCCTGGTGGTTTCTCCTTTGTTTATATATATAATTTGAAACAAGTTTACTAAATAATGAATAATTTCTTACGGCAGATTAAATACTCTGTCAGATTATTTAATATTTATCTTACAGTTCTTTATACCAACATGCAGGTATAGGTACATTGTACGTACCTCTTCCACCGGGAAGCGGACTCGATACGACAATAACTATGTGTTCACAATAGCTGTATATGCGATCAAGTCATGTGGTAAAGCCATTGTCGACAGCTTAGGAGGCTACTTTGGCGGGAATGTTTGATGTTGACTCTCACTGTCTAAAGTATATGGGGCCTACATTTCGATACAACAAGGTATCATATCAACACACAAGGTTACAAGGTTATGCCAGTAGCAACAGTACAGGGTGTGTTGAAAACCTTGGATAAAGATCTTAAACTCACAATACCAGATTATACGCTTACACTACAACCCGTAATTGAACAATGAGTAAAGACACCTTCCCTGGTATAGCCTAACCTGCTATATAATTGTTGCACAGTGATGCGTGAAGTGTAACGCTAGGCAATAACCAGAAACTGTCAGACTCGATAAGACAGAGCTGATTATATCTTTAGATTGCAAACATTAAGGCGTTAAATAAAGGTGAGAAAAGCAGTTCTCTATATGGGTGCGAAGCAAGAAATGACGAAGGGTCTTTCAATTAGGTGAAAAAGTAATACACGGTTCAAAATAATTGTTGGATACAGTAGCCTAACCTGAAGATTGCGACATAAACCCACAACTTGACAATTAATCTAGAAACCTTGCGTATGATAGCTATATGATGTATCATGGCAGAAGGGAAATCATGAGAAAAGTAGCCTATTAAGAAAACTGAAGAAAAATTCTTCAACTTATTATGACCTCTATATACCTATCATACTATCTAGTAAGTTTTGTATGTAAATTGATACAAATATTTTACTTATTACACTCTGTAAGCAGTTGAGCAAAAGAAAAAGTTCAGTACACATATGTTAGGTAAAATGTGTGCAATTATTTTACAAAACTTTCGATTTTCATGAGTAAAAGTTCGCTGTATGGGCTAAGTACAATCAAGATTCGCGAATTGCTCAATTGTTTAGGAAGACGAGTATTTAGCCTATCAACAAGATCATGATATAGGCTAAACTCCGCGTAGGTTTGGATATGGTTATCGCGTGTAGATGACGCATAGGCTAAGCATTACGGTATATGCAGGTATATGTGGTTTATATAATCCTATACAACTATATGGCGAACAATGCAGGGCGTGACGTGAACATAAGTTTGACCAGGCCTATATACTGTCGTTTACAGTATATGTCAGTATATATATGGAGCGAGTGAACACATACGCCGGCTAGTCACTCTACTTATAGTTTCTCTACATAAGGCTATATGGACTTCCGGAGTAGATATATGTCTAGTTTGAAGCCTGATAGCGAGCAACATTTTTATCATTAAAACGTTTTTCTTTTTGTATTTTGAGTGGAACATATTACTCTGTCATGGGAATAACACCTGATAATAGTGCAGAAGTATATGCATGCACATTTTGGTGCAAATCGAACCAATCGAAAATCTTGCAGGATGTGCTACTGATTCCTAGCACTTCCGCACACACTATACAACCTATAACTATGATCCCTCCAGATCCCGTAGGATTTTGTTTTCAGCTAGCAAAATAATAATTGAAGGAACAAATCAATTTTGTTATCAAATTTGCACATGTATATGGATACCATATTTCGTCTACCATGTTTGAATATTCTGTTTTTAATGATAGCGTTCAAGTATGATATACTAACTTGTACTTACTCTGTTCCTTGCCGAGGAGCTATTTGCCGCCAGTTTGATTTTTGCAGCTTGGTCGCGACACTTATCCAAGAATGATGACCTGAAAAACACCACAATATCATGAACGAAGTAACACTCAAAACCGAGTATATGAAACGAGAGTTCCCGTAACCCATCATCTTGTAAAACCATTAACAGACTAGTTCCGAGTTAAAGCTGCAACAGAGACATTATTGTTACCTTCACTTTTTCATTATTTTTTTTTTTGGGGGGGGGGGAACCAAAAACGTCATCGCGTGCAGTTTGAATTCGGTCAACCATAACGTTTGCTTAAGAGCCAAATAACTGTCATGCGCGAGTGGAAGCTTTATTCTGCAGTGTGGTATAACTGTCAGCGAGTAAGATATAGTAAACAGTCTTAACCAAGGGCGGCGGAAGCACTTTTAATCTGGGGGAACCGACGTTAAAGGGCACTTTGCAGAAAATCGAAAGCCTGATATTTAGTACCCTATATAACTCTTAATGTATTATCTTATTTGCGTATACACATCATTCCTTAACCCCCCCTCAATGAAAAAATACATACTAGCACTGCAATATCCAATGTGCAAATTGGGAAACAAGGAACAAGTTTTCTTTTGAGACAAAATGAGGTGCAATCATGCTAATTGTTAAAGCAGGAATCTGCCGAATTAGAGTTTATTTCTTGTTAAAGAGCTTAACAATTTTTCCATTCGAAATAGCTTTGAGTTTGACCCACAGAAATTCATTAAAAGTCAAGGGCGTAGCCAGGATTTGCAAAGTTGTATAGGCACGACTATCTGAGCGGAGCGCCACCATGCGTACTAGAAAATTTTTGGTTTTACAAACCCCCCCCCCCCGATGGCCGGAAACGGCCCTTCCCTAGTGTTCATTCTGGTTCCCTGGCCTCTTGCTAACTTGAGACACCTCATTCAATATCACTTATAAACCCCAAAAAACAAACGAGTTAAAATAGTACGTAATTCAATACTACATAATGTATTTAATATTAGCAAGGTACATGTACAGAATAGCTAGGCCTAGTCTTACTTTTCAACTTCTGATACTTGTAGATACAAAGATAGGCCAGAAATGCCTTTGATACAACTATAGCCAGTAATTGTCTTTGATACAACTGTAGCTAGTAAATGTTTATCAAAAAGGCTGCTTTGGAACTTGTAACGCCGATCGTGACAACAACAGGCAACAAAGTGCTGCAGCTCTATACATATGAAGTCTGTTAATCAACGATAGGCTTATTTGACTGTGGAATGTTCTCAACTGAAATTTTATCTGTATAAACGGGTTCTTAACTAGATGTTAAAAACTGACAAGATCGGATCCTTGTCTTTTTCGGCGGGTAGAGTGTTGAATGAAACGACACACGATAGAAATGACAGCCTAAATGACAGAAGCATAGGTCACCTAATTTAGCCATGTTCTTCCTACGTTCATTTCAATCGTTTTTCCTGTCTAGACTCTTAAACTCGTCCAGCTAACTTATGAATTTGAATTATGGGTGTTTAAAAAAAAAGATAACTTGGCCAAAAAAAGTGTAGGCCCGGGCCTACAGTGCTACATACTGGCTACGCCCCTGATAGTTCTAAATTAGGATTAGATCTCTTACCGAAATATAGATGACTTTATAAGTTGATCAAGAGTACCATTTTTATGAAGAAAAAGGGCACATTTTTGGCCTGAGGAAAAGTGGGGGGCACGTGCCCCCTGTGCCCCCCGGTTCCGCCGCCCTTGGTCTTAACATATATCTCCAGATATATTATGGACTCAGGGACATGATATAGTTCGTACTTGACGAAGCGGGTATACTGTGATATGAGGACCTGCGGTAACGCACTGTTTAGAAAGAAGTGACCCCATTACGTCACACACTGGTGAGAGGCACTCGACCTGGTCTTAATATGTACAAGCCTAAGCGGGGAACCTCAAATTGAGTTCCCTTTTCGGAATTAACCTGTGACAGTAAAGTTCACACCACAATTTCAATGGTTTCTTCACATCAAGAGACCCAAGTCTATCAGAATCAAAACATCACAGCTAAAACGGAAATACGAGCTGAAAACGATCCCCACAGAATAGAAAAGCACACAAACACACGCAAAACAAATGAAGCAACAACCACATCTAAACATCAACAGGGTAGGTGGTTATGGACTGTTCGTAGTAGTGATAAAACCATTGTGTATCAGTACTATTTCCGATTACGAGGAAACACATTGACAAAGACGGCGTCTCATTGCGTGTTCGTAATCTTCGAATTGCAATTTCCAGGCACTTTTGATGTCTGTCAAAAAAATCTTTGTTAGATTAATTCTAAATCAAAGGCTCACTGGGCATGTGCACAGATCCTGGTGGGGTCAGCGGGACGCGTCCCCACCAACTTTGTCAGTGGTGGGGACATAATGTGTGTGTTCCCACCAATTGTCTTGACCAAACGCTGTATTTCAAGTTACCCTGTATTAAACTTTGGCGCAGTTTGATGCAGCATTTTGTGAAAATGACATGCAGCAGTTCTCATTTTATGATATTTATCCACAATTTTTAAATATTGGACGGACATCGCATTTGCGGCAGTCTATAATTGTTTACTGGATAGGACCCCAAACCCATCGTATATACAAAAGTCTAATTAGTTTTATTTGTCCCCTGAATTTTTTCTGCAGACGCCCATGTATTTCCCCAGACTAAATATCTAAGCCATGATATCTAGAATTTAAGGAGGTTTGTGAGCATCATTTATTTATTTATTTATTTATTTACTTTACAAAATTTCTATAGCGCCTTATCCAATCAGAAATTGCTCTTTAATTACAGTAAAATACAAAAATAAAAACATGATATACAAATATATAAATCGATCATGTAAGGTATAAAAAGGGTAGAAAATTAGTTATATACCACCTGACAATAAATTGTATAAAAAAACTGCAAATGGGAAATCGAAAATTATACAAACAAATTCTTAAAATTTAAAATATATAAATAGGTGTAAAATTTAAATTTGAAAAGCGCTATAAATGCAAAATGTAAAATGCGTTGTAATAATATGTGACAATATAAATAGTATAGAAAGCACGGTTAATGGAATGCAGATGTAAATAGAAAGGTTTTGACTAGTTATTTTAAGTTCATCTATATTTTTGGCACACTTAGCTTCCTCCGATAACCTGTTCCATAATGTCGCAGATGAGTAATCGAAACGCCTGTTTCCGTATGTAGAAGTTTTAATGACAGGTTTGGTAAGTAAGGACTTGGATTCTGAGCGTAGAGATCGAGTAGGCTTGTATTTATGTATTAATTCAGAGAGGTAGGTAGGGGCTAAACCATTAAGTGACTTATATGTATATAACAGAATCTTATAATTGAACCTGCAATGAATCGGCAACCAATGTAAATCACGTAATACAGGTGTAATATGCCGGTGTCTACGAGTGCGACTTACAAGCCGGGTAGCGTGATTCTGAACTCGCTGAAGGCGATCGGTCAGCTTGTGAGGCAGGCCATATAGCAGGGCATTGCAGTAATTCAGTTTTGATGTCACAAGGGCATGGATTAAAGTCTTACACGCATCATCTGAGATATACCTTCTATTTGCCAATATTTCGGATCTGCCAATAACAGGACTTACAGATAGAGTCAACTTGATTATCCATGGTAAGATTGTGATCAAGATATATACCTAAATTCTTTACTTTAGGAACTGAACATATGGTGTTAGGTCCCATATTTATATACAAGTCTTGAATAGCATGACCCTGAAAATATACAATGAACTCAGTTTTGTCCTGATTAAGTTTCAAACAATTAACCCGCATCCACCTGTCTATATCTGAAAGGCATGCTTGGAGCTTTAATGATACATCATTCCAGGACTCAAGGGCACCAAAATTCAAATACAATTGCGTATCATCAGCATAACAGTGATGGTTGATGTTATGGCGCTGAATTATTTCTCCAACTGCACGGGTAAACATACAATATATCAAAGGACCAAGTACAGATCCATGTGGTACCCCAAACCTTAGCTATTTCTCATCAGATATAACATTATCAATTTGTATACATTGCACTCTGTCCCTAAAATAGGACTTAAACCATTTTAATGAGTTTGACGCAATATCAAAAGTATGTTGGAAACGATTAAATAAGATATCATGATCACTAAGATCAAAGGCTGCCGATTGGTCCAAAATGACCATCATTGTTTTGGGACCTCTTGTCAAGAGCTGCAGCAATATCGTTTTGTACTCTTAGTAAAGCTGACTCAGTTGAATGGTACTGGCGATATGCAGATTGGAGATTATCATGCAAAGCATTGGCATTTCAGTGATGTTGAAGGCCTATTGCAACAACTTTTTCTACCAGTTTGGATATAAAAGGTAAATTTGATACAGGTCGGTAGTTTTTAAACACTTCTTTATTCATACCAGGCTTTTTGAGCAGTGGTTTAACAATAGAACGCTTAAATCAAGACGGCACCTTTGATTCAATGAGTGATTGGTTTATGATGGTGGTTATAATTGGCAGGAGTGCATCGACACATTGTTTCAATAGCCAGGTAGGTATAGGATCCAAGCTGCAGGTCTTTAATGGGGAGCTTGTAATTAGCTTCCGTACCTCTTCTTCGGTGGCAGGAGAGAAAGATTCAAGAGGACAACCATCAAAAATACTATCGTTTGCCATTATGTCCATACTGAACGTGGCATTAAAAGTATCATATTCCTCGCGAATAGCTGCTACCTTGTTTATTAAGATATCACCAAACTGATTAGCAAGACTTTCATTGGGTCTGGGAAGTGTTATTTGATATATTTGCCAACAAATTTCGTGTACGTTACGCGCGAACCCATGGTCGCGCTCCGCTCGGATAATGTCAGAGAACAGACACGCGTCCCCACCATTATCCAAGACTGATCTGCGCCCATGTCACTGGGGTTATTTAAAGGACCAAAACGGCCAGATGCTACCCACATAAGTCGTTTGTCATTAAGTCAAGATTCGTCCTTGTCAAGCTTGTATTCATGATGCATGGAACTGGTTGAATCGGGGGGATGGGGAGGGGGAGGGGAAGGAAAGAGTTAAATAATAATAATAATAATAATATAAAGCATTTATATAGCGCCTAACATCACAAAGGCCACTAAGCGCTTTACAGTAAAAGGTGAAACAGAAAAATGCAAAACTACAAAAACTGCAAAAAACAAACAACGAATAAAAATACTAAAAAACACCTAAAAGAACAGGAGATACAAATAGACATGGTAAAAAGGCGGTTAAAGGTATAGGAAAGTTAAAGTATGGAAAAAGTTATAAAATGTCATTGTTAAAAGGATGGGGAGGAGATCAAGTCCAATAGTAAAGCTAGTAAAAGATAGCAAAAATAATGTTCATTTACATAATGTACCACAGAACATAAAAATTAACAGCTATTTTGGTGGGTGTCACGAAATTCGACGGACTGTTGACATCAATCTTCAAAATTTCTATTAAAAGTGGAAATTTTGCTGAAGCGTAATCACACGTGGATCGAGGCTGTAATGTTGTTCAAAATATTCCTTATCACAACTCTGCGTTCAGACTCCATTGTGTATCTAATTTATAATCTAACTATGCCTCACAATTCATCATCTGACATCATCCCCAGGGTTGGGGAGACCTTATCACCTTAATTAACCCTCCCTTCATAACAATCATGCTAAACGACTCAATGTTTACACATATTCCTTCATAAAATCCTAAATACACCTCTGACTATTCTTTAAAAGTTGATGCCCAGACATAAATGTGTCAAATGAATTGAGAATTTGCCCCCTTCCCCAGCTGTCAAGTCTTTCCACGTCAATATAACCTTACATGTTGTGACACTTGCTATTAACGGGACTATATGGTGACACGAAACTACTAGATCAGCTAAGTTGAGACTACAAAAATATAACAGGACAGAATTCAGTATTTATTTTCAACTTTGTAATATCAATATTATTTCCTCTTTGCCTACTTTAGTGTTCACTAGCTTGAAATAAACTTACAGGCTTGAAATGAACATTAATATAATCAAAGAGAATCTAGCATTTCGTTTATCTGGCAACACTAAATAAAAATCTCGACAAACATAAGAAGAGAAATGGAATGACAATTATTTGTTCAAATTTCATACAATTTTGCAGCTCGCTTGTTTTCCAATAATTTTGAGCAATATTATGCCATGTTTTTTTTTTGTCTGCCATGTGCTATTGTGAAAGACAAATTTGATGGTATAATTGGTGTGCCATTGAGAAATGTAACCCTCATGTCCATAGAATTAAGCTTCTGTTCCCCTCAAAGTTGGAAGGCTGAAAACTATTTATATTGTCGCATCAGTGAAATCAGTATCGGTATTACCTGAAGTTGACGGAGTACTTGTTTACATGTTTAACTTCAGTTTCAATAATGTACACAGCCATGTACTGGAAGTTTAACATCCTAAGGTATAACAACGTGCATAATTCCAAGAAGAATTTTATAAGTTGTGTAAGAATGTCATACTTCGATGTATATGAAAATATTGGAATTATCGGAAATGGGTGTATTTAAATGTATTTTAATATTTTTAGAATGAATTAGCAACAGTTGAATTCAATACTTTCACTAACACCTCTAGTTGTCGGAATTAAGAATTAATACTTTGAGGAACTCTGCAACACTCGTTTATATTTTATATTCTCGGGACATATACCTTCTATAAATGTTTACGGTCTTAAGTTCAGATGTGATTTTCATGTCTCTTAAGTTTAATGAAAGACTGTCAATGTACAACATTTCTTGAATCATTTCAATTCCCACTAAATTGTTATCAAGTAATCGCTTTTAATTTCTCGAATCCCTTCGGGCAAAAATCTTCTCGTTTTGAAAAATTTCCATCCCTTTATCGTATAACATCATATCGAATTCTAAGGCCTTCATAACTTGTGGGTTTCTCATCAACGTATCTCTCAATTCTGATTTATTGGAAGAATGATCATAAACCTGGCTTAAATCTGTTTCGTATCGTCCTTCGTGAGTTTTCCGATCGCATTTACCCTCAAACGGTATGTTGTAGATGTGTGTAAGCATTTTCAAAGATGAACTGAAATGTTCAGTCATCCCAATAAATGCAAACCAGTTTTCCAAGTTAGCAGATATGTAGTCGAACAAAACTGTAAGTTCAGCAGAGGTCAGAACATTTGCAAAATATTGTCTCTGTCGGAACCAGCATTGGCTTACATTGGTCACATTTGTCACATTGGTTTGAAACTCTTTTAAAATATACTGATCACTGGTGCTAACCTTTTTTAAAGGCCAATCATTTAAACAAAATACAGGCTGGATAAGAAGTTGATAAAAGAAATAACTTCCCTGGTATATCGCCCATTCTTCCAAGGTAAATTTATCCACCCTCGTAGGGCCACAGAGTTGGTCCCCGCGGTTACGATGGCAATAGAAATATGAGGATATAACTCGTTCGATTGGATCTCTCATGAATGTAAAATATGAACATTTTCGGTTATCTGTAAAATAATCACACATTCCAAACGAATAGCCACCTATGAAATATTTCATTTGATTGTATTTTCTGCCCTCCCGTGTTCGTAAGTGAAGCTCCATTCTTCCAGGAGCATGTACTAGAAACGGCTCTGGTCCATCGATGATCCCTTTACGCTGCATTCTCCTCATGCAAGATTTGATCGTGGTTCCAGCTGCTTTGTTATGGTGAACAAATACAACGACGCCATTCGAGTAATCCCGTAGTGTAAGACCGCCTGGTTGTCCTTTGGTGAAGAAGTTTGGAAGTGGTGTACCTGAAGGACCGTAAAGTTGGACAAGAAACGTTCGACGTTCGTCGGACACCTCGACTATGTCACTTGGTGAGGTGGTAGAGGAACCGATCCTGAAAAGAGAACAATTATACTCATTTTGTACTACCAGGTGTACATGTGAATAGCCAAAAAGTGCGGCGGGGAGGGGGTGGTGTGTGTTTAAATGTAACTTAATATGGGTTACAATGCTACGAAAGCCCATTCGTGCCATCGACAATGTTTGGCCCATTAGAATATAATGTTGGTTCAGTTTTGGTCAAAGAAACAAATAGAGAACAAATCAGTATGTTGTAACTTGTTTTTCAAATCCTTCGATATAAATGTCAAAAAGTTCTATTTGGCTTTCATAACAGTTTATGAATCTGACGTAGAAGATTATTACAGTAACAGATAATTTAATTTGATTTTAAAAGACTAGTTAATCAGAGAGAACAGATCAATTTCATATATCGTAACAGATTAATTAATCTGCCATATCAGTTAAGTCATTCTGTCGTAGCATATTGGTAAACCTGTTGTAACAGAATATTTAATCTGTCATAACAGATTATTTAATCTGTCATAACAGATTAGTTCATCTTTCATAACAGATTAGTTAATCTGTCGAACCATCTATTGTATTGTCGTAACAGATTAGTTAATCTGCCGCAAGAGATTAGTAGATCTGTCTTTACATATTAGTATATTTGTGGTAACATATTAGTTTATCTGGTGTGAAAGATTTTACTGTCGAAGCAGTGCATTAGTTTTGAATCGATAGTTGAAGAGCAGGACACAAAACCAGCAATTTCTTATCGATGTCGTACGTACATACCAAATATTTGCTTTATACCTTTGGTCCACTGAACAATTTGGTACATATACATTCCTACAGCTGTATCATTTGACGTAAATGTTTTCAATATTTTGAGCAAGGGGAGCAAGAAGCATAGAAAGGCTTTGGCTGTTTGTCACGTTAAGCATTGCGCAATACGTATACCACGATTCTATGATATAAACTCTTTCATATAAAAACATTCCGTTCGCTTGGGGTGGGGGGGGGGGAATAAGGATCATTTTTCAACAGGCCCTATGGTTTATGCACATATCTATTGCTGAGCTCAGTTACCATCTTTACACAGTCCAGCACCCGTGGCTATTTATTAACTATTTTCATTTCGTGCTCAACTTTATTGACAACAATCGCATCAACATGTTGACCACCATCCTACTACTACAATACTAATAAGCCTAACATAGGTATATAGCTACGTATTGTACTGAAGGCTGGGATACGTAAGTACCTTCTAATATATATAACTCAAACGATGCGGAATTCATCGCCTTGACCAACTGCTATCTTTATAGACCAAATCTTTTGAACAATAGGTAACTTACCATGTGTTGAAGTGGCATTCTTTATATTTTCAGTAATTGGAACTACTGTTAAATCCCATGATGGTATCCGCATTTGTTCGGCAAACTCGCCGTACGGTCGTATGTTAGAATACCAGCCTCTGTTTGATTTATTGAACACTACTTGCACACTTCGCAGTTACGTACCTTGTGTGTAGAGTGTGCGTATTGTAGTAATTAGGTCGCCATAGTCAGCACAATCATAAGAAAAACTGATTTTTCGCAGAATATTGCTTTTTAGTTTACAAGATATAAATCATATGTTTGACGGAGAGCAATCGTAACACATCTTAAAGCATTTCAATACTTCTGTAATTAAACAAACACGAAACGAAAAACTAATAACCTGGTCACGTGATCTTTGTTAACAACTGTTGCATATCCATTAGCTATTTCATGGTGATCTGTCACTTGATTTTCGTATGAAAGAACAGTCAAGTCCGATAAAACTATACTGAACCAATCGGCACCGCTTTAGCAAGCTTACAAAATAATCAATCTAAAACCGTTTTCCAGAAGCAACCATATTCGCTTTGATCAAGTAAGAGCGTTGTGAGTAAACGAGAACCAACATGGACTTTCGAGGGTTTGAGGATAATTTCCACTGAAAACAAATGTTATGAACGGTTTATTTTCAAACACTCAGTCCGACACGAAACTGAACGAAGGTTGATGTATTTAACGTTGCTGAATATATTACTCTTCCAATTAACAGAAACTGGGCGCCCCAATGTAATTAATGGAGGAGAGAGTCGATTACCACAGAAATCACACATTGAACCACGTACTTAAGGGACCCGCCGGATAGCATACGGAAAATGCGACTTTTCCAATGTCCCGGCTCTTGAAAGCGGGGTTGGGCAGTATCATGTTTCTGACTTCGCTTTCCAAGTAGACATGCACTCTGTTACGTATTTGGATGCCTCATCTGGATTTTAGGTTCAAACACCGTGTTGACACACGCAACTATTCGAATTTACAATTTAGACTTGTGATCTCCCACTCATAACAGCACACTGTTCTAGATTTCATGAGGATTTAGATGTAATTTTGTGGGAATTAAAAGAAATTTTTAATATTCTCCTGATGGCCATGCATGTTTGTTATTAATCATCTTACAAACTTGAATATGTTGCAGTTTGGTTATAGTCTTCTAATTCTTCCCAGTCTGGTGGTTTCTCCCTTCTTTATATATTGAAACAGGTTTAACAAATAATGAATAATTTCTCATGGCAGATTAAATACTCTGTCAGATTATTTAATGTTTACCTTACAGTTCCTTATACCTACATGCAGGTAGGCACCGTGTACGTACCTCTTCCACCGGGAAGCGGACTCGCTACGACAATAACTATGTGTTCACAATAGTTTATATGCGATCAAGTCATGTGGTAAAGCCATTGTCGACAGCTTAGGTGGTGACTTTGGTGGGAACGTTTGACGTTGACTCTCACTGTCTAAAGTATATGGGGCTTACATTTCGCAAAACGATACAACAAAGTATCATGTCAACACACAAGGTTACAAGGTTATGTCAGCAACAGTTAAGGGTGTGTTGAAAACCTTGGATAAAAATCTTAAACTCACAATACCAGATTATACGCTTACACTATACGACCCATAACAATGAACAATGAATAAAGACACCTTCCCTTGTATAGCCTAACCTGGTATATAATTGTTGCACAGTGATGCGTGAAGTGTAACGTTAGGCAATAAACAGAAACTGTCAGGCTTGATAAGACAGAGTTGATTATACCTTTAGATTGCAAACATTAAGGCGTTTTTTAAATAAAGGTGAGAAAAGCAGTTCTCTCTATTGTTGAGAAGCAAGAAATGACGAAAGGTCACTAAATAAGGTGACAAAGTAATACACAGTTCAAAATAATTGTTGGATACAGTAAGCAGAAGATTGCGACATTTACCCACAACTTGACAATTAATCTAGAAACCTTGTGTATGATAGCTATATGATGTAGCATGGCAGAAGGGAAATCACGAGAAAAAATAGCCTTTTAAGAAGAAAGAAAAATTCTTCAACTTATTATGACCTCTATATACCTAGCATACTATGTAGTAAGTTTTGTATATAAATCGTTACAAATATTTTACCTATACACTCTGTAAGCAGTTGAGCAAAATAAAAAGTTCAGTACACTTATGTTTGGTAAAATGTGTGCAATTATTTTACAAACCTTCCGATTTTCATGAGTAAAAGTTCGCTGTATGGGCTACGTACAATCAATATTCGCGAATTGCTCAATTGTTTAGGAAGACGAGTATTAGCCTATCAACAAGATCATGATATAGGCTAGACTCGGCCTAGGTTTGGATATGGTTATCGCGTGTAGATGACGCAAAGGCTAAGCATTACGGTATATGCAGGTATATGTGGTTTATACAAAGTTAGTACAGCTACATGGCGAACAATGCAAGACGTGACGTGAACATAAGTTTGACCAGGCCTATATACTGTCGTTTACAGTATATGTCAGTATATATATGGAGCGAGTGAACACATACGCCGGCTAGTCACTCTACTTATAGTTTCTCTACATAAGGCTATATGGACTTCCGGAGTAGATATATGTCTAGTTTGAAGCCTGATAGCGAGCAACAGTTTTTATCATTAAAACGTGTTTCTTTTTGTATTTTCGAGTGGAACATATTACTCTGTCATGGGAATAACACCTGATAATAGTGCAGAAGTATATGCATGCACATTTCGGTGCAAATCGAAAATCTTGCAGGGATGTACTACTGATTCCTAGCACTTCCGCACACACTATACAACCTATAACTATGGTCCCTCCAGATCCCATAGGATTATTTGTTTTCAGCTAGCAAAATAATAATTGAAGGAACAAATCAATTTTGTTATCAAATTTGTACATGTATATGGATACCATATTTCGTCTACCATGTTTGAATATTCTGTTTTTAATGATAGCGTTGAAGTATGATATACTAACTTGTACTTACTCTGTTCCTTGCCGAGGAGCTATTTGCCGCCAGTTTGATTTTTGCAGCTTGGTCGCGACACTAATCCAAGAATGATGACTTGAAAAACACAACAATATCATTAACAAAGTAACACTCAAAACCGAGTATATGAAACGAGAATGCCCGTAACCCATCATCTTGTAAAGCCATTAACAGACTAGTTCCGAGTTAAAGCTGCAACAGAGACATTATTGTTACGTTCACTTTTTCATTATTTTTTGGGGGCACAAAAAACGTCATCGCGTGCAGTTTGAATTCGGTCAACCATAACGTTTGCTTAAGAGCCAAATCACTGTCATGCGCGAGTGAAACTTTATTCTGCAGTGTGGTATAACTGTCAGCGAGTAAGATATAGTAAACAGTCTTAATATATATCTCCAGATATATTATGGACTCTACAGGGACATGATATAGTTCGTACTTGACGAAGCGGGTATAGAATAGTTTGTGATATGAGGACCTGCAGTAACGCACTGTTTAGAAAGAAGTGACCCCATGACGTCACACACTGGTGAGACCTGGTCTTAATATGTACAAGCCTAAGCGGGGAACTTCAAACTGCGTTCCCTTTTCGGAATTAACATGTGACAGTAAAGTTCAGACCAAAATTTCAATGGGTTCTTCACATCAAGAGACCCAAGTCTATCGGAATCACAACATCACAGCCAAAACGGAATTACGAGCTGAAAACGATCCCTACAGAATAGAAAAGCACACAAACACACGCAAACTAAATGAAATACATTAAGCAACAACCACATCTAAACATCAAAAGGGTAGGTGGTCATGGACTGCTCGTAGTAGTGATAAAGCAATTGTGTATCATTACTATTCCTAATTACGAGGAAACGCATTGACAGAGACGGTGTCTCATTGCGTGTTTGTAATCTTCGAATTGTAATTTCCAGGCACTTTTGATGTCTGTCAAATAAGTCTTTGTTAGATTAATTATAAATGAAGGCCTCACTGGGCATGGGCGCAGATCCTGGTGGGGTCAGCGGGACGCGTCCCCACCAACTTTGTCAGTGGTGGGGACATGATGTAACGTGTTCCCACCAATTGTCTTGACCAAACGCTGTATTTCAAGTTACTCTGTATTAAACTTTGGTGCAGTTTGATGCAGCATTTTGTGAAAATGACATGCAGCAGTTCTCATTTTATGATATTTATCCACAATTTTTAAATATTGGACGGACATCGCATTTGCGGCAGTCTATAATTGTTTACTGGATAGGACCCCAAACCCATCGTATATACAAAAGTCTAATTGGTTTTCTTTGTCCCCTGAATTTTTTCTGCAGACGCCCATGTATTTCCCCAGACTAAATATCTAAGCCATGATATCTAGAATTTAAAGAGGTTTGTGAGCATCATTTATTTATTTATTTACTTTACAAAATTTCTATAGCGCCTTATCCAATCAGAAATTGCTCTAAGGCGCTTTACAGTAAAATACAAACAAACATGATATACAAATATATAAATCGATCATGTAAGGTATAAAAGGGGTAGAAAATTTGTTATATACCATCTGACAATAAATTGTATAAAAAAACTGCAAATGGGAAATCGAAATTTATACAAACAAATTCTTAAAATTTAAAATATATAAATATGTGTAAAATTAAAATTTTAAAAGCGCTATAAATGCAAAATGGAAAATGCGTTGTAATAATGTGACAATATAAATAGTATAGAAAGCACGGTTAATGGAATGCAGATCTAAATAGAAAGGTTTTGACTAGTTATTTTAAATTCATCTATATTTTTGGCACACTTAGCTTCCTCCGATAACCTGTTCCATAATGTCGCAGATGAGTAATCGAAACGCCTGTTTCCGTATGTAGAAGTTTCAATGACAGGTTTGGTAAGTAAGGACTTGGATTCTGAGCGTAGAGATCGAGTAGGCTTGTATTTATGTATTAATTCAGAGAGGCAGATAGGGGCTAAACCATTAAGTGACTTATATGTATATAACAGAATCTTATAATTGAACCTGCAATGAATAGGCAACCAATGTAAGTCACGTAATACAGTTGTAATATGCTCGTGTCTACGAGTGCGACTTACAAGCCGTGCAGCGCGATTCTGAACTCGCTGAAGGCGATCGGTCAGCTTGTGAGGCAGGCCATATAGCAGGGCATTGCAGTAATCCAGTTTTGACCTCACAAGGGCATGGATTAAAGTCTTACACGCATCATCTGAGATATACCTTCTAATTTTGCCAATATTTCGGATCTGCCAATAACAGGACTTACAGATAGAGTCAACTTGATTATCCATGGTAAGACTGTGATCAAGATATATACCTAAATTCTTTACTTTAGGAACTGAACATATGGTGTTAGATCCCATATTTATATACAAGTCTTGAATAGCATGACCCTGAAATTTTGGTGAAAATACAATGAACTCAGTTTTGTCCTGATTAAGTTCAAACAATTAGCCCGCATCCAACTGCCTATATCTGAAAGGCATGCTTGGAGCTTTAATGATACATCATTCCAGGACTCAAGGGCACCAAAATTCAAATACAATTGCGTATCATCAGCATAACAATGATGGTTGATGTTATGGCGCTGAATTATTTCTCCAACTGCACGGGTAAACATACAATATATCAAAGGACCAAGTACAGATCCATGTGGTACCCCAAACCTTAGCTATTTCTCATCAGATATAACATTATCAATTTGTATACATTGCACTCTGTCCCTAAAATAGGACTTAAACCATTTTAATGAGTTTGACGCAATTCCAAAAGTATGTTGGAAACGATTAAATAAGATATCATGATCACTAAGATCGAAGGCTGCCGATAGGTCCAAAATGACCATCATTGTTTGGGACCTCTTGTCAAGAGCTGCAGCAATATCGTTATGTACTCTTAGTAAAGCTGACTCAGTTGAATGGTACTGGCGATATGCAGATTGGATATTAACATGCAAAGCATTGGCATTTCAGTGATGTTGAAGGCGTATTGCAACAACTTTTTCTACGAGTTTGGATATAAAAGGTAAATTTGATACAGGTCGGCAGTTTTTAAACACTTCTTTATTCATACCAGGCTTTTTGAGCAGTGGTTTAATAATAGAACGCTTAAATCAAGACGGCACCTTTGATTCAATGAGTGATTGGTTTATGATGGCGGTTATAATTGGCAGGGGTGCATCGATACATTGCTTCAATAGCCAGGTATGTATAGGATCCAAACTGCAGGACTTTGTT
The DNA here is from genome assembly GCF_037975245.1 of Apostichopus japonicus. Classification (NCBI taxonomy): domain Eukaryota; kingdom Metazoa; phylum Echinodermata; class Holothuroidea; order Aspidochirotida; family Stichopodidae; genus Apostichopus; species Apostichopus japonicus. The sequence goes on along the minus strand of NC_092576.1, from coordinate 1,719,228 downwards.
GGGGAGCTTGTAATTAGCTTCCGTACCTCTTCTTCGGTGGCAGGAGAGAAAGATTCTAGAGGACAACCACCAAAAATACTATCGTCTGCCATTATGTCTACACTGGGCGTGACATCACAAGTATCATATTCCTCACGAATAGCTGCTACCTTGTTTATAAAGAAATCACCAAACTGATTAGCAAGACTTTCATTAGGTCTGGGAAGTGTTATTTTCGACGATCTGGGAGGTATATTTGCCAACAAATTTCATGTACGTTTCGCGCAAACCCATGGTCGCGCTCCGTTTAGATAGTATCAGAGAACAGACACGCGTCCCCACCATTATCCAAGACTGATCTGCGCCCATGTCACTGGGGTTATTAAAAGGATCGAAACGGCCAGATGCTACCCACATAAGTCGTTTGTCATTAAGTCAAGATTCGTCCTTGTCAAGCTTGTATTCATGATGCATGGACTGGTGGAATCGGGAGGGGGTGGGGGGACGGGGGGAAGAAAGAGTTAAATGGGGAGGAGATCAAGTCCAATAGTAGCATTGAAAAGATAAAGCTCGCAAAAGATAGCAAAAATAATGTTCATTAACATAATGTACCACAGAACATAAAATTGAACAGCTATCTATTTTGGTGGGTGTCACAAAATTCGACGGACTCTTGACATCTATCTTCAAAGTTTCTAATAAAAGTGGAAATTTTGCTGTAGCGTAATCACACGTGGATCGAGGCTGTGAGGTTGTTCAAAATATTAGTTATCACAAATCTGCGTTGAGACTTAATTATGTTGCTAATTTATAGTCTAAATATGCCTCACAATTCATCATCTGACATCATTCCCAGGGTTGGGGAGACCTTATCGGACCCTCTCTACATAAGAATCGGGCTAAACGACTCAATGACTACACATATTCCTTCATAAAATCATAAATCCACCTCTTTTCTCTATTCTCTAAAAGTTGATGCCCCGACATTAATATGTCATATGAATTGAGAATTTGCCCCGTCCCCCAGATATGAAGTCTTTTTCACGTCAATATAACCTTACATGTTGTGACACTTGCTCTTAACGGGACTATATAGTGACACGAAACTACTAGCTAATCTAAGTTGAGACTACAAAAAATATAACAGGACAGAATTCAGTATTTATTTACAAGTTTGTAATATCAATTTTATTTCCTCTTTGCCTACTTTAGTGTTCACAAGCTTGCAATATAAACTTACAGGCTTGAAATTCACATTAGTATAATCAGAGAGAATCTAGCATTTCGTTTATCTGGCAACACTAAATAAAAAGCTCGCCAAACATAAGAAGAGACTGAAATGGAATGACGATTATTTGAGCAAATCTCATAAAATTTTGCAGCTCGCTTGTTTTTCAAAATTTTGAGCAATATTATGCCATGTTTTTTAGGGGTTGGTTTTTTCTGCCATGTGTTATTGTGAAAGACAAAGTTGGTGGTATAACTGGTATGCCATTGAGAAATGCAACCGTCATGTCCATAGAATTAAGCTTCTGTTCCGCTCAAAGTTGGAAGATTGAAAACTACAACTGTTATTGTCGCATCAGTGAAATCAGTATCGGTATTACTTGAAGTTGACAGAGTATTTCTTTACTTGTTTAACTTCAGTTTCAACAATGCATACAGCCATGTATTGGAAGTATAACATCCTAAGGTATAAGAACGTGCAAAATTCCAAGAAGAATTTTAGAAGCCGTGTAAGAATATAATACCTCGATGAATGTGAAAGTATTGGAATTTATCGGAAATATTTACATGTATTTGAGTATTTTTTAGAATGAATTAGCAACAGTTGAATTCAATACTATAACTAACACCTCTAGCTGTCGGAAATAAGAATTAATACTTTGAGGGACTCTGCAACACTCGTTTATATTTTATATTCTCGGGACATATACGTTCTATAAATGTTTACGCTCTTAAGTTCAATGAAAGAGTGTCAATGTACAACATTTCTTGAATCATTTTTAATTCTCACTAAATTGTTATCAAGTAATCGCATTTAATTTCTCGAACCCCTTCGGGCAAAAACCTTCTCCTCGTTTTGAAAAATTTCCATCCCTTTATCGTATAACAACATATCAAATTCTAAGGCCTTCATAACTTGTGGGTTTCCCATCAACGTATCTCTTAATTCTGATTTGTTGGAAGAATGATCATTAACCTGGCTTAAATCTGTTTTGTATCGTCCTTCGTTAGTTTTCCGATCGCATTTATCCTCAAACGGTATGTTGTAGATGTGTGTAAGCATTTTCAAAGATGAACTGAAATATTCAGTCATCCCAATAAATGCAAACCAGTTTTCCAAGTTAGCAGATATGTAGTCGAACAAAACTGTTAGTTCAGCAGAGGTCAGAACATTTGCAAAATATTGTCTCTGTCGGAACCAGCATTGTCTTACATTGGTCACATTTGTCACATTGGTTTGAAACTCTTTTAAAATATACTGATCACTGGTGCTAACCTTTTTTAAAGGCCAATCTTTTAAACAAAATACAGGCTGGATAAGAAGTTGATAAAAGAAATAACTACCCTGGTATATCGCCCATTCTTCCAAGGTAAAGTTATCCACCCTAGTAGGGCCACAAAGTTGGTCCCCGCGGTTACGATGGCAATAGAAGTATGAGGATATAACTCGTTCGATTGGATCTCTCATGAATGTAAAATATGAACATTTTCGGTTATCTGTAAAATAATCACACATTCCAAACGAATAGCCACCCATGAAATATTTCATTTGCTTGTATTTTCTGCCCTTTCGTGCTCGTAAGTGAAGCTCCATTCTTCCAGGAGCATGTACTAGAAACGGCTCTGGTCCATCGATGATCCCTTTACGCTGCATTCTCCTCATGCAAGATTTGATCGTGGTTCCAGCTGCTTTGTTATGGTGAACAAATACAACGACGCCATTCGAGTAATCACGTAGTGTAAGACCTCCTGGTTTTCCTTTGGTGAAGAAGTTTGGAAGTGGTGTTCCTGAAGGACCGTAAAGTTGGACAAGTAACGTTCGACGTTCGTCGGACACCTCGACCCTGTCACTTGGTGAGGTGGTAGAGGAACCGATCCTGAAAAGAGAACAATTAAACTCATTTTGTACTACCAGGTGTACATGTGAATGGGCAAAAAGGAGGGGGAGGGGGTGGTGTGTGTTTAAATGTAACTTAATATGGGTTACAATGCTACGAAAGCCCATTCGTGCCATCGACAATGTTTGGCCCATTGGAAATAATGTTGGTTCAGTTTTGGTCAAAGAAACAAATAGAGAACAAATCAGTATGTTGTAACTTGTTTTTCAATCCGTCGATATAAATGTCATAACGTACTATTAAGCTTTCATAACAGTTTATGAATCTGACGTAGAAGATCATTGCATAAGCAGTAACAGATAATTTAATTTGATTTTAAGAGATTGGTTAATCAGAGATAACAGATCAATTTCATATATCGTAACAGATTAATTAATCTGCCATATCGGTTTAGTCATTCTGTCCTAGCATATTGGCAAACCTGTTGTAACAGATTATTTAATCTGTCATAACATATAAGTTAATCTTTCAAAACATATAAGTTAATCTGTCATAACAGATTTGTTAATCTGTCGAACCATCTATTGTATTGTCGTAACAGATTAGTTAATCTGCCGCAAGAGATTAGTAGATCTGTCTTTATATATTAGTATACTTGTGGTAACATATTAGTTTATCTGCTGTGAAAGATTATTTTACTGTCGAAGCAGTGCATTAGTTTTGAATCGATAGTTGAAGAGCAGGATACAAAACCAGCACTTTCTTATCGATGTAGTACGTACATACCAAATATTTGCTTTATAGCTTATGTCCACTGAACAATTTGGTACATATACATTCCTCCAGCGTTAATGTATGATTTGACGTTAATGTTTTCAATATTTTGACCAAGGGGAGCAAGAAGCATATAGAAAGGCTCTGGCTGTTTGTCACTTTAAACATTGCGCAATACGTATACCACGATTCTATGATGTAAACTCGTTCATATAAAAACATTCCGTTCGCTTGGGGTGGGGGGGGGGTAATGATCATTTTTCAACAGGCCCTATATATGGTTTATGCACATATCTATTGATCAGCTCAGTTACCATCTTTACACAGTCCAGCACCCGTGGCTATTGATTAACTATTTTCATTTCGTGCTCAACTTTATTGACAACAATCGCATCAACATGTTGACCACCATCCTACTACTACAATACTAATAAGCCTAACATAGGTATATAGCTACGTATTGTACTGATAGGCTAGGATACGTTAGTACCTTCTAATATATATATGACTCAAACGATGCGGAATTCATCACCTTGACCAACTGCTACCTTTATAGACCAAATCTGTTGAACAATAGGTAACTTACCATGTGTTGAAGTGGCATTCTTTATATTTTTCAGTGATTGGAACTACTGTTAAATCCCATGATGGTAACCGCATTTGTTCGGCAAACTCGCCGTACGGTCGTATATTAGAATACCAGCCTATGTGTGTTTTAGTGAACACTTCTTGTACACTTCGCAGGAACGTACCTTGTGTGTAGAGAGTGTGTATTGTAATTAGGTCGCCATAGTCAGCATAATCATAAGAAAAACTAATTTTTTCGCAGAATATTGCTTTCTAGTTTACAAGATATTAATCATATGTTTGACGGAAAGCAATCGTAACAAATCTTAAAGCATTTCAATACTTATGTAATTAAACAAACACGAAACGAAAAACTAATAACCTGGTCACGTGATCCTTGTTGATCAACTGTTGCATATCCATTAGCTATTTAATGGTGATCTGTCACTTGATTTTCGTATGAAAGAACAGTCAAGTCCGATAAAACTATACTGAACCAATCGGCACCGCTTTAGCAAGCTTACAAAATATTCAATCTAAAACCGTTTTCCAGAAGCAACCATATTCGCTTTGATCAAGTAAGAGCGTTGTGAGTAAACGAGAACCAACATGGACTTTCGAGGGTTTGAGGATAATTTCCACTGAAAACAAATGTTATGTACGGTTTATTTTCAAACACTCAGTCCGACACGAAACTGAACGAAAGTTGATGTATTTAACGTTGCTGGACACATTAGTCTTCCAATTAACATAAACTGGGCACCCAATGTAATTATTGGAGGAGAAAGTCGATTACCACAGAAATCACACATTGAGCCAATTACTTAAGGGGCCCCGCCGGATAGCATACGGAAAATGCGACTTTTCCAAATGTCCCGGCTCTTGAAAGTGGGGTTGGGCAGTATCATGTTTTTGACCTCGCTTTCCAAGTAGACATGCACTCTGTTACGTATTTTGATGCCTCATCTGGATTTTAGGTTCAAACACCGTGTTGACACACGCAACTATTCGAATTGACAATTTAGACTTGTGATATCCCACTCATAACAGCACATTGTCCTGGATTTCATGAGGATTTAGATGTAATTTTGTGGGAATTTAAAGAAATTTTTAATATTCTCCTGATGGCCATGCATGTTTGTTATTAATCATCTTACAAACTTGAAGATGTTGCAGTTTGGTTATAGTCTTCTAATTCTTCCCAGCCTGGTGGTTTCTCCTTTGTTTATATATATAATTTGAAACAAGTTTACTAAATAATGAATAATTTCTTACGGCAGATTAAATACTCTGTCAGATTATTTAATATTTATCTTACAGTTCTTTATACCAACATGCAGGTATAGGTACATTGTACGTACCTCTTCCACCGGGAAGCGGACTCGATACGACAATAACTATGTGTTCACAATAGCTGTATATGCGATCAAGTCATGTGGTAAAGCCATTGTCGACAGCTTAGGAGGCTACTTTGGCGGGAATGTTTGATGTTGACTCTCACTGTCTAAAGTATATGGGGCCTACATTTCGCAAAACGATACAACAAGGTATCATATCAACACACAAGGTTACAAGGTTATGCCAGTAGCAACAGTACAGGGTGTGTTGAAAACCTTGGATAAAGATCTTAAACTCACAATACCAGATTATACGCTTACACTACAACCCGTAATTGAACAATGAGTAAAGACACCTTCCCTGGTATAGCCTAACCTGCTATATAATTGTTGCACAGTGATGCGTGAAGTGTAACGCTAGGCAATAACCAGAAACTGTCAGACTCGATAAGACAGAGCTGATTATATCTTTAGATTGCAAACATTAAGGCGTTAAATAAAGGTGAGAAAAGCAGTTCTCTATATGGGTGCGAAGCAAGAAATGACGAAGGGTCTTTCAATTAGGTGAAAAAGTAATACACGGTTCAAAATAATTGTTGGATACAGTAGCCTAACCTGAAGATTGCGACATAAACCCACAACTTGACAATTAATCTAGAAACCTTGCGTATGATAGCTATATGATGTATCATGGCAGAAGGGAAACCATGAGAAAAGTAGCCTATTAAGAAAACTGAAGAAAAATTCTTCAACTTATTATGACCTCTATATACCTATCATACTATCTAGTAAGTTTTGTATGTAAATTGATACAAATATTTTACTTATTACACTCTGTAAGCAGTTGAGCAAAAGAAAAAGTTCAGTACACATATGTTAGGTAAAATGTGTGCAATTATTTTACAAAACTTTCGATTTTCATGAGTAAAAGTTCGCTGTATGGGCTAAGTACAATCAAGATTCGCGAATTGCTCAATTGTTTAGGAAGACGAGTATTTAGCCTATCAACAAGATCATGATATAGGCTAAACTCCGCGTAGGTTTGGATATGGTTATCGCGTGTAGATGACGCATAGGCTAAGCATTACGGTATATGCAGGTATATGTGGTTTATATAATCCTATACAACTATATGGCGAACAATGCAGGGCGTGACGTGAACATAAGTTTGACCAGGCCTATATACTGTCGTTTACAGTATATGTCAGTATATATATGGAGCGAGTGAACACATACGCCGGCTAGTCACTCTACTTATAGTTTCTCTACATAAGGCTATATGGACTTCCGGAGTAGATATATGTCTAGTTTGAAGCCTGATAGCGAGCAACATTTTTTATCATTAAAACGTTTTTCTTTTTGTATTTTCGAGTGGAACATATTACTCTGTCATGGGAATAACACCTGATAGTAGTGCAGAAGTATATGCATGCACATTTCGGTGCAAATCGAACCAATCGAAAATCTTGCAGGGATGTGCTACTGATTCCTAGCACTTCCGCACATACTACACCTTACTATATGATCCCTCCAGATCCCGTAGGATTTTGTTTTCAGCTAGCAAAATAATAATTGAAGGAACAAATCAATTTTGTTATCAAATTTGCACATGTATATGGATACCATATTTCGTCTACCATGTTTGAATATTCTGTTTTTAATGATAGCGTTCAAGTATGATATACTAACTTGTACTTACTCTGTTCCTTGCCGAGGAGCTATTTGCCGCCAGTTTGATTTTTGCAGCTTGGTCGCGACACTTATCCAAGAATGATGACTCGAAAAACACCACAATATCATTAACAAAGTAACACTCAAAACCGAGTATATGAAACGAGAATGCCCGTAACCCATCATCTTGTAAAACCATTAACAGACTAGTTCCGAGTTAAAGCTGCAACAGAGACACATATTGTTACCTTCACTTTTTCATTATTTTTGGGGGAAACCAAAAACGTCATCGCGTGCAGTTTGAATTCGGTCAACCATAACGTTTGCTTAAGAGCCAAATAACTGTCATGGAAGCTTTATTCTGCAGTGTGGTATAACTGTCAGCGAGTAAGATATAGTATACAGTCTTAACATATATCTCCAGATATATTATGGACTCTACAGGGACATGATATAGTTCGCACTTGACGAAGCAGGTATAGATTACTTTGTGATATGAGGACCTGCAGAAACGCACTTTTTAGAAAGAAGTGACCGCATTACGTCACGCGCTGGTGAGAGGCAATCGATCATAACATGTACAAGACTAAGGGGAACATCAAACTGCGTTCCCTTTTCGGAATTAACATGTGACAGTAAAGTTCACACCAAAAGTTCAATGGGTTCTTCACATCAAGAGACCCAAGTCTATCAGAATCAAAACATCACAGCTAAAACGGAAATACGAGCAGAAAACGATCCCTACAGAATAGAAAAGCACACAAACACACGCAAAACAAATGAAGCAACAACCACATCTAAACATCAACAGGGTAGGTGGTTATGGACTGTTCGTAGTAGTGATAAAACCATTGTGTATCACTACTATTCCTAATTACGAGGAAACGCATTGACAGAGACGGTGTCTCACAGCGTGTTTGTAATCTTCGAATTGCAATTTCCAGGCACTTTTGATGTCTGTCAAATAAGTCTTTGTTAGATTAATTATAAATGAAGGCCTCACTGGGCATGGTCGCAGATCCTGGTGGGGACAGCGGGACGCGTCCCCACCAACTTTTTCAGTGGTGGGGACATGATATAGGCCTACCCTGTCCCCACCAATTTGACTTGACCAAATGCTGCATTTTAAATTCCCCTGTATTAAACTTTGGTTCAGTTTGATACAGCATTTTGTGAAAATGACATGCAGCAGTTCTCATTTTATTATATTTATCCACAGTTTTAAATATTGGACGGAAATCGCATTTGCCGCAGTCTATAATTGTTTATTGGATCATGAGGACCCCAAACCCATCGTATATACAAAAGTCTAATTGTATTATTTGTCCCCTGATTTTTTGTTTTGCAGACGCCCATATATTTCTCCAAACTAAATTTCTGAGCAATGATATCTAAAATTTAAGAAGGTTTGTGAGCATCATTTATTTATTTATTTTACAAAATTTCTATAGCGCCTTATCCAATCAGAAATTGCTCTTAAAGGCGCTTTACAGTCTGTAAAATACAAACAAACATGATAATTATACAAATATATAAATCGATCATGTAAGGTATAAAAGGGGTAGACAATTTGTTATATACCATCTGACAATAAATTGTATAATAAAAACTGCAAATGGGAAATCGAAAATTATACAAACAAATCCTTAAAATTTAAAATATATGAATAAGTGTAAAATTTAAATTTGAAAAGCGCTATAAATGCAAAATGGCAAATGCGTTGTAATAATATGTGACAATATAAATAGTATAGAAAGCACGATTAATGGAATGCAGATCTAAATAGAAAGGTTTTGATTAGTTATTTTATATTCATCTATATTTTTGGCACACTCAGCTTCCTCCGATAACCTGTTCCATAATGTCGCAGATGAGTAATCGAAACGCCTGTTTCCGTATGTAGAAGTTTTAATGATAGGTTTGGTAAGTAAGGACTTGGATTCTGAGCGTAGAGATCGAGTAGGCTTGTATTTATGTATTAATTCAGAGAGGTAGATTGGGGCTAAACCATTAAGTGACTTATATGTATAATTGAACCTGCAATGAATAGGCAACCAATGTAAGTCACGCAATACGGGTGTAATATGCCACTCGTGTCTACGAGTGCGACTTACAAGCCCGGTGCAGCGCGATTCTGAACTCGCTGAAGGCGATCGGTCAGCTTGTGAGGCAGGCCATATAGCAGGGCATTGCAGTAATTCAGTTTTGATGTCACAAGGGCATGGATCAAAGTCTTACACGCATCATCTGAGATATACCTTCTTATTTTGCCAATATTTCGGATCTGTCAATAACAGGACTTACAGATAGAGTCAACTTGATTATCCATGGTAAGATTGTGATCAAGATATATACCTAAATTCTTTACTTTAAGAACTGAACATATGGTGTTAGGTCCCATATTTATATACAAGTCTTGAATAGCACGACCCTGACATTTTGGTGAAAATACAATGAACTCAGTTTTGTCCTGACTAAGTTTCAAACAATTAACCCGCATCCAACTGTCTATATCTGAAAGGCATGCTTGGAGCTTTAATGATACATCATTCCAGGACTCAAGGGCACCAAAATTCAAATACAATTGCGTATCATCAGCATAACAGTGATGGTTGATGTTATGGCGCTGAATTATTTCTCCAACTGCACGGGTAAACATACAATATATCAAAAGACCACGTACAGATCCCTGTGGTACCCCAAACCTTAGCTGTTTCTCATCAGATATAACATTATCAATTTGCATACATTGCACTCTGTCCCTAAAATAGGACTTAAACCATTTTAATGAGTTTGACGCAATTCCAAAAGTATGTTGGAGACGATTAAATAAGATCTCATGATCAATAAGATCGAAGGCTGCCGATAGGTCCAAAATGACCATCATTGTTTTGGGACCTCTTGTCAAGAGCTGCAGCAATATCGTTATGTACTCTAAGTAAAGCTGAATCAGTTGAATGGTACTGGCGATATGCAGATTGGAGATTATCATGCAAAGCATTGGCATTTCAGTGATGTTGAACGCGTTTAGCAACAACTTTTTCTATGAGTTTGGATATAAAAGGTAAATTTGATACAGGTCGGTAGTGTTTTAAACACTTCTTTATTCATACCAGGCTTTTTGAGCAGTGGTTTAACAATAGAACGCTTAAATCAAGACGGCACCTTTGATTCAATGAGTGATTGGTTTATGATGGCGGTTATAATTGGCAGGAGTGCATCGATACATTGCTTCAATAGCAAGGTAGGTAAAGGATCCAAGCTGCAGGACTTTGTTGGGGAGCTTGTAATTAGCTTCCGTACCTCTTCTTCGGTGGCAGGAGAGAAAGATTCTAGAGGACAACCACCAAAAATACTATCGTCTGCCATTATGTCCACACTGGGCGTGGCATCAAAAGTATCATATTCCTCACGAATAGCTGCTACCTTGTTTATAAAGAAATCACCAAACTGATTAGCAAGACTTTCATTGGGTCTGGGAAGTGTTATTTTCGGCGATCTGGGAGGTATATTTGCCAACAAATTCCGTGTACGTTACTTGCGAACCCATGGTCGCGCTCCGCTCGGATAATGTCAGAGAACACACACACGTCCCCACCATTATCCAAGACTGATCTGCGCCCATGTCACTGGGGTTATTTAAAGGACCAAAACGGCCAGATGCTTCCCACATAGTCGTTTGTCATTAAGTCAAGATTCGTCCTTGTCAAGCTTGTATTCATGATGCATGGACTGGTTGAATCAGGGGAAGGAAAGGGGAGGAAGAAAAGAGTTAAATGGGGAGGAGATCAAGTCCAATAGTAGCATTGAAAAGATAAAGCTGGCAAAATATAGCAAAAATAATGTTCATTTACATTATGTACCACAGAACATAAAATTTAACAGCTATTTTGGTGGGTGTCACGAAATTCGACGGACTGTTGACATCAATCTTCAAAATTTCTAATAAAAGTGGAAATTTTGCTGAAGCGTAATCACACGTGGATCGAGGCTGTAATGTTGTTCAAAATATTCCTTATCACAACTCTGCGTTCAGACTCCATTATGTATCTAATTTATAATCTAACTATGCCTCACATTTCATCATCTAACATCATCCCCAGGGTTGGGGAGACCTTATCACCTTAACCCTCCCTTCATAACAATCATGCTAAACGACTCAATGTTTACACATATTCCTTCATAAAATCCTAAATGCACCTCGGACTATTCTTTAAAAGTTGATGCCCAGACATAAATATGTCAAATGAATTGAGAATTTGCCCCCTTCCCCAGCTGTGAAGTCTTTTCACGTCAATATAACCTTACATGTTGTGACACTTGCTCTTAACGGGACTATATAGTGACACGAAACAACTAGATAAGCTAAGTTGAGACTACAAAAAAATATAACATGACAGAATTCAGTATTTATTTACAAGTTTGTAATATCAATTTTTATTTCCTCTTTGCCTACTTTAGTGTTCACAAGCTTGCAATATAAACTAACAGGCTTGAAATTCACATTAATATAATCAGAGAGAATCGAGCATTTTGTTTATCTGGCAACACGAAATAAAAATCTCGCCAAGCATAAGAAGAGAAATGAAATGACGATTATTTGTTCAAATTTCATACAAGTTTGCAGCTCGCTTGTTTGTCAAACATTTAGAGCAATATCATGCCATGATTTTAAGGTTTTTGTCTGCCATGTGCTATTGTGATAGACAAAGTTTATGGTATAATTGGTATGTCATTGAGAAATGCAACACTCAGTTCCATAGAATTAAGCTTCTGTTCCTCTCAAAGTTGGAAGGCTGAAAACTATTTATATTGTCGCATCAGTGAAATCAGTATCGGTATTACCTGAAGTTGACGGAGTACTTGTTTACATGTTTAACTTCAGTTTCAATAATGTACACAGCCATGTACTGGAAGTTTAACATCCTAAGGTATAACAACGTGCATAATTCCAAGAAGAATTTTATAAGTTGTGTAAGAATGTCATACTTCGATGTATATGAAAATATTGGAATTGTCGCATATATTTACATGTATTTAAATATTTTTAGAATGAATTAGCAACAGTTGAATCCAATACTTTCACTAACACCTCTAGTTGTCGGAATTAAGAATTAATACTTTGAAGAACTCTGAAACACTCGTTTATATTTTATATTACCGGGACATATACCTTCTATAAATGTTTACGGTCTTAAGTTCAGATGTGATTTTCATGTCTATTAAGTTTAATGAAAGACTGTCAATGTACAACATTTCTTGAATCATTTTAATTCTCACTAAATTGTTATCAAGTAATCGCTTTTAATTTCTCGAACCCCTTCGGACAAAAACCTTCTTCTCGATTTGAAAAATTTCCATCCCTTTATCGTATAGCAACATATCGAATTCTAAGGCCTCCATAACTTGTGGGTTTCTCATCAACGAATCTCTCAATTCTGATTTGTTGGAGGAATGATCATTTACCTGGTTTAAATCTGTTTTGTATCGTCCTTCGTTAGTTTTCCGATCGCATTTATCCTCAAACGGTATGTTGTAGATGTGTGTAAGCATTTTCAAAGATGAACTGAAATATTCAGTCATCCCAATAAATGCAAACCAGTTTTCCAAGTTAACAGATATGTAGTCGAACAAAACTGTTAGTTCAGCAGAGGTCAGAACATTTGCAAAATATTGTCTCTGTCGGAACCAGCATTGTCTTACATTGGTCACATTTGTCACATTGGTTTGAAACTCTTTTAAAATATACTGATCACTGGTGCTAACCTTTTTTAAAGGCCAATCATTTAAACAAAATACAGGCTGGATAAGAAGTTGATAAAAGAAATAACTACCCTGGTATATCGCCCATTCTTCCAGGGTAAATTTATCCACCCTCGTAGGGCCACAGAGTTGGTCCCCGCGGTTACGATGGCAATAGAAATATGAGGATATAACTCGTTCGATTGGATCTCTCATGAATGTAAAATATGAACATTTTCGGTTATCTGTAAAATAATCACACATTCCAAACGAATAGCCACCTATGAAATATTTCATTTGCTTGTATTTTCTGCCCTTTCGTGCTCGTAAGTGAAGCTCCATTCTTCCAGGAGCATGTACTAGAAATGGCTCTGGTCCATCGATGATCCCTTTATGCTGCATACTCCTCATGCAAGTTTTGACTGTGGTTCCAGCTGCTTTGTTGTGGTGAACAAATACAACGACGCCATTCGAGTAATCACGTAGTGTAAGACCGCCTGGTTTTCCTTTGGTGAAGAAGTTTGGAAGTGGTGTTCCTGAAGGACCGTAAAGTTGGACAAGAAACGTTCGACGTTCGTCGGACACCTCGACTATGTCACTTGGTGAGGTGGTAGAGGAACCGATCCTGAAAAGAGAACAATTACACTCATTTTGTACTACCAGGTGTACATGTGAATGGCCAAAAAGGAGGGGGAGGGGTGGGTTGGTGTGTGTTTAAATGTAACTTAATATGGGTTACAATGCTACGAAAGCACATTCGTGCCATCGACAATGTTTGGCCCATTAGAAATAATGTTGGTCCAGTTTTGGTCAAAGAAACAAATAGAGAACAAATCAGTATGTTGTAACTTGTTTTTCAAATCCTTCGATATAAATGTCAAAACGTTCTATTTAGGTTTCATAACAGTTTATGAATCTGACGTAGAAGATTATTGTATAAGCAGTAACAGATAATTTAATTTGATTTTAAAAGACTAGTTAATCAGAGATAACAGATCAATTTCATATATCGTAACAGATAAATTAATCTGCCATATCAGTTTAGTCATTCTGTACTAGCATATTGGTAAACCTGTTGTAACAGAATATTTAATCTGTCATAACAGATTATTTAATCTGTCATAACAGATTAGTTCATCTTTCATAAGTTAATCTGTCGACCATCTATTGTATTGTCGTAACAGATTAGTTAATCTGCCGCAAGAGATTAGTAGATCTGTCTTAACATATTAGTATATTTGTGGTAACATATAAGTTTATCTGCTGTGAAAGATTATTTTACTGTCGAAGCAGGGCATTAGTTTTGAATCGATAGTTGAAGAGCAGGATACAAAACTAGCACTTTCTTATCGATGTAGTACGTACATACCAAATATTTAGCTTATGTCCACTAAACAATTTGGTAAATATACATTCCTACAGCGTTAATGTATCATTTGACGTTAATGTTTTCAATATTTTGACCAAGGGGAGCAAGAAACATATAGAAAGGCTTTGGCTGTTTGTCACGTTAAGCATTGCGCAATACGTATACCACGATTCTATGATATAAACTTTCATATAAAAACATTCCGTTCGCTTGGGGGGGGGGGGGGTTAGGATCATGTTTCAACAGGCCCTATGTTTTATGCACATATCTATTGATCAGCACAGTTACCATCTTTACACAGTCCAGCACCCGTGGCTATTTATTGACTATTTTCATTCCGTGCTCAGCTTTATTGACAACAATTGCATCAACATGTTGATTACCATCATACTACTACACTACTATTAATAAGCCCAACATAGGTATATAGCTACGTATTGTACTGAAGGCTGGGATACGTAAGTACCTTCTAATATATATGTAACTCAAACGATGCGGAATTCATCGCCTTGACCAACTGCTACCTTTATAGACCAAATCTTTTGAACAATAGCTAACCATGTGTTGAAGTGGCATTCTTTATATTTTCAGTGATTGGAACTACTGTTAAATCCCATGATGGTAACCGCATTTGTTCGGCAAACTCGCCGTACGGTCGTATGTTAGAATACCAGCCTATGTGTGATTTAGTGAACACTTCTTCTACATTCGCAGTTACGTACCTTGTGTGTGGAGTGTGCGTAGTGTAGTAGGTCGCCATAGTCAGCATAATCATAAGAAAAACTAATTTTTCGCAGAATATTGCTTTCTAGTTTACAAGATATATATATATGTTTGACGGAGAGCAATCGTATAAAAGCATTTCAATACGTCTGTAATTAAACAAACACGAAACGAAAAACTAATAACCTGGACACGTGATCTTTGTTGACAACTGTTGCATATCCATTAGCTATTTCATGGTGATCTGTCACTTGATTTTCGTATGAAAGAACAGTCAAGTCCGATAAAACTATACTGAATCAATCGGCACCGCTTTAGCAAGCTTACAAAATGATCAGTCTAAAACCGTTTTCCAGAAGCAACCATATTCGCTTTGATCAAGTAAGAGCGTTGTGAGTAAACGAGAACCAACATGGACTTTCGAGGGTTTGAGGATAATTTCCACTGAAAACAAATGTTATGAACGGTTTATTTTCAAACACTCAGTCCGACACGAAACTGAACGAAGGTTGATGTATTTAACGTTGCTGAATATATTACTCTTCCAATTAACAGAAACTGGGCGCCCCAATGTAATTAATGGAGGAGAGAGTCGATTACCACAGAAATCACACATTGAACCACGTACTTAAGGGACCCGCCGGATAGCATACGGAATATGTGACGTTTCCAAATGTCACGGCTCTTGCAAGCGGGGTTGGGCAGTATCATGTTTCTGACTTCGCTTTCAAGTAGACATGCACTCTGTTACGTATTTGGATGCCTCATCTGGATTTTAGGTTCAAACACCGTGCTGACACACGCAACTATTCGAATTTACAATTTAGACTTGTGATATCCCACTCATAACAGCACACTGTTCTAGATTTCATGAGGATTTAGATGTAATTTTGTGGGAATTTAAAGAAATTTTTAATATTCTCCTGATGGCCATGCATGTTTGTAATTAATCATCTTACAAACTTGAAGATGTTGCAGTTTGGTTATAGTCTTCTAATTCTTCCCAGTCTGGTGGTTTCTCCCTTCTTTATATATATATTTAAACAGGTTTAACAAATAATGAATAATTTCTCATGGCAGATTAAATACTCTGTCAGATTATTTAATGTTTATCTTACAGTTCTTTATACCAACATGCAGGTATAGGTACATTGTACGTACCTCTTCCACCGGGAAGCGGATTCGGTACGACAATAACTATGTGTTCACAATAGTCTATATGCGATCAAGTCATGTGGTAAAGCCATTGTCGACAGCTTAGGCGGCTACTTTGGCGGGAATGTTTGATGTTGACTCTCACTGTCTAAAGTATATGAGGCCTACATTTCGCAAAACGATACAACAGGGTATCATGTCAACACACACGTACAAGGTTATGCCAGTAGCAACAGTACAGGGTGTGTTGAAAGCCTTGGATAAAAATCTTAAACTCACAATACCAGATTACACGCTTACACTACAACCCGTAATTGAACAATGAGTAAAGACACCTTCACCTGTATAGGCTAACCTGGTATATAATTGTTGCACAGTGATGCGTGAAGTGTAACGTTAGGCAATAAACAGAAACTGTCAGACTTGATAAGACAGAGTTGATTATATCTTTAGATTGCAAACATTAAGGCGTTAAATAAAGGTGAGAAAAGCAGTTCTCTATATTGGTGCGAAGCAAGAAATGACGAAAGGTCACTAAGTAAGGTGACAAAGTAATACACAGTTCAAAATAATTGTTGGATACAGTAACCAGAAGATTGCGACATTTACCCACAACTTGACAATTAATCTAGAAACCTTGCGTATGATAGATATATGATGTAGCATGGCAGAAGGGAAATCACGAGAAAAAGTAGCCTATTAAGAAAAAAGACAAATTCCTCAACTTATTATGACCTCTATATACCTATCATACTATGTAATAAGTTTTGTATGTAAATCGTTACAAATATCTTACCTATACACTCTGTAAGCAGTTGAGCAAAAGAAAAAGTTCAGTACACTTATGTTTTGTAAAATGTGTGCAATTATTTTACAGAACTTTCGATTTTCATGAGTAAAAATTGGCTGTATGGGCTACTTACGATCAATATTCGCGAATTGCTTAATTGTTTAGGAAGACGAGAATTAGCCTACCAACAAGATCATGATATAGGTAAGACTCAGACTAGGTTTGGATATGGTTATCGCTTGTAGATGACGCATAGGCTAAGCATTGCGGTATATGCAGGTATACGTGGTTTATATAAAGCTAGTACAGCTGCATGGCGAACAATGCAGGGCGTGACGTGAACATAAGTTTGACCAGGCCTATATACTGTCGTTTACAGTATTTGTCAGTATATATATGGAGCGAGTGAACACATACGCCGGCTAGTCACTCTGTTTATAGTTTCTCTACATAAGGCTATATGGACTTCCGGAGTAGATATATGTCTAGTTTGAAGCCTGATAGCGAGCAACATTTTTTATCATTAAAACGTTTTTCTTTTTGTATTTTCGAGTGGAACATATTACTCTGTCATGGGAATAAAACCTGATAATAGTGCAGAAGTATATGCATGCACATTTTGGTGCAAATCGAACCAATCGAAAATCTTGCAGGATGTGCTACTGATTCCTAGCACTTCCGCAAATACTACACCTTACTATATGGTCCCTCCCGATCCCGTAGGATTTTGTTTTCAGCTAGCAAAATAATAATTGAAGGAACAAATCAATTTTGTTATCAAATTTGCACATGTATATGGATACCATATTTCGTCTACCATGTTTGAATATTCTGTTTTTAATGATAGCGTTGAAGTATGATATACTAACTTGTACTTACTCTGTTCCTTGCCGAGGAGCTTTTTGCCGCCAGTTTGATTTTTGCAGCTTGGTCGCGACACTAATCCAAGAATGATGACTTGAAAAACACCACAATATCATGAACGAAGTAACACTCAAAACCGAGTATATGAAACGAGAGTTCCCGTAACCCATCATCTTGTCAAACCATTAACAGACTAGTTCCGAGTTAAAGCTGCAACAGAGACATTATTGTTACCTTCACTTTTTCATTATTTTTGGGGGGAACCAAAAACGTCATCGCGTGCAGTTTGAATTCGGTCAACCGTAACGTTTGCTTAAGAGCCAAATAACTGTCATGGAAGCTTTATTCTGCAGTGTGGTATAACTGTCAGCGAGTAAGATATAGTATACAGTCTTAACATATTTCTCCAGATATATTATGGACTCTACAGGGACATGATATAGTTCGCACTTGACGAAGCAGGTATAGAATACTTTGTGATATGGGTACTTGCAGAATCGCACTTTTTAGAAGAAGTGACCGCATTACGTCACGCGCTGGTGAGAGGCACTCGACCATAACATGTACAAGACTAAGGGGAACCTCAAACTGCGTTCCCTTTTCGGAATTAACCTGTGACAGTAAAGTTCACACCAAAAGTTCAATGGTTTCTTCACATCAAGAGACCCAAGTCTATCAGAATCAAAACATCACAGCTAAAACGGAAATACGAGCAGAAAACGATCCCTACAGAATAGAAAAGCACACAAACACACGCAAAACAAATGAAGCAACAACCACATCTAAACATCAACAGGGTAGGTGGTTATGGACTGTTCGTAGTAGTGATAAAACCATTGTGTGTCACTACTATTCCTAATTACGAGGAAACGCATTGACAGAGACGGTGTCTCACAGCGTGTTTGTAATCTTCGAATTGTAATTTCCAGGCACTTTTGATGTCTGTCAAATAAGTCTTTGTTAGATTAATTATAAATGAAGGCCTCACTGGGCATGGGCGCAGATCCTGGTGCGGACAGCGGGACGCGTCCCCACCAACTTTGTCAGTGGTGGGGACATGATATACCGTGTCCCCACCAATTTGACTTGACCAAATGCTGCATTTTAATTCCCCTGTATTAAACTTTGGCGCAGTTTAATGCAGAATTTTGTGAAAATGACATGCAGCAGTTCTCATTTATTATATTTATCCACAGTTTTTAAATATTGGACGGATATCGCATTTGCCGCAGTCTATAATTGTTTACTGGATAGGACCCCAAACCCATCGTATATACAAAAGTCTAATTGGATTATTTGTCCCCTGATTTGTTTTGTTTTGCAGACGCCCATATATTTCTCCAAACTAAATTTCTGAGCAATGATATCTAAAATTTAAGGAGGTTTGTGAGCATCATTTATTTATTTATTTTACAAATATTCTATAGTGCCTTATCCAATCAGAAATTGCTCTTAAAGGCGCTTTACAGTCTGTAAAATACAAACAAACATGATATACAAATATATAAATCGATCATGTAAGGTATAAAAGGGGGTAGAAAATTTGTTATATACCATCTGACAATAAATTGTATAATAAAAACTGCAAATGGGAAATCGAAAATTATACAAACAAATTCTTAAAATTTAAAATATATAAATATGTGTAAAATTTAAATTTTAAAAGCGCTATAAATGCAAAATGATGCGTTGTAATAATATGTGACAATATAAATAGTATAGAAAGCACGATTAATGGAATGCAGATCTAAATAGAAAGGTTTTGATTAGTTATTTTAAATTCATCTATATTTTTGGCACACTTAGCTTCCTCCGATAACCTGTTCCATATTGTCGCAGATGAGCAGTGGCGTAGCCAGACTTTTCCATCTGGGGGGGGGGGGGCAAAGGGGGGGGGGCGAAGGGTCTAATTTGTGGGGCAGACTAAGCTAGTACAAAAGACATACCAAACAGTTTGCATGACAAACTGTGGCAAATCGGGTATTGTGTCAGCAATGTAGGGTACAGATGGTCACTCTAGTGACGTTTCATGATATTTCCACATAGGTATTATTAACGATAAAACAGATGATCACTGAAAAAGTCATCGATAATTCTCTTTAAAAATCTGAATAGACTATGCTCTTTCTGTCAGTATTCAAAGATGATCAGCATGATATCTGACTTGCCTGGGAGTGTAACCACCCCCCTCCCCCCAATCAACAAAAGATGTTATCATTCCCCCTCCGGGCCCTTCTTTTGCACTTTCTAGGGCTCACTCAAACAGTCTAGCGAAGGTTAATTCGCCTATTCTGATGACTGTCTGCGAACTTTTCGACGAATTTCGCGCCCTAATACTGTCTGACAGTCCATATTTTCGTGACTGAAATCGGGGACATTTATTGCGTGACTGATATGGGGGAGGGGTTTAAGGGGAGGGGCTGTCTCCCTTTGGAAAATTTTCAAGTGCCTAAGGTGCTTCGATGTAAAATGGTGATACTTTGAAGCACTTTTTAAATCAATTTTATTTTCAAAAATGTAGCTTTTTCTTAAATGAAATCCACTTACTTTACGTGGTTCTTTGAGAGCTTGTGATTTGCTCATGCTCACACTATAAGTGTCGTTGTGTCGCCATAGTTGCCATTTATACGGTCGAAAGAGTGCTAGGCTAGATCGATCTAGCATATTTTTAACAGTGTTTCCACTTTACACTGGCCCACCTGAAATACTGGTTATAAGTTCCGTTCTGCGACTGCACACTTGACTAAATTTTGTTTTTACAATTATTTTACTAATACTGTGGGATATTTTCGAAATTCCTGAACATTTTGACGAATCGGGGACATTTTCGGGGACACTTGTTCATCGGGGACAGCACACTGTAATCGGGGACTGTCCCCGAAAATCGGGGACGTCTGGTCACCTCGGGCCTATGAGCTCACTACGGAAACACAAACGTATATAGACTACTAGGCTGTTCTGTGTTGAATGTACCTAACCCAAGAAACACCTCGCGATTGGTCGCGTAGGCGTAGCAAAACATGTTGTAAGTTTCAGTCAAAATGCAAATTGTGTCTAAATACTGTGATATTCATTCTGCCATACACGTCACTCACGTGTGAATCATTTTGGAACACAATCCAGGGATCAGGGATAACCATGTGAACATAAACTGAACGTAGCCTCCGCTTGTGAGTGCCGCGGAGATTGTTTAATTAAATTGCCAACCCGTTTCCACATTTGACAATACAGAGACAGTGGCGTTTTTTGCGCTGCTGCTTGGGTCAAATTCTTTTTCAAGGCAATGTTCCCATGGAAGTGATTTTTATTTTGGCCACCCAATTTCGCAGATAGAGAATTAGGTAAAGGTAAAGAATAAAAATTGCATAAAAACCATGGTAATATGCACATAGGCCCAGCAACATATTTAGTGTGCATTCAAGTTTTTTTTTTCTCAGTTTATAATTCCATTTGGGGGCAAGTGGGGGGGGCGAGCATTTCAACTGGGGGGCTCCCGCCCCCTGCCCCCCCCCCCGCTGGCTACGCCACTGCAGATGAGTAATCGAAACGCCTGTTTCCGTATGTAGAAATTTTAATGACAGGTTTGGTAAGTAAGGACTTGGATTCTGAGCGTAGAGATCGAGTAGGCTTGTATTTATGTATTAATTCAGAGAGGTAGATAGGGGCTAAACCATTAAGTGACTTATATGTATATAACAGAATCTAATAATTGAACCTGCAATGAATAGGCAACCAATGTAAGTCACGTAATACAGGTGTAATATGCTCGTGTCTACGAGTGCGACTGACAAGACGTGCAGCGCGATTCTGAACTCGCTGAAGGCGATCGGTTAGCTTGTGAGGCAGGCCATATAGCAGGGCATTGCAGTAATCCAGTTTTGATGTCACAAGGGCATGGATTAAAGTCTTACACGCATCATCTGAGATATACCTTCTAATTTTGCCAATATTTCGGATCTGCCAATAACAGGACTTACAGATAGAGTCAACTTGATTATCCATGGTAAGATTGTGACCAAGATATATACCTAAATTCTTTACTTTAGGAACTGAACATATGGTGTTAGGTCCCATATTTATATACAAGTCTTGAATAGCATGACCCTGAAATTTTGGTGAAAATACAATGAACTCAGTTTTGTCCTGATTAAGTTCATACAATTAACCCGCATCCAACTGTCTATATCTGAAAGGCATGCTTGGAGCTTTAATGATACTTCATTCCGGGACTCAAGGGCACCAAAATTCAAATACAATTGCGTATCATCAGCATAACAGTGATGGTTGATGTTATGGCGCTGAATTATTTCTCCAACTGCACGGGTAAACATACAATATATCAAAGGACCAAGTACAGATCCATGTGGTACCCCAAACCTTAGCTATTTCTCATCAGATATAACATCATCAATTTGTATACATTGCACTCTGTCCCTAAAATAGGACTTAAACCATTTTAATGAGTTTGACGCAATTCCAAAAGTATGTTGGAAACGATTAAATAAGATATCATGATCACTAAGATCGAAGGCTGCCGATAGGTCCAAAATGACCATCATTGTTTGGACCTCTTGTCAAGAGCTGCAGCAATATCGTTATGTACTCTTAGTAAAGCTGACTCAGTTGAATGGTACTGGCGATATGCAGATTGGATATTAACATGCAAAGCATTGGCATTTCAGTGATGTTGAAGGCGTATTGCAACAACTTTTTCTACGAGTTTGGATATAAAAGGTAAATTTGATACAGGTCGGTAGTTTTTAAACACTTCTTTATTCATATCAGGCTTTTTGAGCAGTGGTTTAACAATAGAACTCTTAAATCAAGACGGCACCTTTGATTCAATGAGTGATTGGTTTATGATGGCGGTTATAATTGGCAGGGGTGCATCGATACATTGCTTCAATAGCCAGGTATGTATAGGATCCAAACTGCAGGACTTTGTTGGGGAGCTTGTAATTAGCTTCCGTACCTCTTCTTCGGTGGCAGGAGAGAAAGATTCTAGAGGACAACCACCAAAAATACTATCGTCTGCCATTATGTCCACACTGGGCGTGGCATCACAAGTATCATATTCCTCACGAATAGCTGCTACCTTGTTTATAAAGAAATCACCAAACTGATTAGCAAGATTTTCATTAGGTCTGGGAAGTGTTATTTTCGACGATCTGGGAGGTATATTTGCCAACAAATTTCATGTACGTTACGCGCGAACCCATGGTCGCGCTCCGCTCAGATAATGTCAGAGAGCAGACACGCGTCCCCACCATTATCCAAGACCGATCTGCGCCCATGTCACTGGGGTTATTAAAAGGATCGAAACGGCCAGATGCTACCCACATAAGTCGTTTGTCATTAGGTCAAGATTCGTCCTTGTCAAGCTTGTATTCATGATGCATGGACTGGTGGAATCGGGAGGGCGGGGGGGGGGGGAAGAAAGAGTTAAATGGGGAGGAGATCAAGTCCAATAGTAGCATTGAAAAGATAAAGCTCGCAAAAGATAGCAAAAATAATGTTCATTAACATAATGTACAACAGAACATAAAATTGAACAGCTATCTATTTTGGTGGGTGTCACGAAATTCGACGGACTCTTGACATCTATCTTCAAAGTTTCTAATAAAAGTGGAAATTTTGCTGTAGCGTAATAACACGTGGATCGAGGCTGTGAGGTTGTTCAAAATATTAGTTATCACAAATCTGCGTTGAGACTTAATTATGTTGCTAATTTATAGTCTAAATATGCCTCACAATTCATCATCTGACATCATTCCCAGGGTTGGGGAGACCTTATCAGACCCTCTCTACATAAGAATCGGGCTAAACGACTCAATGACTACACATATTCCTTCATAAAATCATAAATCCACCTCTTTTCTCTATTCTCTAAAAGTTGATGCCCCGACATTAATATGTCATATGAATTGAGAATTTGCCCCGTCCCCCAGATATGAAGTCTTTTTCACGTCAATATAACCTTACATGTTGTGACACTTGCTCTTAACGGGACTATATAGTGACACGAAACTACTAGCTAAGCTAAGTTGAGACTACAAAAAATATAACATGACAGAATTCAGTATTTATTTACAAGTTTGTAATATCAATTTTATTTCCTCTTTGCCTACTTTAGTGTTCACAAGCTTGCAATATAAACTTACAGGCTTGAAATTCACATTAATATAATCAGAGAGAATCTAGCATTTCGTTTATCTGGCAACACTAAATAAAAAGCTCGCCAAACATAAGAAGAGACTGAAATGGAATGACGATTATTTGAGCAAATCTCATAAAATTTTGCAGCTCGCTTGTTTTTCAAAATTGTGAGCAATATTATGCCATGTTTTTAAGGGGTTGGTTTTTTCTGCCATGTGTTATTGTGAAAGACAAAGTTGGTGGTATAACTGGTATGCCATTGAAAAATGCAACCGTCATGTCCATAGAATTAAGCTTCTGTTCCGCTCAAAGTTGGAAGATTGAAAACTACAACTGTTATTGTCGCATCAGTGAAATCAGTATCGGTATTACTTGAAGTTGACAGAGTATTTCTTTACTTGTTTAACTTCAGTTTCAACAATGCATACAGCCATGTATTGGAAGTATAACATCCTAAGGTATAAGAACGTGCAAAATTCCAAGAAGAATTTTAGAAGCCGTGTAAGAATATAATACCTAGATGAATATGAAAGTATTGGAATTTATCGGAAATATTTACATGTATTTGAGTATTTTTTAGAATGAACAGTTAGCAACAGTTGAATTCAGTACTATAACTAACACCTCTAGCTGTCGGAATTAAGAGTTAATACTTTGAGGGACTCTGCAGCACTCGTTTATATTTTATATTATCGGGACATATACCTTCTATAAATGTTTACGCTCTTAAGTTCAATGGAAGAGTGTCAATGTACAACATTTCTTGAATCATTTTTAATTCTCACTAAATTGTTATCAAGTAATCGCATTTAATTTCTCAAACCCCTTCGGGCAAAAACCTTCTCCTCGTTTTGAAAAATTTCCATCCCCTTATCGTATAACAACATATCAAATTCTAAGGCCTTCATAACTTGTGGGTTTCCCATCAACGTATCTCTCAATTCTGATTTGTTGGAAGAATGATCATTAACCTGGCTTAAATCTGTTTTGTATCGTCCTTCGTTAGTTTTCCGATCGCATTTATCCTCAAACGGTATGTTGTAGATGTGTGTAAGCATTTTCAAAGATGAACTGAAATATTCAGTCATCCCAATAAATGCAAACCAGTTTTCCAAGTTAGCAGATATGTAGTCGAACAAAACTGTTAGTTCAGCAGAGGTCAGAACATTTGCAAAATATTGTCTCTGTCGGAACCAGCATTGTCTTACATTGGTCACATTTGTCACATTGGTTTGAAACTCTTTTAAAATATACTGATCACTGGTGCTAACCTTTTTTAAAGGCCAATCTTTTGAACAAAATACAGGCTGGATAAGAAGTTGATAAAAGAAATAACTACCCTGGTATATCGCCCATTCTTCCAAGGTAAAGTTATCCACCCTAGTAGGGCCACAAAGTTGGTCCCCGCGGTTACGATGGCAATAGAAGTATGAGGATATAACTCGTTCGATTGGATCTCTCATGAATGTAAAATATGAACATTTTCGGTTATCTGTAAAATAATCACACATTCCAAACGAATAGCCACCTATGAAATATTTCATTTGCTTGTATTTTCTGCCCTTTCGTGCTCGTAAGTGAAGCTCCATTCTTCCAGGAGCATGTACTAGAAACGGCTCTGGTCCATCGATGATCCCTTTACGCTGCATTCTCCTCATGCAAGATTTGATCGTGGTTCCAGCTGCTTTGTTATGGTGAACAAATACAACGACGCCATTCGAGTAATCCCGTAGTGTAAGACCTCCTGGTTTTCCTTTGGTGAAGAAGTTTGGGAGTGGTGTTCCTGAAGGACCGTAAAGTTGGACAAGAAACGTTCGACGTTCGTCGGACACCTCGACCTTGTCACTTGGTGAGGTGGTAGAGGAACCGATCCTGAAAAGAGAACAATTAAACTCATTTTGTACTACCAGGTGTACATGTGAATGGGCAAAAAGGAGGGGGAGGGGGTGGTGTGTGTTTAAATGTAACTTAATATGGGTTACAATGCTACGAAAGCCCATTCGTGCCATCGACAATGTTTGGCCCATTAGAAATAATGTTGGTTCAGTTTTGGTCAAAGAAACAAATAGAGAACAAATCAGTATGTTGTAACTTGTTTTTCAATCCGTCGATATAAATGTCATAACGTACTATTTAGCTTTCATAACAGTTTATGAATCTGACGTAGAAGATCATTGCATAAGCAGTAACAGATAATTTAATTTGATTTTAAGAGATTGGTTAATCAGAGATAACAGATCAATTTCATATATCGTAACAGATTAATTAATCTGCCATATCAGTTTAGTCATTCTGTACTAGCATATTGGCAAACCTGTTGTGACAGATTATTTAATCTGTCATAACAGATTATTTAATCTGTCATAACAGATAAGTTAATCTTTCATAACATATAAGTTAATCTTTAAAAACATATAAGTTAATCTGTCATAACAAATTTGTTAATCTGTCGAACCATCTATTGTATTGTCGTAACAGATTAGTTAATCTGCCGCAAGAGATTAGTAGACCTGTCTTTATATATTAGTATACTTGTAGTAACATATTAGTTTATCTGCTGTGAAAGATTATTTTAATGTCGAAGCAGTGCATTAGTTTTGAATCGATAGTTGAAGAGCAGGATACAAAACCAGCACTTTCTTATCGATGTAGTACGTACATACCAAATATTTGCTTTATAGCTTATGTCCACTGAACAATTTGGTACATATACATTCCTACAGCGTTAATGTATGATTTGACGTTAATGTTTTCAATATTTTGACCAAGGGGAGCAAGAAGCATATAGAAAGGCTCTGGCTGTTTGTCACTTTAAACATTGCGCAATACGTATACCACGATTCTCTGATGTAAACTCGTTCATATAAAAACATTCCGTTCGCTTGGGGTGGGGGGGGGTAATGATCATTTTTCAACAGGCCCTATATATGGTTTATGCACATATCTATTGATCAGCTAAGTTACCATCTTTACACAGTCCAGCACCCGTGGCTATTGATTAACTATTTTCATTTCGTGCTCAACTTTATTGACAACAATCGCATCAACATGTTGACCACCATCCTACTACTACAATACTAATAAGCCTAACATAGGTATATAGCTACGTATTGTACTGATAGGCTAGGATACGTAAGTACCTTCTAATATATATATGACTCAAACGATGCGGAATTCATCACCTTGACCAACTGCTACCTTTATAGACCAAATCTGTTGAACAATAGGTAACTTACCATGTGTTAAAGTGGCATTCTTTATATTTTTCAGTGATTGGAACTACTGTTAAATCCCATGATGGTAACCGCATTTGTTCGGCAAACTCGCCGTACGGTCGTATGTTAGAATACCAGCCTATGTGTGTTTTAGTGAACACTTCTTGTACACTTCACAGGAACGTACCTTGTGTGTAGAGAGTGCGTATTGTAATTAGGTCGCCATAGTCAGCATAATCATAAGAAAAACTAATTTTTTTCGCAGAATATTGCTTTCTAGTTTACAAGATATTAGTCATATGTTTGACGGAAAGCAATCGTAACACATCTTAAAGCATTTCAATACTTCTGTAATTAAACAAACACGAAACGAAAATCTAATAACCTGGTCACGTGATCCTTGTTGATCAACTGTTGCATATCCATTAGCTATTTAATGGTGATCTGTCACTTGATTTTCGTATGAAAGAACAGTCAAGTCCGATAAAACTATACTGAACCAATCGGCACCGCTTTAGCAAGCTTACAAAATATTCAATCTAAAACCGTTTTCCAGAAGCAACCATATTCGCTTTGATCAAGTAAGAGCGTTGTGAGTAAAAGAGAACCAACATGGACTTTCGAGGGTTTGAGGATAATTTCCACTGAAAACAAATGTTATGTACGGTTTATTTTCAAACACTCAGTCCGACACGAAACTGAACGAAAGTTGATGTATTTAACGTTGCTGGACACATTAGTCTTCCAATTAACATAAACTGGGCACCCAATGTAATTATTGGAGGAGAAAGTCGATTACCACAGAAATCACACATTGAGCCAATTACTTAAGGGGACCCGCCGGATAGCATACGGAATATGCGACTTTTCCAAATGTCCCGGCTCTTGAAAGTGGGGTTGGGCAGTATCATGTTTTTGACCTCGCTTTCCAAGTAGACATGCACTCTGTTACGTATTTTGATGCCTCATCTGGATTTTAGGTTCAAACACCGTGTTGACACACTCAACTATTCGAATTGACAATTTAGACTGGTGATATCCCACTCATAACAGCACACTGTTCTGGATTTCATGAGGATTTAGATGTAATTTTGTGGGAAATTAAAGAAATTTTTAATATTCTCCTGATGGCCATGCATATTTGTTATTAATCATCTTACAAACTTGAAGATGTTGCAGTTTGGTTATAGTCTTCTAATTCTTCCCAGCCTGGTGGTTTCTCCTTTGTTTATATATATAATTTGAAACAAGTTTACTAAATAATGAATAATTTCTTATTTCAATAACTATGTGTTCACAATAGCTGTATATGCGATCAAGTCATGTGGTAAAGCCATTGTCGACAGCTTAGGAGGCTACTTTGGCGGGAATGTTTGATGTTGACTCTCACTGTCTAAAGTATATGGGGCCTACATTTCGCAAAACGATACAACAAGGTATCATATCAACACACAAGGTTACAAGGTTATGCCAGTAGCAACAGTACAGGGTGTGTTGAAAACCTTGGATAAAGATCTTAAACTCACAATACCAGATTATACGCTTACACTACAACCCGTAATTGAACAATGAGTAAAGACACCTTCCCTGGT
Source organism: Apostichopus japonicus (assembly GCF_037975245.1). NCBI lineage: Eukaryota > Metazoa > Echinodermata > Holothuroidea > Aspidochirotida > Stichopodidae > Apostichopus > Apostichopus japonicus. The sequence continues at coordinate 1,690,229 of NC_092576.1, read as the reverse complement.
ATAGCCTAACCTGGTATATAATTATTGCACAGTGATGCGTGAAGTGTAACGCTATAGGCAATAACCAGAAACTGTCAGATTCGATAAGACAGAGTTGATTATATCTTTAGATTGCAAACATTAAGGCGTTAAATAAAGGTGAGAAAAGCAGTTCCATATATGGGTGCGAAGCAAGAAATGACGAATGGTCTTTCAATAAGGTGAAAAAGTAATGCACGGTTCAAAATAATTGTTGGATACAGTAGCCTAACCTGAAGATTGCGACATAAACCCACAACTTGACAATTAATCTAGAAACCTTGCGTATGATAGCTATATGATGTATCATGGCAGAAGGGAAATCACGAGAAAAGTAGCCTATTAAGAAAACTGAAGAAAAATTCTTCAACTTATTATGACCTCTATATACCTATCATACTATCTAGTAAGTTTTGTATGTAAATTGATACAAATATTTTACTTATTACACTCTGTAAGCAGTTGAGCAAAAGAAAAAGTTCAGTACACATATGTTAGGTAAATGTGTGCAATTATTTTACAAAACTTTCGATTTTCATGAGTAAAAGTTCGCTGTATGGGCTAAGTACAATCAAGATTCGCGAATTGCTCAATTGTTTAGGAAGACGAGTATTTAGCCTATCAACAAGATCATGATATAGGCTAAACTCCGCGTAGGTTTGGATATGGTTATCGCGTGTAGATGACGCATAGGCTAAGCATTACGGTATATGCAGGTATATGTGGTTTATATAATCCTATACAGCTACATGGCGAACAATGCAGGGCGTGACGTGAACATAAGTTTGACCAGGCCTATATACTGTCGTTTACAGTATATGTCAGTATATATATGGAGCGAGTGAACACATACGCCGGCTAGTCACTCTACTTATAGTTTCTCTACATAAGGCTATATGGACTTCCGGAGTAGATATATGTCTAGTTTGAAGCCTGATAGCGAGCAACATTTTTATCATTAAAACGTTTTTCTTTTTGTATTTTGAGTGGAACATATTACTCTGTCGTGGGAATAACACCTGATAATAGTGCAGAAGTATATGCATGCACATTTTGGTGCAAATCGAACCAATCGAAAATCTTGCAGGGATGTGCTACTGATTCCTAGCACTTCCGCACACACTATACAACCTAACTATGGTCCCTCCAGATCCCATAGGATTTTTTGTTTTCAGCTAGCAAAATAATAATTGAAGGAACAAATCAATTTTGTTATCAAATTTGCACATGTATATGGATACCATATTTCGTCTACCATGTTTGAATATTCTGTTTTTAATGATAGCGTTGAAGTATGATATACTAACTTGTACTTACTCTGTTCCTTGCCGAGGAGCTTTTTGCCGCCAGTTTGATTTTTGCAGCTTGGTCGCGACACTAATCCAAGAATGATCACTTGAAAAACACCACAATATCATTAACAAAGTAACACTCAAAACCGAGTATATGAAACGAGAGTTCCCGTAACCCATCATCTTGTCAAACCATTAACAGACTAGTTCCGAGTTAAAGCTGCAACAGAGACATTATTGTTACCTTCACTTTTTCATTATTTTTGGGGGGAACCAAAAACGTCATCGCGTGCAGTTTGAATTCGGTCAACCATAACGTTTGCTTAAGAGCCAAATAACTGTCATGCTCGAGTGGAAGCTTTATTCTGCAGTGTGGTATAACTGTCAGCGAGTAAGATATAGTAAACAGTCTTAACATATATCTCCAGATATATTATGGACTCTACAGGGACATAATATAGTTCGCACTTGACGAAGCAGGTATAGAATACTTTGTGATATGAGGACCTGCAGAAACGCACTTTTTAGAAAGAAGTGACCCCATTACGTCACACGCTGGTGAGAGGCACTTGACCATAACATGTACGAGACTTAGGGGGAAACTCAAACTGCGTTCCCTTTTCGGAATTAACCTGTGACAGTAAAGTTCACACCAAAAGTTCAATGGGTTCTTCACATCAAGAGACCCAAGTCTATCAGAATCAAAACATCACAGCTAAAACGGAAATACGAGCAGAAAACGAATCCTACAGAATAGAAAAGCACACAAACACACGCAAAACAAATGAAGCAACAACCACATCTAAACATCAACAGGGTAGGTGGTTATGGACTGTTCGTAGTAGTGATAAAACCATTGTGTATCCCTACTATTCCTAATTACGAGGAAACGCATTGACAGAGACGGTGTCTCACAGCGTGTTTGTAATCTTCGAATTGCAATTTCCAGGCACTTTTGATGTCTGTCAAATAAGTCTTTGTTAGATTAATTATAAATGAAGGCCTCACTGGGCATGGGCGCAGATCCTGGTGGGGACAGCGGGACGCGAATTTCTTTTTCCTGAACCTTTCGGGCAGTGTACGTGGAGTTTAGCCAATCAGAGCGAGGCTGTGTTGATGACGTACTACTCAGTAAAGATGGTCAGTCGGGTAAATGCGTCCCCTCAATAACATAAGGTGGAAAACGAAAGAGCGCGAGTTCGAGCCCCGGTGTGGATTTTCCCCCCACTTTTTCTCATGTTCAAGTAGTTATGTCCAAGTATTATATCATGAATTGAAAATCGATATTATAAGTTATGTCATGGTTTTCGTGCATGGTCATCTTATATATGAAACTCCGTAGATAGTGTGGCGAAAATATATATAGTTTCTTTTGTTTATTTTCCTTCTAGATCTTATTAGGGGGAAATCGGTCTCAGCCCCAAAATGTGGTACATCCGTTTTAGGAAAGTTTATCCTAATTTAAAGGCAGATGACTTGCTAGAATAAAAGACTAGGGAAACAGATATTCATTCTGGAACAATTAAAGAGAGAGGATTTATTTTATAATAAAACAAGGGCAGTACTTGCACTCTTATTTACCTAATTCGCTCATCAGTTTACAACAAACATTTGGCAGTTTCCACAATAAACCGTTAATTACTGGACCTCGTCTCTCACAAGGAGGTGCTATAGGACTGTACCCCTGTGTACAAATATTGCTGTGTAGATGTGTGTAAACTGTAAGTACGTAACATACTACTGTACCAGTACTACAGTACTGAGTACAGTGTCATGTCAATCTGAAGACATTGTAAATTTGTACATCAGACAGCGATCATACATCGCCGTTTTTCAACAAAAACCGATGCAAACGTCATGTAAGTTGTGCATAATGATTCAGTATAATGTTATTAGTGCAAGGCCTATATACCTCAATACTTTCTGCTGTAGTACAACAATTATGTTGACTTATCGAATGTGATTTCCCCATGCACTTCAACATTTGGTAAGCACGCCGCTATCTTTACTGTAGTACGTCATCAACACAGCCTCGCTCTGATTGGCTAAACTCCACGTACACTGCCCGAAAGGTTCAGGAAAAAGAAATTCGCCAGCGGGACGCGTCCCCACCAACTTTTTCAGTGGTGGGGACATGATATAGGCCTACCCTGTCCCCACCAATTTGACTTGACCAAATGCTGCATTTTAAATTCCCCTGTATTAAACTTTGGTTCAGTTTGATACAGCATTTTGTGAAAATGACATGCAGCAGTTCTCATTTTATTATATTTATCCACAGTTTTAAATATTGGACGGAAATCGCATTTGCCACAGTCTATAATTGTTTATTGGATCATGAGGACCCCAAACCCATCGTATATACAAAAGTCTAATTGTATTATTTGTCCCCTGATTTTTTGTTTTGCAGACGCCCATATATTTCTCCAAACTAAATTTCTGAGCAATGATATCTAAAATTTAAGAAGGTTTGTGAGCATCATTTATTTATTTATTTTACAAAATTTCTATAGCGCCTTATCCAATCAGAAATTGCTCTTAAAGGCGCTTTACAGTCTGTAAAATACAAACAAACATGATAATTATACAAATATATAAATCGATCATGTAAGGTATAAAAGGGGTAGAAAATTTGTTATATACCATCTGACAATAAATTGTATAATAAAAACTGCAAATGGGAAATCGAAAATTATACAAACAAATCCTTAAAATTTAAAATATATGAATAAGTGTAAAATTTAAATTTGAAAAGCGCTATAAATGCAAAATGGCAAATGCGTTGTAATAATATGTGACAATATAAATAGTATAGAAAGCACGATTAATGGAATGCAGATCTAAATAGAAAGGTTTTGATTAGTTATTTTATATTCATCTATATTTTTGGCACACTCAGCTTCCTCCGATAACCTGTTCCATAATGTCGCAGATGAGTAATCGAAACGCCTGTTTCCGTATGTAGAAGTTTTAATGATAGGTTTGGTAAGTAAGGACTTGGATTCTGAGCGTAGAGATCGAGTAGGCTTGTATTTATGTATTAATTCAGAGAGGTAGATTGGGGCTAAACCATTAAGTGACTTATATGTATAATTGAACCTGCAATGAATAGGCAACCAATGTAAGTCACGTAATACGGGTGTAATATGCCACTCGTGTCTACGAGTGCGACTTACAAGCCGTGCAGCGCGATTCTGAACTCGCTGAAGGCGATCGGTCAGCTTGTGAGGCAGGCCATATAGCAGGGCATTGCAGTAATTCAGTTTTGATGTCACAAGGGCATGGATCAAAGTCTTACACGCATCATCTGAGATATACCTTCTTATTTTGCCAATATTTCGGATCTGTCAATAACAGGACTTACAGATAGAGTCAACTTGATTATCCATGGTAAGATTGTGATCAAGATATATACCTAAATTCTTTACTTTAAGAACTGAACATATGGTGTTAGGTCCCATATTTATATACAAGTCTTGAATAGCACGACCCTGACATTTTGGTGAAAATACAATGAACTCAGTTTTGTCCTGACTAAGTTTCAAACAATTAACCCGCATCCAACTGTCTATATCTGAAAGGCATGCTTGGAGCTTTAATGATACATCATTCCAGGACTCAAGGGCACCAAAATTCAAATACAATTGCGTATCATCAGCATAACAGTGATGGTTGATGTTATGGCGCTGAATTATTTCTCCAACTGCACGGGTAAACATACAATATATCAAAAGACCACGTACAGATCCCTGTGGTACCCCAAACCTTAGCTGTTTCTCATCAGATATAACATTATCAATTTGCATACATTGCACTCTGTCCCTAAAATAGGACTTAAACCATTTTAATGAGTTTGACGCAATTCCAAAAGTATGTTGGAGACGATTAAATAAGATCTCATGATCAATAAGATCGAAGGCTGCCGATAGGTCCAAAATGACCATCATTGTTTTGGGACCTCTTGTCAAGAGCTGCAGCAATATTATGTACTCTAAGTAAAGCTGAATCAGTTGAATGGTACTGGCGATATGCAGATTGGAGATTATCATGCAAAGCATTGGCATTTCAGTGATGTTGAACGCGTATAGCAACAACTTTTTCTACGAGTTTGGATATAAAAGGTAAATTTGATACAGGTCGGTAGTGTTTTAAACACTTCTTTATTCATACCAGGCTTTTTGAGCAGTGGTTTAACAATAGAACGCTTAAATCAAGACGGCACCTTTGATTCAATGAGTGATTGGTTTATGATGGCGGTTATAATTGGCAGGAGTGCATCGATACATTGCTTCAATAGCAAGGTAGGTAAAGGATCCAAGCTGCAGGACTTTGTTGGGGAGCTTGTAATTAGCTTCCGTACCTCTTCTTCGGTGGCAGGAGAGAAAGATTCTAGAGGACAACCACCAAAAATACTATCGTCTGCCATTATGTCCACACTGGGCGTGGCATCAAAAGTATCATATTCCTCACGAATAGCTGCTACCTTGTTTATAAAGAAATCACCAAACTGATTAGCAAGACTTTCATTGGGTCTGGGAAGTGTTATTTTCGGCGATCTGGGAGGTATATTTGCCAACAAATTTCGTGTACGTTACGTGCGAACCCATGGTCGCGCTCCGCTCGGATAATGTCAGAGAACACACACACGTCCCCACCATTATCCAAGACTGATCTGCGCCCATGTCACTGGGGTTATTTAAAGGACCAAAACGGCCAGATGCTTCCCACATAGTCGTTTGTCATTAAGTCAAGATTCGTCCTTGTCAAGCTTGTATTCATGATGCATGGACTGGTTGAATCAGGGGAAGGAAAGGGGAGGAAGAAAAGAGTTAAATGGGGAGGAGATCAAGTCCAATAGTAGCATTGAAAAGATAAAGCTGGCAAAATATAGCAAAAATAATGTTCATTTACATTATGTACCACAGAACATAAAATTTAACAGCTATTTTGGTGGGTGTCACGAAATTCGACGGACTGTTGACATCAATCTTCAAAATTTCTAATAAAAGTGGAAATTTTGCTGAAGCGTAATCACACGTGGATCGAGGCTGTAATGTTGTTCAAAATATTCCTTATCACAACTCTGCGTTCAGACTCCATTATGTATCTAATTTATAATCTAACTATGCCTCACATTTCATCATCTAACATCATCCCCAGGGTTGGGGAGACCTTATCACCTTAACCCTCCCTTCATAACAATCATGCTAAACGACTCAATGTTTACACATATTCCTTCATAAAATCCTAAATGCACCTCGGACTATTCTTTAAAAGTTGATGCCCAGACATAAATATGTCAAATGAATTGAGAATTTGCCCCCTTCCCCAGCTGTGAAGTCTTTTCACGTCAATATAACCTTACATGTTGTGACACTTGCTCTTAACGGGACTATATAGTGACACGAAACAACTAGATAAGCTAAGTTGAGACTACAAAAAAATAAAACATGACAGAATTCAGTATTTATTTACAAGTTTGTAATATCAATTTTTATTTCCTCTTTGCCTACTTTAGTGTTCACAAGCTTGCAATATAAACTAACAGGCTTGAAATTCACATTAATATAATCAGAGAGAATCGAGCATTTCGTTTATCTGGCAACACGAAATAAAAATCTCGCCAAGCATAAGAAGAGAAATGAAATGACGATTATTTGTTCAAATTTCATACAAGTTTGCAGCTCGCTTGTTTGTCAAACATTTAGAGCAATATCATGCCATGATTTTAAGGTTTTTGTCTACCATGTGCTATTGTGAAAGACAAAGTTTATGGTATAATTGGTATGCCATTGAGAAATGCAACACTCAGTTCCATAGAATTAAGCTTCTGTTCCTCTCAAAGTTGGAAGGCTGAAAACTATTTATATTGTCGCATCAGTGAAATCAGTATCGGTATTACCTGAAGTTGACGGAGTACTTGTTTACATGTTTAACTTCAGTTTCAATAATGTACACAGCCATGTACTGGAAGTATAACATCCTAATGTATAACAACGTGCATAATTCCAAGAAGAATTTTATAAGTTGTGTAAGAATGTCATACTTCGATGTATATGAAAATATTGGAATTTTCGGAAATGAGTGTATTTAAATGTATTTTAATATTTTTAGAATGAATTAGCAACAGTTGAATTCAATACTATAACTAACACCTCTAGTTGTCGGAATTAAGAATTAATACTTTGAGGAACTCTGCAACACTCGTTTATATATTATATTATCGGGACATATACCTTCTATAAATGTTTACGGTCTTAAGTTCAGATGTGATTTTCATGTCTCTTAAGTTTAATGAAAGACTGTCAATGTACAACATTTCTTGAATCATTTTTAATTTTCACTAACTTGTTATCAAGTAATCGCTTTTAATTTCTCGAACCCCTTCGAACAAAAACCTTCTTCTCGATTTGAAAAATTTCCATCCCTTTATCGTATAGCAACATATCGAATTCTAAGGCCTCCATAACTTGTGGGTTTCTCATCAACGTATCTCTTAATTCTGATTTGTTGGAAGAATGATCATTTGCCTGGTTTAAATCTGTTTTGTATCGTCCTTCGTTAGTTTTCCGATCGCATTTATCCTCAAACGGTATGTTGTAGATGTGTGTAAGCATTTTCAAAGATGAACTGAAATATTCAGTCATCCCAATAAATGCAAACCAGTTTTCCAAGTTAGCAGATATGTAGTCGAACAAAACTGTTAGTTCAGCAGAGGTCAGAACATTTGCAAAATATTGTCTCTGTCGGAACCAGCATTGGCTTACATTGGTCACATTTGTCACATTGGTTTGAAACTCTTTTAAAATATACTGATCACTGGTGCTAACGTTTTCTAAAGGCCAATATCTTAAACAAAATACAGGCTGCATAAGAAGTTGATAAAAGAAATAACTACCCTGGTATATTGCCCATTCTTCCAGGGTAAAGTTACCCACCCTAGTAGGGCCACAAAGTTGGTCCCCGGGGTTACGATGACAATAGAAGTATGAGGATATAACTCGTTCGATTGGATCTCTCATGAATGTAAAATATGAACAATTTCGGTTATCTGTAAAATAATCACACACTCCAAACGCATAGCCACCCATGAAATATTTCATTTGCTTGTATTTTCTGCCCTTACGTGTTCGTAAGTGAAGCTCCATTCTTCCAGGAGCATGTACTAGAAACGGCTCTGGTCCATCGATGATCCCTTTACGCTGCATACTCCTCATGCAAGTTTTGACTGTGGTTCCAGCTGCTTTGTTATGGTGAACAAATACAACGACGCCATTCGAATAATCCCGTAGTGTAAGACCGCCTGGTTGTCCTTTGGTGAAGAAGTTTGGAAGTGGTGTTCCTGAAGGACCGTAAAGTTGGATAAGAAACGTTCGACGTTCTTCGGACACCTCGACCCTGTCACTTGGTGAGGTGATATAGGAACCAATTCTGAAAAGAAAACAATTATACTCATTTTTGTACTACCACTTGTACATGTGGATGGGCAAAAAGAGGGGAGTGTATGTGTTTAAATGTAACTTAATATGGGTTACAATGCTACGAAAGCCCATTCGTACCATGGACAATGTTTCGCCCATTGGAAATAATGTTGGTCCAGTTTTGGCCAATGATACAAAAAGAGAATACATCAGTATGTTGTAACTTGTTATTTAATCAGTCGAAATAGATGACGTAGAAGATTATTGCGTAAGCAGTAAGAGATAATTTAATCTGTTGTAAAAGATTGTTTCATAAGTCGTAACATATTAGTTTGTCAGCGTAACAGCTTAGTTAATCTGTGGTAGCATATTATGTTCATTTGTCGTAACAGATCAATTAATCTGCCATAACAGCTTAGTCATTCTGTCCTAACAGATTATTTAGTCTTGGGGGCGGGCGATACAACAAGGTATTATGTCAATAACGGTTACATGGTATATTGACAACCTTGATGAAATATTAACTCACAATACCAGATTACCTTGAAAAGGCATTGTCTGACTGGCAGCAAATCGTACGCTGCACCGAGATAACAAACATACAATACAACCCGTACTTGAACAATTTGCCCATAGGCATTCAGTTTGTGCTCCATGGCATTTTTCTGTTTGGACAATGATCAAAAATCCTCTACGAAAAAGTTGAAATAATTTCATCTTCTTTCACCGTATCTTGTCGTATCTTAAAAAAGGTTGGTGTGGATGGAGTTTTAATGGCACCATAACCAGGGAGCTGCTACTCCTAGAGTAGCAGCTCCTGCTATAACCACTAATAGATTTTGCAATTCATCGAACGCAAAACCATGGCCAAGGAAAATAAACACTAAGCACGCTGAAAACTTTTCCACTGAATATTCAACATCGAGTTCAACAATTGCCGTCATCGTCTCAAACATTAACTCCAGTTGAACGGCTCCCCTTTAGAATACAACAGTCCACCTCATTATGAAGCCCTATATGAGACCCAACTTCAACCATCATTATTGGTATATGGTATAGAGATCACTTTATTGGTTAACTTCCCCAATCAGTTTAGAGAAATATTATTCCATTAGGCTTCGTATCTCTTCACGCACAGTTTCCTTTCAATTTCCTTTAAATCAGATCTAAGTGAGACATTATCCGGCCACATGTACTTCAGTATATTATCAAAACTGTTCTTCAATATATTAAATGTGGTTTTGGATGAGTCTTAGTCTGTATAAGTAGTCTAACAATTATCATTGCTTCACCGTATTGAACAAAGGTCACCACTTGAATTTATCAAACGGGACCTTGTCTAACTTGAGTACCAAGTTTGGCATTGTTCTAGACAAACATTATTTACGATATATAAATATTGTGAAATATTTGCCACAGACTATGTAATGAAATTCTTAGAATACTTGAAAAAAAATTGACATTCATTGCTTATTCTATTCTGCAGAGAACTTTTATGAATCCAAAAACTGAAGTATATTTTTAGTAAGTACACCACAACGAAAAGTTTTATTTATTAATTAGACTTCCCTCATTTTCCAGAAGATATACCCAGCCAATAGTTGGCTGGATAAGACAAATTAGAAGTACAAGAAAGATGACGAAGAAAGGTGTAAACTTTATTCTTAGCATATCATGATGTTGAAATAAGCTGGTAATGAGTTGTACCCACCTCAGAAGAGAGGTACAGCATGTTTTCTCCTCCGCTCAAACAGTTTATCATTCTGTAACCATATTGTTTGGGTTTGATTGATTCCATCCTTAACACTGAAACTATAAACGGCCTCCTGTTTACCTGTTTGAAGCCAAATAGTGAGCAACAATTTTTATCATTCAAACGTTTTTCTTTTTTTCTTTCATTTTTTCGAACGGAACATATTACTCTATCATGGGAATAACAACTGATAATAGTGCAGAAATATTATGCATGCAAATTTTGTCCCAAATTTGATCAGTTTGTTATCATACGATTACGAAACAAAATGTCTGCGACCAATTAATAAATGTGTGTTGAAATTCGTATTAGGGCTACAAAGATTTTGGGTTAAATTTGTCAGACTTTTAATTAATCTGAGACTAATCAAGCTTTGCTGCACTGTTTTATGAATATTTTTTATTGTTACTTCTTTTGTTTTTATTAACAGAATGTAGAATAGCGTTATGGATAAATCAATGCCAGAAGTGGACTCCAGCCAACCGTTCAAAATCATCTGTGATCTAATTAAGCAGACAACGACCACATTTTTCAAATTGGATAGGCTGCCTCTAACGGTGTCATCCCTGCAGTAGATACCTACTGTAAGCTACCTACATTTAGAGATACGAACTTCTAGGAAGGCATGCCTTTAACCTCATTTGAATATTTTAGCAACACAAAGACTAGGAAGACAATGAATCGGATACAGATACAAATATAATAGCTCCACGATGTAACAAAAGGCCTCTCACGGGGCGGGGGGGGGGGGGGACTTGGTACTGCCCACATGTGAGTGGCCTTCAAAAGAGCCCAAAGTCATGACGCCCCTTAATTTACAAAATTCTTCGTTCATTTAGAATCCCCCCCCCCCCTCTCCTCCACACACAAACCTTCTAAATCATGTGCAGTGTACATCACCGCCCCATTCTCCTTACTAGCTGATGTCCTCCAGTACATGTGCACCCACCCCTCACCTATCGAAAATCCTGCACGTATGCGTTACTGATTCCTAGCACTTCCACACATAGAACACCTAACTATGGTCCCTCCAGATCCCTTTGGAATTTGTTTTCAACGAGCAAAATGGTAATTGAAGGAACAAATCAATTTTGTTATCAAATTTGCACCTATATATATATATACATATATATATATATGTAATCTATATATATATATATAGATAGATATATATATATGTATATATATGTATATATATAATCTATATATATATATATATATATATATTTATATAATCTACATATATATATATATATAATCTTCATATATATATATATATATATATATGTATATATTCTTTCGTCTACCTTGCTTGAAAGTTCTGTTTTTAATTATAGCGTTTACGTTTTGTATTCTGTAACTTGTACTTACTTTGCTCCTTGCCGAGGAGCTATTTGCCGCCAGCTTGATTTTCGCAGCTTGGTCGCGACAATTACCCAAGAATGATGACTTGAAAATAGTAAAAAAATCCACAATATTAATAACAAACTAGCACTAAACAACGAGTACATTAAACGAGAATGCCCGTAACCCATCTTCTTTTTGAAATAATAAATCAGAGTACCAAACTATGATTTGAATTAAGCACAACCAATTAAGCAACGATACAAATAGATCGGTTCAAACACTACGTTGTATACGTGTTGACTTGCAGTTCCGAACTAAAAATTGCAAAATTATTGTGATATTCCGTTCTTCATTAACTTCTTGCGCACTAAAAGCGTCACAAGGAAGTGAAGTGCGAATTTGCTCAACCATAATGTTTGTTTAAGAGCTAGGCAACTGTATATACGCGATCGAAGGTTTACTTTCTCACCCCCTTGACGAAGTGTTCATGTGATGAGATACATTACTACTCACGTATTGACGATAAGGTCGATGGACTTTAAACTTGTTGAGTATGTGCTTGAGGATGGGTTGTCAGTAGTACTTTTGTGGTGAATGACATCTTTGGGCCAAATCAAATTGAAAACAACATTTTGGTCATTACACTTATACCAAACTAACAATATGACCGAGGCTTCAGACACAAGTAATATACCACAGACTAATGCCAATGGTCAAGTGATCAGAGGATGGCAACGTCAAACATGTAAAATTGTACAAGTACCAAAATGACTCCCTGTGTGTGGTTAACGTACATAATTAGTTAACCATACACAGGAAGTCATTTTGGTACTTGTACAATTTTACATGTTTGACGTTGCCATCCTTTGATCACCACGTACGTACCAAGTATATATATATATATATATATATATATATATATATATATAATATTAATATAATATTCCGGTAGCTAAAGTTGTTTTCCCAACAAAATGGCTACAAATTTAGGTTTAGCAACAAATAATGTTCTTTTGGCTTCCATGTAAATGTATGACGAACGATAAAATGGCGGAAATTGTTGTCCCCAAGAGGAAATACTTTAGTGAATACATTTGCTGAATGATTGCTTTTTGCTGTGCCTATGTATGTACCCAGTTGTTTTGAATGAGATATACAATGTAAAATATGGTGTACAGTCTTAATGGAACACCATATATGTATATTATGGACTCTACAGAGATGTTTTAGATGACGTAAGTATAGTATACTTTGGGGAAATGGAGACCCGAAGTAACGCAATTTTCTTTAAGGAGGGAATGACCCCATCACAGCACACAATGGTGAGAGGCAATTTCGCTCAAGCGTCATGATATTCTAATATCAACAAAAGTGTTTTCAATCACTAAAACGATAATCTTGTTACGTTCGTTTGAAGATGGATGTGACACGTTTAAATGCTGATTACATGATGTGGTCTCACGCCATGTTTTAAATAGCTTGGCAAAGTTTGCAAGATAAGTCACCGAATTCTGTGAAAGACTCTTTGAGGACATATATATATATATATATATATATATATATATATATATATATATATATATATATATATATATATATATATATATATATATAAATATAAGACAATGGTTGACAGCTGCTATAAATCTTCAGAGCCTCACTGCATCTATATATGTCGGTATATTTGTATGTATGTCGTCAGTCATTTCTAATAGTGTAGGTCTGCTGTTTGAACTGTAAGGTTGCTCTGTAATTGAAGATATTTTGTACACTTCACAGCATGTTCACAAATTGACCTTGCACTCTTTGTAAAGTGTACCTTATTGAACCTCCTGTAGTGAATCATTGTTAAAATAATGATTTATTTAGTGAATGTGAATATATGAATATATAGCCAATATAATCACAAATTCACTATTAGGAATGACCCTCTCTGACCTTTCTCTGATATTTCGAGGTGTCTGCTTTTCCCTACTGGCATTTTTCAGATATTCAACATTTTGTACAATGTCTTTTAAGCAAATAAACAACAGGATAGTGACTGGGAAGTTTTGCAGTAAAACTTGTTTGTTTTGTATTTGCTGTCAGGATATGCACTTTCTAGCTTATTATAATAAGATTTTAGAAATAGCATTAGAAACAGAAGAACTTTATTCATTTGATGAGTTATGAAACAATATCAATGTCTGAAGTAGTTGTGGTAGTGTGAAAATCGTTTAGTAAACAAATTAAATCACTATAATGTTGAATCATGTTCATGGGACTAATCGAGAGGTGTGTTTCTTTGATTCGTTTTTTATTCATTTGTCTGTCATGTAAGCAAGTACATCACTGCCATATTATATAGTATTTTTTTATAAAGTGAAATAGCTAAGAAATGAAATTCATACATCCTTGTTGAAATCTTGAGTTATTTTGACTGTTACAATTCCAACATATCCTCCAACTTTCTCGACTCCGACTGTTACTGGTGGGATATTTGATCGTATATATTGATACTGGATGAGAGGATATCCCCGGTCCTGATCAGGCTGATGTGGTATTACCAATCATACAGAAAGCCAAACCTGCTATCAGGCGCGTAGCCAAGGGGGGGGGGGGGCGTATTGGCATATTTTTTTAATTTTTTTTATGTTTTTATGATATCGCTAGTATTTTCAAAAGAGAAAGTGCTAAGATGCAACTTACAAGGCCTGGGAAGTGCCATTTCCAGCGATCTGGGAGGCTCTTTCAGCCAAAATTGTCTTGTACGCTTCGCGCCAACCATGGTGGCACTACGCTTAGATAGTTTGCAATGCCGAATCTACAGTTTCGCCCCTCCCTTGGCAAATTCCTGGCTACGCGCCTGCCTGCTTTCTATCAAAGTTTTTCTTGAAGAACATGACAAGCGATGGGTCAAAATGTATAAGTGCCTGATTCTTGGATGTGTATGTGTGTGGGGGGAGTTCATCCAGATGTATCGTCCTACATAATGGGTTGCTGTTGATCAGCAACAATTGGAAGTACCGTAACACACACACATACCTTCATTCATTCGTTCGTTAAAACTGCATACCAGTTTCGGTAAATTATATACAGAAAAATTATTACCTTTAATCACTTTCCCTTGATATCCCTTTTGTAACATGAAGCGTAATTATTAATTAATCTGGGATCATTTTCCAATTTATCGCACTGACAGTATGAACAGTTCCTAATCTTTATCTGATTCTAATACCACTCTATAATGTCCTCACATATGCTTCAAAGCACTAACACTGACAGTGTACACAGTACTAACCCTTATCTGATTCTAATGCTAATACCACTCTATACTGTCCTCTCATATCATGTTTCAAAGCAATCGAACTAACAGTATGAACAGTTCCTAACCACTTTCTGATTCTAATGCTAATACCACTCTGTACTGTCCTCTAAAATCATGTGTAAAAAACAATAAAACTGACAGTATGAACAGTTCCTAACTTTAGCTGATTCTAATGCTAAAACCACTCTGTACTGTCCTCTCTAGTGTTTCAAAGCAATCGAACTAACAGTATGAACAGTTCCTAACCACTATCTGATTCTAATGCTAATACCACTCTGTACTGTCCTCTAAAATCATGTGTAAAAAACAATAAAACTGACAGTATGAACAGTTCCTAACTTTAGCTGATTCTAATACCACTCTATACTGTCCTCTAATATGCTTCAAAGCACTAATACTGACAGTACAAACAGTTCCAAGCTCTATCTGATTCTAATGCTAAATACCACTCTATACTGTACTCGCATATCATCCTTCAAAGCACTCGTACTGACAGTATGGACAGTTCCTAACCTCTATCTGATTATAATGCTAAATACCACTCTATACTGTCCTCTCATATCATCCTTCAAAAGCGGCCACATCTGAGAATACAAACAGTTCCTTATTTTTATCTGATGGAGACAAACTGTCAGTACGAGTGCTATGAAGCATGACATCAAGTCGTATATTAAAACTTGTCCCAGTCGAGTGTTGTTCTAACTTTATGAATATTCATTCTCAAACTGACTGACATTTACCATAACGTTACAATCATCTCATAACAGAAATTGATGTACACAGCTATGGTTGTGCTCTCCTTATTCAACCGCACACAAAACGGCCAGAGTACTTAGCACAACTTTACACATAGAGCAAATTAAAGGCCAAATTTATAGTCCAAATATGCCTCATAATGTACCAGGTTTTATCTAAACTTTTTGCCCTTACCCAAATCGGTTGGGGAAAATTTACAACTCCCCCACCCCGCCCCCCCCCTTGCATTTGGAAATCCTGTGCAGATATGAGAAAGGGTGTCACTAATATAAACCATTCATAGCCTGCCTATTTGTTGCTTAACAGATGATATATTTAGGAAAATTTGTTAAACTGTTAATGTTCTCTGTATTTAAGATTTTCATCAGACTGCAACAGTGTTTTGTAACAAAATCATTTCTTCTGTGAATAAATGATTTAAATATTATAAACACAAGAAAGAAAAGAAATAAACATTTACAACTCTATTTTATTGATGACAATGATTCACTGTTGTTGCCAGATGCAATTTACAAACCAAACCCAGTTTTCTATCAGGATGTGGTTTGGACGACCTAACGATCCAGAAAAACTTTCCCAACTTTTTTTTTTACAAAAATCAACTTTAGCCAACCAAATAGTCTTTGAAGAATCATGACAAAATGTGGTTTTCCTCATTGACAACTAAGGCTAATTACAATTTTCATGGTTCCCCTCTCCCTCCCCCCCCCCCCCAAAAATAAAATTGTTGTTGTTGTAAAAAGAGCTTCACTAGTTATGTGAATGAATGCAAAGTGAATATCAACAAGGATTATATCATCATGGTAATAATTCTGAAATTACAACTACTTTATCAGGGCCCAGTCAAATTCATTTTGCATATGAAAAGACACTAAAAGTGTCACATGACAATACTAGAATACCAATTCTCCTTGTTGAACTGGGCACACAAAGGCAGCTAATTTTTGGGATGAACCATTCAAAACGCTGAATGGTTCTCCAGGGACATTACAAAATAGCTCCCTCTAACAGTTTAACAGTTCTGAGTCTGGTAATAGCTACAAACAAGTCTTCTCTCAGATTAGCAATAATGAGAAATTGGGAAAACAACCATGAGTAACCACTTGGGAAACGGTCCTTCTAACTTGACATTCCTGTTAATAAATGGAAAAAACAAAGTTCCAAATATGACAAGATGTCTGTTACAACACTTGGACTTTGCTAACTGTTTTGCTAACTGTTAAGCCATTTTTAACTTTTCTATAGGTAAATGGCCCTCCAAAAGTTCTTCCATGATGTCTGTTACAACACTTCTGCTAGATTAAACTTGCTGTTAAATATATGGAAAAACAGAGTCCCAAATATGACAAGAGTTAACCACTTGCAGTTGGCAAACTTTTGAGCCATTTTTAACTTTTCCTGTTGGTAAATGGCTCTTCAACAGTCTTCCATGATGTATGTTACAACACTTCTGCTAGCTTTAACTTGCTGTTAAATATATGGAAAAACAGAGTCCCAAATATGACAAGAGTTAACCACTTGTAGTTGGCAAACTTTTGAGCCATTTTTAATGTTTCCTGTTGGAAATGGCTCTCCAAAAGTCTCTCATTGATGTCTGCTATATCGACACTTCTGCTACCTGAAGATTTGCTGTTAAATGGAAAAACAGAGCTCCAAATATGACAACAGGTAAGCACTTGGGAGTTGTTAAACTTTTCCTATCTGAACTCTTGGAACAAAGTACCGCAAATGTCTTCAAATACCACAAGAGGAAGCCTTGTCCGAGTGTTTTGTTTTCTGAGACCAGGACCAATCTTTTGAACTTCCATCCTCTATCAAGTACGGTTTAGTCTCAATGAAATACACAGACCGCCCGAATCTACGGTTCATCCTCCCCTATTTCTCGGTCTTCTCGATCTTCGGTTTCTTGATGGTGCCGATAGCCGATATAACCGTGGTTTTTGCACCCGTGGAGGACACAGTGGTCGACACCACCATGGGATTTGTGATGGAGGTGGTGATGATGGCTACTTGTGGTCTACCCAGGAGGGATATTGATGGGTTAGGGGCTGGGGCATCCCACTTGGATTTCCTCTTTCTCTCTTCATCTGCCGAGAAAAGAAGAAAAAAAAGAGGTTGAGACAAAGTATAAAATTGGTCTGACCTTCCCTTCTTGAGATAATGTGTTTAACAAGCTGGGCATCACAAACACACTCACAAACACCCACACATACATGCACACATACCCATCATGACTGCAAAGGTTAGGATTATCATCAAATCCAATAAAGGCCAAAAAGTTTTGAACGCAATTATTTGATCAAAAGTCTCTAAACATATTACCATACAGTGCTGCTAACAGAGTAACAAATGCAAAATTAAATCAACTCAAATATGTAAGTTTAACCTACACAGTTGATAATTTTGATAGTCCAGGTTTAGAATACAAAATGTTTTACATGCGGTTCACCTC
The DNA here is from genome assembly GCF_037975245.1 of Apostichopus japonicus. NCBI lineage: Eukaryota > Metazoa > Echinodermata > Holothuroidea > Aspidochirotida > Stichopodidae > Apostichopus > Apostichopus japonicus. Next base: position 1,671,883 of record NC_092576.1, on the reverse strand, counting down.
AAAACTAAGACCTAGTAAGGACGGCTCCCACATGCTACAATTATCTCCTTTATCGGGAATGATTTAAAACTTGATCAAGGAACTGAGACTTAAAAAAAATAAAATGTTGCAGATCCAAACTTCTGGATCCAACTGCAAGTGGATTTAATCACCCCTTTGCAGTTTACTAAAAATATCTTCTTTAAGGCAGAAAAACAAAAAAAATGTGTCCAAAATTTGCAGACAGAAACACAACTGGACAATTTTTCCATTATCTGGCCTGACATTCTGTGCATCCCAACTGATCATCAAGTCCATAAAGTCAAAAAACATCACAAATGATTGTGTGAGAGTCTGTTGTATATTAGTCTGTTCTTACCTGGTAGTATGCTAAGTTGATCTGCTGGTCTTGGTGGTTTCTTGACCACACCCGACACAAACTCTACTTTGGTCTTATCTTTCTCCTTCTTCTCCCTTTCCCTTTTAGCCATTTCTTCTTTTTGTGCTCTCGCTATCAAAATACAAATGTGACGATTTATCAGTCGTAAGAAAACGAGTAAACAATTAGAACAAGTAAAACAAATTTAAAATAAATCAAATAGTCAAACAAGTAACATCAAAGACCAAACCAAACATAAACACTAAGCGGGCAATAAAACACCAACATCGCGATGGACTCAAACCTAGTGATGACACGTTATGTTCAAATCTCTTTTAAAGGTCTATGAACACCTATGAACAACATTGTCCTAATATTTTTTCTTTGGTTGCACATTCAGCATTGTGATATCTAGCGATCAACTTTATTTTACAACCTTACAAAAGCTGGTTGACAAATTTATCCGTAACCCTGTTCAGTGGTGATTCAGGGATGTGATCCGGCTTACATATGGGAAGGGCTTCTCTCATGTTATTAATTACATTCAGTGTTGAGCTCCCAACATCAGGGTAGACAGCAGACAAGGTTGGGGGGGGGGGAGAAGAGATTGCTTAGCAGTTTTTCAACAATACTGTCAATGGCAGTTTCCACAGTTTTATGAGCCGCTAGGACGCACGACCCCTTTAAGAAGATGCTGCAGTACTCACCAAGAGATTCGTAGTAAGAGCTTTCATCCCAACCGTGGGGATTAAAGACGTCTTTGGGGTAGTTGGTACCGAGCTCATCTATACCGAGATAGCTTATCAGTTTCTCATAGATGCTAGATAAGAAGTAAAATGTAAAACAAAGAAGCAAACTAATAGGTGTAGTTAGGTGAACTGCCCCTTTTCTTGTTGCAATCTAGGGATTGCACATTATCATCAAACAGGATTAAGTTGACCTTTCATGAACTTTGCAGGTTCCTCCTTTCTTTCTTTTTCCATGAAGACGTTTCGATCAGCACAGATACACAGATCTTAGCAACCTACAACAGCTCTATAGCAGATATGCTGCTACGTGGGAATGTTTATTATACATTGCAAAATTCGCATTTATCTAAAATACTTTGTTTATCGATCACATTACTTCGCAATTTTGGTCGCTATTTACGAAATAGTTATTGTTTATTTACCATATTGGAAAAAATATATTGTACATTGCATTCAAAGTTTGAAAAAAAAATGGGCCTAACATTTCTTTTTTTTAAATTAAAAATATGCTGGTGCCAAGATTATTTCAGGGAAATCATTTTTTTACATTTTTTTGTTAACATTTTCGAAAGCAATTTGGACGATAATATATGAATGTTGCTCACTTAAAGGAAAATAATACAAAATACTGTTTTTTCTGTGGTCAAAGCTGCAGTAGGATAACAGTATATCCTTGCATGATAAGAGAACAGATCTGGTCAGGTATGAAAATATTTATATAATACCTTGGATTCCGGAAATCTTTTCTGCTTTGGATGGATGCATTCATGTCTAGATTTTTCCTGTAATATTTTGCAATCTTGTCCTGTGAAGATAATAAATAATAAAAAAATCAGTCAATTTATTAATCAGCACATAATACATAATACATGGGCTGAAGTTCCTTATTACATAGATTGATTCATTAAAGGGGAACCCTGTACATTAGAGTATGGAGCACGAGTAGAGTTACCATATTTCTTCTGTTGAAATTGGAACACTTTGTTTGTTTCTTTCTTTCTACTCTCCATCCCTTGTCTACTAATCCCCTTACATCTATCTCTTTGTGCTCACCATGCTCATTAACCTGTCTGTATTCTGTGTGTGTTTTTGTCCCTTCTGTTACTGTTACTTGTCATTTAGCTTTTGAAGAAGATCCTGCTAGGATCGAAACGTCAGGCCAACTTACTTTTACACATTCTCTTACACAGGCCTTCTAGTGGATAAGCATTTGCTAACAGTTTTATTTTATTTTGAATTTGGAACACAGCATTCCCGAGGGAGGGTTGCAAGGGGAGGGGGGTTATGTCAGGGATGTCCTCCTCCCCTTTTGAAGAATTTAGAGTTTAAAGAAGACTACATACCAGACTGTGGCATATTGAAACCTATAGAACAGTGCAAACTTTCCTAACATTTCATTTGTACCAAAAATTTTCTACACAAAAGGTGAATATAAAGTATGGATTAGCCAAACTTTACCAATATTAAACTTAGATAATCCACATCTATAATCTAGCGATGTTTGCTCCCTCTTTTGGTTTCTGTATCATAAAAACGGTGATCCTTTTGAATGTCAACAAGACCTAATAAGCAATCCAAACAATTTATTTTGCCGGCAGGACAATATATTGTCTTTGCAAGAGCTGTGTAATCCAGATTAACTGGGACCTATGTCTAACCCCAGGCATTACAACCTAAAATGTACCATTTTTTATAAAGCCTTAATCAAAGATTTTTCATTATGATAAGAAAGACAAGATTAAAACTAAGGGGTACTAATATTTCATTCTACATTTGAACTTTACATTCTGTCTTGTAAGGACGTAATTCCATTGAAATTAAGTACAGTAAGTAACTTAGGCAAGCTTCTCATAAAATTATTTATCATTGTGAACAGAAAATGCTGTAGGTATTGAGCGATATTATTTTTTCGTATCCATCTGACAGGACTGAAAACAAACGTTCATTGCTAGCTGCAAGTTTCAAGATGGTGAATGATAGTAAATAAACATTTCTGCAAAGTTTTTTGTTAGTGAACTTGTAATCCTTACAGACTACTGTTATCACGCTGAGGAATAGTCGCGGCCGTGTGACCGCAAATGCTCCAGATAAACACGCCACTCGTTTGTTCCTTTTGGACTAGTTAGCTTTACCTAGGACCTTTTGGGGCACTTTGGGCTTTGAATGTTGGGTTTGAGGTGTTTTTTTTAACCGGACGCTCAGACAGATCCGGACATTTTCAGACGTTTTCGGACATTTTAAAATCGGACGACTAGGTCAACCTTGACGGAACTGCACTGTAAGTAAAGTATGTCAGCAAGAAAGAAATGGTGAACAGTTTATTTTTCCAAACCTGAAGTTTTTTAGAGCACCTCCCTCTCGGCTCAGGTGGTAAAACCACCTCTTCGGCGTTAAGTCTTCGGATTTTCTGCGTGAGGGCAGTCTCCGGTTCTGAGGTAAAAGAATCTCGCAGACTCACCGACTGGGAGAGCTGTCATGGTGAAAGAAAAAAAAAAAACAACACATGAACTGATGAGTCTGAGTATGTCTTGCCTCGTTAATTTGTCTTACCTCGTTAATTTAGTACTAGCTGAGACTTAGTGAACCAGTAGATGGAATAGTTGGGCATAGTTTTCATAAAGTTCGTTTCCAGAGCAAACGTGGTCTTTACAACAGTAGTTAGAAGATTGATTATTGGGCGAGCAAATCAGTACTATAGAACTGGTCAAAGAAAGCCTCCTCTTCTCAATTTAAATATGGAAACATGGTTTATAATAATTCCAGGGATAGTGGGGTTTGGCTAACTCAAAAGAGATGGCTATCTTTTTGGTATAAAGTTTTTGTTATTAAACAGTATATATTTTTGCAATTAATCTTTAAAGGAGCAAAGCTCATCATGTATAGTGTTCTTTAATATCTTCCTACACCATATTCTCTGTTTATTATCATTTTCCAAATTATTATTTGGACCTACATCTTGGATAATTTTAATAACAAGAAAGGAATGAGCATAAATAATGAAGATTTTTAGATTTTAAGAACCCAGTATGGGTTTTACAGCAAAAATGTAGAATTTGGATTGACTTCAGAGATAATTAGGATGAGTTCACACATAACATAATGAGGATGGGTTCACAAACTTAACATTATGAGGATGGGTTCACACACTTAACATAATGAGGATGGGTTCACACATTATCTTATCAAACACAGAGCTGAATGAATTGTGAAAGATGTCTACGAACAGTATCACTATGTGAAATATCTAGATGATTAGTTGCATGCATTTATGGTCACATGCAATAAATTAGCTATGTACTAAATTTAAAAAAAAAATTAAAAACTGAACAGGAATTTCAGTTTGGATTGTTTGACAGCCACCAACGGTTTTATTTTATATAAACCTAAAAGAAAAGCTATTTACTTTGCAGATGACTCATTGTCCCCATGAATCTTACCCTCCTCTTGTGGACGACATCGTCCTCGTCTTCAGAGATGTCAGCTATGGTGCCGAGTTCACCGTCCTTATGCTCCGCTACTTTGTCCTCTTCAGATGGGAGGGCTGTAAGGACATCTTTACTATCTTCATCCTCCTGTTTGACAGCTAGAGAGGTGAATGTAAAAAAAAATACGATAACAATTTAAGAACAGAAGACATTGAATAGCTGATGCTGCTAATTATCCACTGGCAAAGCTCAAGGTAAATTTCTTTGTAAATATAAAGATGGAATATAGTCAAGAATCCTGGAGAAATTAATGCATAGACTGATGTTTATTTGAGGTTTATGTGCTTTGTACCAAAAGAGAACTTAAAACAAACATGTTGGATGTCATAGATGCACAACTATGGACAAATATTTTGTGTTTGCCCTCTTATTTTTGGGCAGAATTTGAAGATCTACATTAAAACGGATGCATCTGAAAAGAATACTGAAGTTCAATTGTCTTGCATATACTTTCGAACCTGTCTCCCAATACCGAAAGTCAAACTCAAAACGGTAGAGTAAAAACCATAATGAACAAAACCCATAGTTTGTTGTAAAATGTACATAATTTATAATGTAACAGCATCACTTCTTGCTGGAGGTCCAAGTCCACTTTTGGTACAAAGATGTACATCAAATTTAAATGGACATCTCTTGAAAACCACACAAAGAATTGGACGATATTCACCGGAAAAGTTAAATTATACTTCCAAGGTTTTGCAAATACTTGAGGAAATGTGGCAAAAGTGAAATTTATTTAACCAGCTCTGCTTTAAGGGGTTTTGGTTGTTACCTTCTGCAGGAGGCTGGGGTGAGGGTTCTGCTTGCTCTGACACCTCAGCTGGAGGGAGAGAGTCTTTCTGCTCTTCTGTTTCATCTTCCAAGGTCTTCTCAATCTCTCCCTCTTCCTCCGAGTCAATGTCTGAATCTTCTTCTCCATAGTTGACCAGAAGAAGATTAGAAGATGAATCGTTTCTGGGTATACTCATATTGGTATTTCCTCTTCCGTAGTTTACTTTGCCAAAAGTGTAAAAATTTCAATGTCACCTGGACCTTGTCATGTTTAATTCAATTCAACCTGTAGGAGGAGAAGGAACATGAATCTTTAGCCATTAGGGTAAAATTTTTAATGTTATTGGGCCAACCTTCTCATATTCTAAATTGTGCATCATTTTCAAAAAAAGTACCCCAATGTCATGTCATATGAAAAAGTCTGTGCAATAATCAGAGAATTTGTTATATTTCAAGTAACTGACATACATACTGAGAACTTAATGTACTAATACTATACTAAGCCTAGCCTAACTTAGCCTAAACAGGTTGGCCTATCCTACACATACTAGTCTAATGTTAGGCCTATGCCCCTAATATAATAAACATGGCTAGACTAGTTGTTGGTCTTATGTCTTATGATATTAAAGTTAGGCGTTAAATATGTTTATGGAGAGCCTTTATTAACATCGCCCCTTGACTGCAGATTAAATAGGCTAGTCTGCAGACGCACAACAGCATACTAGGTTTAACAATACGACTAAGGCATAAACTTACTGTAGCAAAGCCAAAAAGTTGTTGTTAGATCTACAATGTGAATAGCATCTATAGGGTAGTTCCACGAAACCCTTTCTTTTTCTTGAAAATTAGTTACATTTCAGGCCATGTCACTTCCTCAAAATCTGTGTTAAGAGCGACACAGGAAAGTATAAATATCATACTAAAAATATACTTACCATTTCAAATGCACTCTGTAGAATTTAATAGATGATTTGTCGCTATGATTGTAGGAATGTACTGAGAACGTTTGATCGCTTTGAGCGTGTATGAAACTAATCAGTGTTGTTCTACCGACAGAATACATGCGTCACAGATACTCGTACTCGGTTCCTGTACATATAAACATGAAACGAAATATCGACGTATGTATACTACTCAAGCATCAACCATAACTAGAATGGACAGTAGGGCGAAGTCAGTCAAACAATTCTTAAATAATTAGTAACTCGTTAAAACTGGAAAAAGTATTAACAGGATATGAAAATAGTAGAAGGTATTTTTCTTTAAAGAAGATATCCTTTCGTTTCCTGCAGAAAAAAGAAAGAAAGTGTTTTTACATGAATTTCAATAGAGTTCATATAAAGGAACTCTAAATTTATGTTGTAAAACGCCCTCTATGTATATATATATAGAGTGCTAACCGGTTGGATCTCTCTCTCTCTTTCTGTTCGGAATTTCTGAATACTTTACTTTACTTCCTCTCAGCTTCTTCTTCTTCAGTGAGATATACTTGTAAATTGTAATACATAATCATTCATACAGAAAGAAATATTATCTGAGACAAACAAAGTGACACTTACAGAAAGATAAAATATGTATATAAACATTCCAAGATTCTTATTATAAACTTCAAAATAGTCTCAATACCTTCTCCCTAACTTCACTTTGACCACGGGAATTTACATTTGCTAGAAAATAGAACAAAGACAGACTCTCAAGATTAGCACGTAACTTTTTTAATATGAACAACAAACAAAAAGTGTAACGGAGGCATAGGAGGAACGTAGTATCATTGGGAGAGGGTGAGGTGTACCGATGCCATTGACGATGTTGCACGGGGAACTCCATGGGGGCCTCCCCCCCCCCCCTTTCATAGCTGCAGTATTTCAGTTGAAGTTTCAAGCACATCTCAAATGCATGTCTCCGAGATACATAACTCTTAAATCTCTCTGGAATATCTCCTTTTTATTTAATTCACTGAGCAGCAAATTATGTCGGGGACTCGGAGCCGAAACTACTTGAAGATGTTCTTACAGGTATCGAGGCCCAATGTAGGGACCTACGTTGTGAGGCCCTACGTTTATATTCGTGCATGGGGAACTTACTTCAAACATCGCTTACTTTTGATTACGGGGGGAAATGTTTCAACGATACGATTTTAAAATCACACAACTAATTGAATGTCTGTCAGAGCGTATATTGTTAATACCTTGGAATTTCCATTTTTTTTTTAATGTTAATACTGATACTGCACTAGTAAGCAGTCAAAAAGTGCACTGAGGGCAGAGGCGGAGGTATGCATGGCCACACACTTCGACTGCTTCTGGACAGAGCGGTGATTGCTCGAAGTGGTTCGATGCGGTTTTTGTTCCAAATCGTTTACCAAAAAGTCAATTAGACCGGAATAGTCCTATCATCAAAAGGTATACCAAACAGGCAAACTCTAACGTTTGAAATATAAGTTATGAAGTTTTGGCTACTGCATTGTGGTTGCCATTGACAAGTACGAATCGACACTCCTCATTTATTCCACAATGCAGTAGCCAAAACTTCAAAACTTATATTTCAAACGTTAGAGTTTGCCTGTTTGGTATACCTTTTGATGATAGGACTGTTCCGGTCTAATTGACTTTTTGGAAAACGATTTGGAACAAACGATTTGGAAAAGAGTTGGAAAACAAAAATCAATTTGGAAAACGATTTGGACGGTAAAGACCCCCAGGACAGTATTTTTTTGAAAACTTGTAGCAATTATAGCATGCTATAATTTGGGGCATATGCTGACTACCTTTTAAAGAAACACAAACCCAATCGTTATATTTAGCTTTTATCTGACAGAGATCGATGTCAAAATCGATTCCCTTAAAACAGCTAGGTCAAACCTTGCTCCGTTTGGGAGACATCCTAGATTAAAAATTCATATCAGGGATCTGTTGTTTTAAAACTCTGAGAGGTCGTACTGTCCCTCTAAGATCTGAAGTCTTTGATCTGCTCTGTTTTACTCCTCATGTATATTTGTTTTGATGTAGAATTTCAACAGAATTGACACTGAAACCATGCATGGAATGCACTATGTCATGTTCAGATGCTCAATAACATAGCTTCTGCTTTTGCAAAAACCATCCAATAAAGAAAACCAATCAAGAAAAACAGTCATATTATTTTAGACTTGATCAAGTCTTCATCCCTAAGTGTGAAGAAACATTGAACCTATTATATCTTCCAAATGGAATAAGATTTTCTGTTCTCGGTATTTTTTCATGACAGCTATCTCTATCACACAGACCAACAATGATGCTTGGGTCTCGTTTAAGGCCCTGCACCCTAATAATTGAGAGATTAATGTGAGCAAGCTTGTCAGTTTTTCTTCTCGCAGAATTGGTACATGGGCCGTCAACTAAGAACCCTTGGTTTAGAGGGGAATTTCCTCTCCTATAACAATACTAATATACTAGGAATCCATCTATTTGTACGTATGTGTGTATGCGTGTATGTAGGCCTATGTATTTTAGATCCTCCTGCAAGCAGGAACTCGCGAAGAAGCCTCGTTGGCTTATCAAAGCTGCAAGCTGACCGAAGTCAGTCTCTTAGATTCATATTTAACATCCATGATTATGAATTGTCAACAACTCTGTAACTGGACAACATACATTAATCTTGGAGTGACTTGAACTCGGGACCTTATGATTGGAAGGCATCTGCGTTAACCACTGAGCTATCACTCCTACTTTTTTGTCCGATGAATGCGATAAAATACAACTCAAGTACACTGTAAAGTGTTGTTTATATACTAGTAGACTATATATTTCACTTGGAGAGATTATCCCTATTTAAAAAGATTGAAAATAGAAGAAGTCTCTTTCTTCTTCTGTCTGTTATACTTACTGTACAACACAGAATATCTTCAAAAAGATACAAAATATACATTATGAACACATGATCAAAGTGAGTCTAAGTACCTGCTAAAATTATTCTACATGATGTGAGCTAAAGTCAGCCCCCGAGGAAGAGAAAAGGCCCTCGTTTTAAAACTCTCCAAAATTTGAACTTGTTGTTGTTGTCTTAAAAGAGAAACTTGTGGTTGGGGGTGGGTAGGGGTGGGGGAGAAGGTACCATACCTAGGGATAACATACATCCAGATTTCCTCTGACATGTTCTCCTTCTGCTATCTTATGTGAGCATCTGTTTAAATTTACAAGATATGAAACAAGGTCCTTAATCTAACCTTGGTCCCAAATTTGAACCAGTTGCTACCAGTTGCTACTTTGAATAAAAAGTTTGCTTGAAATCAAATCAGCTTGCAAGAAACTTGTTGTTTGTGCTGACAGTGCCAAATCAATCAAGTTTTCAATCAATCAATCAATCAAGTAATTAACCAACTGATAAATCAGTCAGCCAATTAGTTAGCCAATCAGCAGGTAAAGTAATCAATCAACCAATAAAACCAACCAATCTATCAATTTTTTCAATCAATCTATCAAGGGATTGGCCAACCGATAAATCAATCAGTCAATCAGCAGGTCAATTACACAATCAACCATTCATTGAATCAATCAAACAACTAATCAATCAATTAATCCCTTAAAGCAGGAGACAGGATATGACTAAACCTCAATAATCTTGCAATAAACTATAGTATAAGTCAACAATATCACAATTGAACACAGTCTACTGTATATCTCTGTGACTGAATATATGTTTGCATTGCCAACATAAAGAGAGGTTATTTTTCTGTAGAATTATCTATAACAGTATGTTGATTTAAGCCTGAAGTTTTTTTTGGTTTATATCTTAAGTTTTCTCACAAGTAATAAAAGACAACACTACTGTTTTTAACATCAGATCTGAAGATGTTATTTGAAGATTAGAAATCAAACTTTGGAAACCACTTATTAACATTCCAGGAGACTGTCACATTGTACTTGTTAAGGTCAACAAGCCTTAAATTTCAGACTTTTCAGTTTCGTTTACAGTAAAATTTGAGATAATTTTGTACCCTCCTCCCCTCTCCCCCATGCAATGAAAAAAAACCCCCTTCTTTTTGGCAAAATCCAAGGGTTGCTCACCCGGCCAATATCCAATACTAACTGGCCCTCTTTTGTGAAGAGTCCGTTCTTAAAAAAGAAAACAAGAATACAAAACCCAATAACATCACTATGTGAGTGTGTGTTACCACCGTACTCCACTACAATGTGAAGCATAGTCTCTGATTCACCTAGAAACCGTTACTTTTCGATAAAGCAATTGAATTCCCACTTGGCAACATCTATCCAAACCAAAGCTGTAAACTTCAGGTGAACAAAATTTCAACGGTCATCAAGATACTTCTTGACCAATCCTGAACAACTTCTCATTGACAGGACAGGACAAGACAGGTAGATTGAGAATTTCACCGTCAGCAAATATTTGTTTGTTTTCATTAAAGGGAAATCTCAGCTTCAAAAAAAAGAAAAACAAAGGTTCGGCGCAAAGGACATCACGATGCTTCTTTACCGATGCTGAATAACTTTCCTGTAATGGGACAGATAGTTTTATTCCTAGCGCAGTGCGTGTGTGTGATGACCCCGTTGGGATAACGGACAAATTTCGGTTCGTTGAAAGTCTGATTGCAGACCTGGCAGAGGCGTTCCTCGTTGAGGTAGACCGGTTCCCGCCTCTGCCTCATCATGTGGTATTTCACTTGAAGGTTCTCATTCCTGGAGAGCGAGTTCTGTATCTTCCGGGTTCGTGCGAGGTGCATGTTCGTCTCCACCGAGTGCCTGAGGAACTGCCTCACGAGACCAACCGACCAACTATCTGGGATGAGTTGTAGAACCTGACAATTAAATAGGGAGAGAGAGAGAGGTGGAGAGAGGGCAGATATCTCATTAAGAAACCTTTAAAGTTCTGCTTCTAGAAGAATTTTAAACTGGTTAAACTCAAGTGACACCCCTTCATTGAGTCACGTGAGAAAATAAAATTTTGAAAGTGTAATAGTCACTTTGAAATTACAGCACAAGAGGAAACCATGTGGGGAATAACTTAATGTTTATTTATTTATATTTTTATTTCTTTGGTAGAATAGTTAAGGGGCCAGACATTTTGATTCCAGGCAGATTGGTGCAGAGATTTGCTTCGTTTGCAATATTGATTTTGACAACATTTCTTTTGTTACGAAATATTGGACTACTAACTTAAATGTTCTCTGTACATAATGTGCTGAACATCATTTGGGAGAGGGCAGGGGGCAGGGTGAAAGGTAGGGGCAAGGTAGGGAGAGGGGTAAATGGAGGGACAGGGGAGGGTGAAAGGAAGGAGCAGGGGAGGGAGTGGGGTGAAGTGAGGTACAGGGGAGGAAGAGTGGTGAAGGGAGGGGCAGGGGAGGGGGAGTGGTGAAGGCAGGGGCAGGGGAGTGGTGAAGGGAGTGGCAGGGGAGTGGGGAAAGGGAGGGGCAGGGGGAGTGGTGAAGGGAGAGGCAGAGAAGGGGAGGGGTGAAGGGAGGTTACTATAATATATTCAGTAGTTAACCTACCCTGACTGTATCAAAGTCAGCTGTTTGGCTGTTTAGAAGAGATATGGCTGGGGCAAGTAATGAATCTTTCTTCCTGTGAAAAAAAAAATGAAAAGAGTATTTATAACTTAGAGACAGAGAATAATCTAACAAAGGTATAAGAGGTGACTGTATGATTAGTTTAGTTTCGTCCATTTCTTCTGTCCCTCCCATCGCAATAAGTTTGTGATGAACGATCAACCACCTCCCCATTATCTCAAGCCCCCCTCTCTCACCCCCCCCAAAAAAAAACTCCTCCCTCATTCACCTTCCAACATTAAGAACATCTTTGTTGTTTAGATTTCAGTTTGGAATTCCATCCATGGAATAAATATAATACAGAAAGTGAAGGGAAATACAAAAACATTCTTAGCTCAATTGGCTTAGATGAAACCATTCACTCTGCTGTTGCCAGATACATTCAACAAAGAACACAAAATGTGAAGAAAAAAAATCATATCTTTGCCATCTAAAGTGATATGAGGATAATATGATTTTGACCTAAAGATGCAGAATATTTCCAGCAATATATCTAAGCAATCAACTTCATCCAACACAATGTCCCATTAAAATATCTCTTAAGTATGTTAATTTTGGATGGCCTCCCCCTTCGAACTTGTAATTCAATTTGTGTGATAATATAACGTATGATAGAATGTGTTAGCATACCCTTCCATTGGATCCAAGTATACGCCAAGGAGGATCTGAAATAACCGTTTCCTATAGGTTAGATCCCGTCCTTTTGAGTTGATATCGCAGTAGTTCTCAGCAGCTCCATAATCCTGCAGTTTGTGTACCAAGATCCTTAGAGCTCTGTCGTGTTCTTCGAGCTGAAGATTTAAGTAAAAAAGTAAGTTATTATTATTATGATAGATATTGTTTCTAGCCTTTATTCATATTAATTAATACCAGAGCTCAATTGCACATTCAAACATAGAAAACACTGTGCATAATACCCATAAGGGAGTCAAGCAAACCCAACTGTCACCTTCATAGGTATATACCTGCCATGAATAACTTTTCCAAACAGCTAAGAAAGATACTCTCGTTCCAGTTTGAGAGATAACAGTTTCGATGGAAATTGGGAACAACAACAATTAACTCTGCTGCTGTACCTCATAATATACTTCCTAATTCATTGCATATAAAAAGGTGGACATGACCGTAATACTTACTTTCCGAAACGCCACATCATATTCTGTTTCTTTCGCGAGTCATATTATCTAATGAAACATGCAGACAGAACCTTAGTATACCCAACTGATTTATCCAAGTGTGAGTATCACCATCATACTCACCTTCCCATAAAGTACAGCGCATTCTACAATCATACATACTTAGTAACTAATTCATACATCTATTAAAGTGTAAGTATAACCATCATACTCACCTTCCCATAAAGTACAGTGCATTCTGCATACATACATACTTAGTACCCAATTCATACATCTATTAAAGTGTAAGTATAACCATCATACTCACCTTCCCATAAAGTACAGCACATTCTACATACATACATACATACATACATACTTAGTACTCAATTCATACATCTAATTAAAGAGTAAGTATCACCATCATACTCACCTTCCCATAAAGTACAGCACATTCTACATACATACATACACACATACATACTTAGTACCTGCTTCATACATCTATTAAAGTGTAAGTATAACCATCATACTCACCTTCCCAAAAAGTACAGTGCATTCTATGTACATACATACTTAGTACCTGCTTCATACATCTATTAAAGTGTAAGTATAACCATCATACTCACCTTCCCAAAAAGTACAGTGCATTCTATGTACATACATATTTAGTACCTAATTCATACATCTATTAAAGTGTAAGTATAACCATCATACTCACCTTCCCATAAAGTACAGTGCATTCTATGTACATACATATTTAGTACCTAATTCATACATCTATTAAAGTGTAAGTATAACCATCATACTCACCTTCCCATAAAGTACAGTGCATTCTATGTACATACATATTTAGTACCTAATTCATACATCTATTAAAGTGTAAGTATAACCATCATACTCACCTTCCCATAAAGTACAGCACATTCTACATACATACATACACACATACATACTTAGTACCTAATTCATATATCTATTAAAGTGTAAGTATAACCATCATACTCACCTTCCCATAAAGTACAGTGCATTCTATGTACATACATATTTAGTACCTAATTCATACATCTATTAAAGTGTAAGTATAACCATCATACTCACCTTCCCATAAAGTTCAGCACATTCTACATACATACATACACACATACATACTTAGTACCTAATTCATACATCTATTAAAGTGTAAGTATAACCATCATACTCACCTTCCCATAAAGTACAGTGCATTCTATGTACATACATATTTAGTACCTAATTCATACATCTATTAAAGTGTAAGTATAACCATCATACTCACCTTCCCATAAAGTACAGTGCATTCTATGTACACACATACTTAGTACCTAATTCATACATCTATTAAAGTGTAAGTATAACCATCATACTCACCTTCCCATAAAGTACAGCACATTCTGCATACATATCCGTTTCTTTGACTTTGCTGAGTATAACCTGAACTCTGTAGAGATTAGAGAACTGTAGCATGTGTCTGAGCTTGGACCTAGCTAAGTTTAATGTCTCTGCCTTTGTGGATGGATTTTCCCGGAGTTTTAAGACTTCGCTCAGGTACAGGACGGCTAGGTGTGTATGGTACGTCTCTTTCTGCAGTAGAGGTATTATCAACAAAAGACATTAAAGGGGCTGAGCTCTAACAGAGATTTCAGCAAAATAACTTGCTCTTCCACAAGCCCCAAAGTAGATCTTTGCTGGGCTTGAAGGAATAACTTGTTAAGAAAGGGTTGTTGTGGGGATATTCACTTCCAAAAAATTAAACTACTGTTAAGAATTGGTGTTGTTGAAGGGCTCAAGTTTATGTATCCCAAACGGTTTACAATCTCATTACAGTTTAAAGAAAGTACTCAACAAAAAAGAGGAAAGGGAAAAAAGTCTTTCTTATCGTTAAACTCTCAGAAAGATTTTAACCTGTCTACTTTCTAATTGGGTATTAAAATAATATCATGAAAGTACTGTGGCAGTTTGGATAGACATGGGTCACTTGATTTTTTTTTTTTTTTTAAATATTCTATTTTAGGCAGATAAGTCAAGTTTCCAATCAGTAAGTTTCAATGATTACACCTTCCAATTACTGATCAAAAACATGTTGTTTTGTAGGCACCTGGTAGATAAGATCAAAGGAAAACTTGGTTTTTACACTAATAAAAGATTGTGACTGTTTTGTTCAATGCTTACACAACAGTACTAAATGATTGATTTCGTCTTCATGGTTGACAGAATCCTCTCTATTCTTCTAACCGAAAACCACCACTTGTCATACAGTGTTCACATGTATACTAAACAAAAGTTTATATATAGCTAAAGTTGATCAATAAAATGTGTGTGAAAAACTGCACGTACAAATGAGCTGTTGTCTGGGAACACCGTTTATAAATACTGTACTACACAAATTTATTATAAATATTGTAGGCCAAGAGATATCAGTAGGGAAGCATTCTGCCAAAAGAAGAAATAAACACATTTTACAGGAGAGGGTGGGTGTTGATGGGGGTGGAGGAGGGGGGGGGGCTACAGTATAAAACATACAGATGTTTGCTTAGTTGCTTTGAGTAAAGATTAAGGCCTGTGCTGCTGGACAGCAAAAGAAGAAACATTGTTTGGAACAATTTGGTTATTCATCCTTCTTCCAACACACAGATTACATATATGTGTATATATTTGTACATATATAGCGCAGTTCAAGAACAGTTCTCACTTCAGTGTGCAAAGAGTATCGCTCCATCGAGAAGGGTAAAGAACACAACACATAACAGAAACACCAAGCAAAAGATTACACCATTTGGTTAACCGTTTACTGTAACAGTCCATGAACAATGATTAAGATCCTATAACCAAGCCCCTTCAGCACATTCTCTGGCAGAGGGGAGGGGGGGTGTTTGGGGGAGGGGGAGGGGATTGGGCCCTCATAGTTTGCAACCCCTGGTGACTAGAGTATGTGTGAGTTTAATAAACACATACTTGGCAAATAGCAGGTGAGGGTGAGAGGGTGGGGGGTTAGGGGGGGTAGATTGTGGAAGGAAGATAAAGGGACACTTCACTCTGTTCTATGTTATTAGGATAAATTGCTACACGTCTCACGTTAGCTTTAATAGACAACATCCACCAACCAGTAATGAGAAAGTACAGAAGAGAACTCCAGGAGAGGACCAGTGACCGGTGAACAAAGTGCAGTCAACCCGGGCAAGTGCATTACATGTAAATTGGTTATCAAAGGGTTTACACAGTTCACTAAATAAACAATTAACCCATCATATAAATGTAAGAAAATGTTAAAAAAAAAGAAAATCGTTCCAAGGTAATCAGAAAAAAATGATAAAAAACAAGAGAAGAATAAACCTCGCTGCAATCATCACTTGCGACCGAAAAGCGAAATGCAAACAAGAAAGGCAGATGGTGAAGAAAAAAAGATACCACACAAGAGAAAAAACCTTGCCCAGAGTGAGTCATCAAAATGCTATTATTAACACACACACACACATAGAGACAGACAAACAAACTACACGACCAAAGAATCACAATGAAACCAACGAAGGAAAGTCACATAGGCAGGGGCGTCTTTAAAAACAGAAAATAACAAGAGAGCAAAAGGGGAACAATAATTACAATTTATTACACTATTCAGCACACTAGGATTTCAGTCGCGCCTGGTTGAATTTCAATTGATAGAACCCCAAGGGCAATGTAACCACGCCATCCAGCTAAGACGACGTAGCAATAAGTTGCAGCCTGGGACTATGACGAAGTACGGGTGCTATTCAAATCGATATTCTTATGAATAGAAATTGTTTGCATTTTTCAAAAAAATACAAACAGATATAAAAAGAAACACAGTTATAAAGTCAGTGCATTTCTGTGGTTGACTAACATTTGATGTCTCGAAAGCAAACCAGAAGGGTTGGTCTGTGGTCTGAAGTACAGGAAAGGTTGCTGATTTTAGGGACTCGGTAAGTTTGTTTTTTTTCTTTCCTTTTCTTATCCTTTCAGTAATATTTATTAATTTTTTATTTTTTTTTTACTTTGTATTTCTATATTTCCATGATGTTCAATCTCATCAGATTACTCCATAGCAAACTCATATTGGAGGTGAGGTTTTGCATTATTGTGAGACTTTAGGAGACTTTTTGTAAAACAAATTACGTTATGTTAACACCTGTTCATATAAACTGCAGCTGGATATTACAAACTCAGATATCTAATTTTAATGATGATGTAATACACAATACTAGCTACGGTTTGTGTCGTTTAACTTGATGATTTTATTTTACACGGATCTGTTCTTGTGATATCCACACATAATAGGAAACCACTAAATCTATTCCATGTCATATCACACAGGTTTATTAATACTGTATGGGGTATGTTACGCTAAAGCTACATTTTGTGTTGGGTTTTACATATAACTTTGTCTTACTCTGACCCATCCTTGTAATATTCACAAATAAATATCCTGAAGCTAACAAGTTATCTGATACATGCAAATATATACAGTATACCTTACAAACATTCTAAAGCTAACCCAATCCTACAAAGTTCTCTTAAACTCTGGCAATGAATTTAGGACAATGTCACATCCCAGCCACAGATGATTTTCATTGCTGTGCGTGTCACCCTGGGGTGTGCTGCCTTAAAGAGCTACATGTTACATCAAGTTACCTAACTTAGTGGTTACTTTGCACAAGCAGTGTAAATATTCGTACTTAATTGGTGCACAAACGTTAATCAACATCGAATAAGAGATTATATGGATACATCCATTTAACTGTTTCTTCATAGACAGCTATTTACTAGCTCATCTAAATTTGACACACAAAATTTTGGGTTCGAGGAATTTTCATGCGCCGGTCTGGTTTGATCTGCAGATGTTGCATTCGATTGCAATTTTCAATTTGATGTAGACTGACATCACAACAGGGAGTACCTATGTCTTACGCAGACTTTGTACTTCTGAGTACAGCAGTGTGAGTACGATTACAATTACAGTAGTGTGAGTACGATTACAATTAGAGTAGTGTGAGTACAACTTAGTATCAGTATACAGTGTCTAGTCTACTTCACAGGTACAGAGGCACTGTATTATTTTGTGCACCATTCAAGATTTAACTGTGAGGAAATCACTTTAACTTTAACACCTGAACATAAATGGAATTATTATTACACAGCCTGAATATGTGAATCTATCCTAGCGACCAGCCAGGCAATAAGCCAGATCTACCATCTACTTATATGTAGCTGGCCCAATGCAATTATGTGCTGCAAATAACCAACAATAGACTCACCAATCAAGAACAAACATTGCTCTTTAACAGAACACAACTCTAACAGCCAATCAGAATAGTCGTACTTAAATTTACATCAGTAATTAACCAATAGAGATAGAGATATCTTGTTCCTGTGTTTGGCAAGTTGGTATTAAGTTCACACTTTACACAGTGTGAAATCTCAGCATTTTGGCATCGCGTGTCACGTTCTTCACCGGGAAAACTTAAAAGCACCTTTGTTTCTTCTTTAGACTGTGAAGTTTCACAAACTTATGCTCTTAACTGACCTTAAACTGAACTTGGAAACTGAAAATGGTTGAAATATATGATATGGCATGTTAACAAATGCCCAGGCTATGAACTGCACACTTTCACCAAGTCCACTGTTTGTTTGTACTTCACACCTGATACGCACACGATAGTACCGTTGTAATGTGATAGTCATCACTGATTGTGATCATAACAGACAGGAAGGTACAAAACTCTCCAACAAACATGACCAGTTTCTTCACTCCTGTCGGCCATTGTGATAGAGTATGCATTGCTTTCGCAGTGAATATACTGTGTGTGTTCCCAGGGGGGAAATACTAGTTATATCACTGGTGGGAATGTTTGTGTGCTGTTGCAGTATATATGTATGTGGCCGCATTGAGGGGGGGGGGGGATGGCCTGTTGCACCATTACTGGAAGAAACGTAAGTATTCTGTCACATTATATGTACCTACAGTGTTGTAGGGGAAGTGCATGTCACACCCTTTATACATGGTGGTGGGGTTAGTGTGCTATTTGGGTTATAAGCTGTCCTATACAGTAGGCCAGTAAATCGCCATGTAACCTTACTGCAATGAGCCAGAAAGGCATTTAGCTACAATAAAGTACATATAAGGTCATTCAATAAATGTTGTGTCCAACAGCACGGTTTCTGGTGTCCACCATGTTTAGTCTAAAGCAATGTTAATACCACATGGCCTAATAATATCGGGGAAAGATTGAGTATCCAGCAAAATTATTTATACATTTTGTATCCAACAAATTTGGAGGTTAATCAAGTTTTGGTTCTTGTGCAATATGGATATAAAAACTATACGGTCCAGTCTGAACAAAAGTTAATATTCTGTTTATCATATATTGATATGAGATACTGGATAAGTCATTCCCTAAATATGAGAATGCAATATTACGGTAGGATATTAAAAAACTTATCGGTGTTGTAAGGGGTAAACATGATAGGGTCTAAATCTCTTAACCACACCTGCATAAATTACTTACTACTGTACATACCATCATTACCATCATGCTGGAAAGGTAAATGCATTGTTCACTGTCTTTAAGATAATATGCTGGTGTCGACTATCTTCATGATCTAAATCAATCAATCAATCAATCAAAATCTAAAACGTTTTTTTTTTTCACAGTTTTCTTGTCCGTATCTTCAACAGAGAATGCAATAAATAGCAGTTTCGTCCAAAACATGGTTACTATCAGTCCATAGAGCCCACAGGTGACACACACGACTGAGTGGTTACAGCACACAGATCCCACCGATGACACCATGTCTAACATAGTGGGTAAAGTCCAATAGGGAGGGCATTGCAGTTGAAATCAAACATTTCTGCAGT
Source organism: Apostichopus japonicus (assembly GCF_037975245.1). NCBI lineage: Eukaryota > Metazoa > Echinodermata > Holothuroidea > Aspidochirotida > Stichopodidae > Apostichopus > Apostichopus japonicus. The sequence goes on along the minus strand of NC_092576.1, from coordinate 1,651,966 downwards.
GGCTCCTATTGGTCAGTACTCAATTTATGATAAATTCATCAGAAGAAGACGAAACAAGATGCAACGTAACCGTAGGCGGCTCAGGAGAGCAAATCAGAAAAGCAAATCAGGAAAGCAAATGAGGAATGGCATATCAGGAATGGCGTATCAGGAATGGCGTATCAGGAATGGCGTATCAGGAATGGCGTATCAGGAAAGCGAAAACTACCGGTGAGAGACTGTAGAGCTTTGTAAGGTAACCGAAAACATAAGTTTGCCGCTAAGTGGAATTCACCGAACTCAACAAATTGTTAAAATTGTGATACACCAAAAAAAATTGAAAGGTTTTCAAATCCCATAAGTAAGGAATACAACCTTTGTGTATTGGACTATTAAGAAAATGAAGTTGATAATGAAGAGAAGCTTTAGGTTCTAACTAAAATAAAATATATCTTTGTAAGAAATACGGTGCATCCAACTATGTGTGTGTATGACAAGCCTTGGATGGGGAGTGGAGGGGGGGGTATCTTGTAGTGGGAATAAAGGGTCAATGACTTGCTACTGAAGAACCTAGATCTATTAAATCTTAGCGGTGTCCAATAGGGCTCTCCAGCCTTGCCCAAATTCAACGCTGTTGTATCGGTCACACCTAGCTTCCGCAAACATGAACAATGTTGCAGATGATAAGGATACCATGTGATGATCACTAATAGCACCTATAAATGTTCTTTAGTGATTACTGAAGGAGAATATCTTTCTAATGAAACATATTTCAAAGTTTTATTGTCCAAGCTACCTGTTTGTAAGCACTCTAAACCTGACAGCTTTTCTAACTTTTTAAAGCATGTTATTTCAGAGGGCTAAACTGCACTGTAAGTGGAACCATGAACAAGTCGATTACCCAGCCCTTCGGCACGAAAGTGTACCGGCCTTGTCCGCAACTTACAGCTTACAGCGCTCTCTGTCACAACACTGGAGAGCCCCATTGTGTCTGTCTACTATCTGGGTCGTAAGGGTGACACAGAGTTAATAATAATCATAATAATATTTAGATTCATAAAGCGCAGACTTACACACCGATAACGCTGCTCAAGGCGCATCACAATATTAACCTGGTCAATGATAACCTGTCAAACATAGAGACAATCCCTCCACATGGCAGCAGCTAAACAGCGCCCAAACTGACAGTTTATCTCACAGGTCCCCATTTATACACCTGGGTGAAGATAGGCAATGGAGATAAAGTACCTTGCCAACGTAATGATCTGGTTAGGACTTGAACCTGCAAACCTTAGATCACAAGTCCACTGCCTTAACCACTTGACTACAACACTCTCTCTTGTGTTACAACCTAACACAAAATACAAGTCATAATAAAACTGGGCACCACAAAATTAAAATAGGGAGATTGAGCTGGCAATTCTTCTTCTTTTGTGGTTTGACTTTGTCTTTGTTAGTCAAAATTTGTGAGCTATGGATTTGACGATTGCGTTTCTCTCTGTCTCACATTCAAATACATAAAAAAGCTTCGCAAAGGTTTACTTGATTTATAAATTGATTAATACAAAAAAAAAAGAAGGTTTATAAGTTGAAATATAAGTCACAATATTTGAAGTCATGAAAAAAAAAATTTTTTTTTGTCTAAGGTATCAAAAGTAGACCCCCACTGATGAGGGTATCCACACTCCACTAGTAAAGGAAAAGGGCAAGGTAACTGTACACATAATCTTGCTGCTATTAGACTGTTAGTTCACCATGAAACTCAGGCTGTATTGCCAAGTGTAGCCAGGCTGTGTGCGACATAATCTATCATGCTTCACAGGTCCACACGAAATGACACACTGCTGCCCCAAACAGAAAAAATGTAGGTGGTATTACTGATCCATCCTAGCTGAGCAACATTTTGGACCTGCTGTACTTTTCTTTTTGTTTTTTCATGACGAGAATTAGTCCATTAACTATAGGTTGCATTTTCAGCTCTTTTGACCTCAAGTTACTGAAACTTTATCTCTCCTGCAAACAGAATGTTGTGTTTGGAAGAATTGATTTGTTCACACATTGCCATGTCTGCCTTGATATGATAGTGATTTGACTATTAGCTGTGTGAATAGTTGCACAATAGACGAATAGGCAGCTCAACTAAGGTGCGAAAAGATGGGACTGATCACTCAGCTAACCAACTGGAAAAACCTGCCGTTCAGTACAAACGGCGGGTTTTTGGATGCAACCTATAGCTTAATGGACAATTTCCCAGCATGTTTGTTTTTAGACACAAATGCCAAACTAATTTCTTGACAGAGAGTAAACACTAGAGACTATTAAACCCACCAGGATTGTTGAGTACAGTCAGCCATCTTCTCTTTCATATCTTGCACAAAATAATTCTTTTTTTTAAATAAATATCTGCAAAAAATTCATGAACATCTAACATCAGTACCCTCAACTTAAAGCATCAGAACGTACCTCCAGTTTCTTTTGAAAGACGAGATGTTCCAGGTACCTGATGACCGCAGTGGGATAGGCATGGAGATAGTCGATGATGGTGTCTGGGCGCATCCTCTCGGTAGGGGGTTCATCTTCGGGTCTCTCTGTGAAGATCTGTCAGAATTTTACAACAAAAGCAAAAAAATGTGAAATGATCAAAACTATTCTGCAGATATCAACATTTTTACATTTTTCTTGCAGGCTGGGGATGGGGAGGGAGGATTGTATAGAGGAAATATGTCAGAGGGCTACAAGTTTGTCAGTACATAAAGTCATAGTGGCCATATGCTTGTCAATGTGCTGGGGGACTGCCAATTTGTCAGTGTGTTTTCTCGTAGTTTCTATGGCAGAGGACTACAAATTTGTCAATGTGTAATGTCATAGTGGAACAATATCAGAGCACTGCCATGTTTCATGTAATAGTGGCCCCATGCTTGTTACTGTGTGAGGGGGTCTACCAGTGCATATGTTATATTGGCCCTACACTAGTCACTGTGTTTGGTCTAGGGCTGCCAGTTTTATCAGGAGTGTATTTCATAGAGGCAATGTGTCACAGGGCAGCCAGTCTGTTTAATGTCATAGTGTCCCTATGCTTGTCGCTGTATTAGAGGACTACCAGTTTGTGAGTGTATGTCATAATGTCCCTATGCTAGTCACTGTGTTGGTCTAGGGCTGCCAGTTTTTCAAGAGTGTATTTCATAGAGGCACTGTGTCACAGGGCAGCCAGTCTGTTTAATGTCATAGTGTCCCTATGCTAGTCACTGTATTAGAGGACTACCAGTTTGTCAGAGTGTATGCCATAGTGTCCCTACGCGAGTCACTGTTTGATCTAGTGCTGCCAGTTTATCAAGAGTGTATTTCATAGAGCCAGTGTCACAGGGCAGCCAGTCTGTTTAATGTCATAATGTCCCTATGCAAGTCACTGTGTTAGAGGACTGCCAGTTTGTGAGAGTATGTCATAGTGTCCCTATGCTAGTCACTGTGTTGGTCTAGGGCTGCCAGTTTTTCAAGAGTGTATTTCATAGAGGAACTGTGTCACAGGGCAGCCAGTCTGTTAAATGTCATAGTGTACCTATGCTAGTCACTGTATTAGAGGACTACCAGTTTGTCAGAGTGTATGTCATAGTGTCCCTACGCTAGTCACTGTGTTTGGTCTAGGGCTGCCAATATATCAAGAGTGTATTTCATAGCGCCACTGTGTCACAGGGCAGCCAGTCTGTTTAATGTCATAATGTCCCTATGCTAGTCACTGTGTTAGAGGACTGCCAGTTTGTCAGAGTGTATGTCATAGTGTCCCTACGCTAGTCACTGTGTTTGGTCTAGGGCTGCCAATATATCAAGAGTGTATTTCATAGCGCCACTGTGTCACAGGGCAGCCAGTCTGTTTAATGTCATAATGTCCCTATGCTAGTCACTGTGTTAGAGGACTGCCAGTTTGTCAGAGTGTATGTCATAGTGTCCCTATGCTAGTCACTGTTGGTCAAGGGCTGCCAGTTTATCAAGAGTGTATTTCATAGCGCAACTGTGTCATAGGGCAGCCAGTCTGTTGAATGTCATAGTGTCCCTATGCTTGTCACTGCGTCAGAGTGTGTGTCAGATACTTTGATCAATTAAAAGGAAATTTTTGAGTAAATATTGGTAACTTTGGTGCAAAACGCTTGCAGACCACATTCAACACACCCCTTATAATAAAGGAGTAGCAAACCCAACCGCCATGAAAGATCCTTTAAAATACCTCACGATAGACACTTGGGATGAATACCACCACAAAAGTGCTAACAAACCGAGAAGGTTCTTTTCCTGTTTGGAAAATATCCTGGTTCAAGAAGTCATTCACAGGTTGTTGTCATTTTGTTAAGGTGTAATGACACCATTCCCTGAGGCACCTTGTTGGTGGTTTTTACATATTTCATGGCGACAGTTTTCGGTTCTTGTTTACCGACATTAAAACGAGAGAGGGCAAATGTTCATCCCTGTCGCCCATCAGACAACCGGGTGTTACTCTCTGGTTTTCTGAACAGCAGGTTCGGTCGTCCGAAAAATGTAACACAAACAGCAAACCACCAATATTTAAAAAACAAAATTTGTATAATGCAGGAGAGGTTTGTTAAGGTTTGGTGAATAGATCACCGGCTAATAAGGCCAGTAGAACTCCTCGTGGGGTTGGGTATTATGTCCAGTACTGGTTTTGTGTTATTCCAGTACCTCCAAAAGTTGGGGATAATCACCATATATGCAATCTGCAATCAGCTTAAACTCAACATCCTAATACCAAAGGACTTTGTAATTGTACTTGTAATCGGCTTTTACGATAAGGCTGTGACACGACATTGCCCCACGATGGAAATGCTCATGAATATGCATAAACTAACAAAACAGGTTTAACAATTATGATTGGATTTGCTTCTCTTTAAATAGTTTTTTTTTCCCTCCTATTTTTTTTTGCGCTCACCTTAACGGTTAACTCGGGATCTTTCTGTAAACACCACTCGACGTAACGCCAAACCAATTCATGATCGCTCAACCTGAGAGAAACAAAATTGCAAAAAAAATCAATCAACTAAATAGATTAAAAGTTGTGCAGTTCTTTTTTTGTAAGTTACAAACTTGATGAATGACTTCACATTGTGTATAGGCCTATATAGAAATCTGTGAATGGTATCAACAAAATTAATCTTTGGCAGAGTCACACGACAAGGTACTTTCAAAGAAAAGTACCTATGAAACAGTATAAAAGAAAAACGCCAGGGGGGGAGATAAAAATTTTATAGATTGGTAATCAAGTTTCTAAAGACTCCAGCTTTATATTTTCAAATGTATATTATATATATATATATATATTTGGAAAATCAAGAACAGTGTAAAACCTTCCAGCCTCCACCGGGATTCGAACCCGGGCCTCCCGCTTTATATGCAGACACCCGAACCACTAGGCTATGGACACTGATTTTCTATTTTTGAAGAGTTTGATAACATCTATGTCTTGTATAACACTTTTTCTATAGAGAACACAGAAGCTGCAACAGAAAAAACTACTATATATTAATGACCAGCAATGTCCCCACAAGTTTCCCTAGCATAATATCACCAAAAAAAAAAGACAGGAATGGGAATTTCCCAAACTCTGAGCACTGCATAGTTTAAAATTTAGTATTACATACAAAACTGAAATTGAAAAGAAAAAAAGAGAAAAAGAAGAAAAACACCCTCAAGATCAAACTTTTGTCATTTTGGACCGACTCCCCCTTTTGAATAAAGACCTTTAATAATACCACTAAAGGAGGAGGCAACGAGAGGCAAAAAACGTGGGGTTTAAAATTTTATCAATTTACCATAAATGCTGTTAATTTTTTTTTGATCAGTTATACCCTACAATTTCAATTGTTTTCAATATTAACAAATGGTACTAAAAATTCACGCAGAACCATGTTCTCACGACCAACATCATTTCGGGTCGAAGTGCAAAAAAAAGTGCATTACGCATTCGTAAAGTGAAATGGTACACAGGTGAAGCAAGAAAGTGGTCTCTTCTTTCAGTCTCATCTAAATTTACTATTATCCAAGTTGACAACAATATTCTGTTTTTACTTGGGCTGATATGGGACTAGTGAACTTGTTAGAAATGAGGGCAGTGTTTTCATTTATTGTAAGTTGGCTACTACTTGTGTGAAAATAATTTGTTCTAAGATGACCAATTCATGCAGTATTCATATCCCCCCCCCCCCCCCTCCCAACAGTACCACTTACACCTGCTAATATAGTTTTAGCATAATTTGATAGTTGTTCAGAAGATTACAGTAAATGTTAGTTTAATGAAGAAAAATCTTTGAATCAATTTAAAATGTCTTACTTTGCCAGGAATTCAACAATGAAATCTAGTCCAGGAAATGAAGAGTCCACCAATTCCTGGTCTTGAATTCTGAAGAGATGAAACAACAAATCCAGAAAATGAATGCAGAATTAACAAAAAATATCAAATTTTGCAGCATTCTTACATTATTAGAAGCCAGTCCAAACAAGTATTCGTAATTTAGCAGTGTGACCTGTACTTGTACTTGTGGATTTGTACTTGTATTCTTACTTCAGGCGATTTGCACAGTAATAAAATGTACTAGTACAAAATATGTACTCTATATGCTTAGAACCTTGTACTATTGTACTCATACCTTTACTTGTATATGACCTTTGTACTTGTACTCTAACTTGAGGCATTTTGCACAGTAATATAATGTATTACTACAAAAGTGTACCTTGTACTTTTGAACTAATACTTGTGTTCATGAATACTTGACCTGGTGGATTTGTACTTATCTTCTTACTGCACAGTAATATAAAGTACTACTTACAAAATATATACTCTTTCATGAGCTTAGAACTTTGTACTCTAACTTGTGATGTTGTACCCATACTGCAACTTGAGACTTTGATATATTTCCTGGGTAAAATCTAAGGGCTCAGCAAACTATCTTTGAAGTGCCTTTTCTGTTATATAGATCTATAACACGACCGTGTTTTTGCCTAAAGTCCCCCAAACTAAAATGGTTTGGATTTTGTATAAAATGTTGTGACTCAGTTACATATCTCCACACCATTACAACACTTTCTTGTCTAAGAGTCAGTGTCTAGAATAATTTTATAACCTATATCTGGTCACTGCAGAGTAACCAACAACGGTCCTCATTCTACAAATTTCTACCGCACCAGAGTATAGAGTGGAACTGGGTACTAGCGAGGAGAAAAAAAAAAAAAAAAGAAGAGTTGGGAGGGAGAGAGATTAAGAGGACATCAAACTTGGAAATTTGAAAAATAGATAATATTGATCATCCATTTTTCTTTCTTTCACAATATACTACAGTTGAAGCTGACCTCGTCGCACCATGGACGAAGCAAAACCAAACTAGCCAGCTGTTAAATACCGGACGGCAGTCACACCTCAATAATAAACATGTTATGCTGATATTAGCAAAACATGTTTAGTTATTGAGGCAGATCACAAGAAGAATTAAAAATAGGCCTCTATTCTCTTTCATTGCTTTAGTTTGTAAAAGTAAAAAGAAGAAGAGAGATCTAAATTGGATAAATACAAACTGCCTTACTGGCAGAAGAAGACAGAAAAGGTAAAGAATAACAAAAGAGAATGTGTACTCTGGTTTTCAGAACAAGAAACGTCTAGCTATGCAAAAAAAAACCTGCTGGATAAAAGACTGGCTATCAATTAATGCAAGATGCTGTTATGGCGTTTCTTGTGGCCAGACACCTTACAGTCGTCAACAATGTTACAGTTGGATGACTCTAAATTGCCTTTTGGTTCGGGATCCTTATCTCTTTATATAAACACCTGTTATTCTGTACGCTTCATTTCTATTTATGGCATTACTATTATTAGAAGTAGTATTTTTAAACAGTCACAAGTTCATTTTTTTTTTGGGGGGGGAGGGGTTCTGCACATGTTTGTTACTATTTACATACTTCTGAATTTGTTTTGGACTATATGCCTTTAGGCCTTTTTTTATTATCGTTTAGTACAGGTGTTTTTTATATTGTTGCTTTAGGATTTTACATTTTATGCCTTATTGGTTCTATATATTTAATATTTGGGTTTTTATTACTATTTGTTATTAGTTCTTACATTTGTAAAGCGCTATGAGCAGCTTTGCTGATTATGCGCTATATAAATATGACTTATTATTACTATTTCCCATAATTTACCTCATCCAGATGTTCATAGCCTTCTCATGGTCTCTGTGTAGTTTGTAGAGGATGCCCTGAGCGTGGTAGCATCCCTGAGAACCCAGAGCTTCCAGACTCTCGGCCAGAGAACATCGGTTCTCAATTGTCAGGAAATTGTTCAGCTTCTTTGGATCCGAGGCGGCGTAGAGTTTCAGTAGGGCGGTGTCTACCTCCTGATCGTCGAGTGAAAAGAATAAAACCAAAAAAAAACCAGACTGTTACAATCTATGGCAGTTTGTATACATGCATATAAAAATTTAACCCAAAAAAAATGCACAATGAGAAAAACACAGAAATAAAAATTTTACATTATTTATTAAAAAATAAATAACAAAATATATTTGTATTCACAGTTTGTGCAGCAGTTTCTTTTGTTTCAAAATCAACGACTGTGGTTCCCATAACGTATTTATAAACAAAAAAACACAACTGCTTTGTGTTTAAAACCTTGGCGACTTGCCTTACAGCAATATGAAACTTACATTGAAGAGAAACATATTCCACACTGCTAGTTGAAGCACCCCATCTCAATGTCCTGTCCCAAAGTCAATTTATGGTTGATTGAATGTAACCTATTTTTGACTGTTAAATCACATTAGGGGGAGGGGGGGGGGGTCGTCTGTCATGCCATCTGGGCAAAATGCTCTTCAAAACATTACTTATCCTATAATCAATTTCTTGCTGATTTATCCTTGAAACTGATACACTTGGAATGTTTGCTGAGTCAGTAAAATTTCTCTTTTCTTAGACTTTTATCAAAATGTATCTCTTTTGTAGAATTTTATCTCTTCTCCCACAGATCAATGATCTATAAATACTAAGAAAATCAAAAGTGATTTTGATTGACTGAATTGCGGTGATAACATCATCCATTCTGTTGTTGCCAGGTGCTTTACAAAATATCACAAATATTCAGAAATGATGCTAAGCAAAAAACTTCAGCCACCAGAATATGCTCTTAAGCACATGCACTGTCTGACTGTCCCACTGTCTGACTGTCCCACGGTCTGACTGTCCCAATGTCCCACTGTCTGACTGTCCCAATGTCCCACTGTCTGACTGTCCCATGGTCTGACTGTGCCTAAATCTGACTGTCCCACGGTCTGACTGACCCACAGTCTGACTGTCCCACGGTCTGACTGTCCCACTGTCCCTAAATCTGACTGTCCCACGGTCTGACTGTCCCACAGTATGACTGTCCCACAGTATGACTGTCCCACAGTCTGACTGTCCCACAGTCTGACTGTCCCACTGTCTGACTGTCCCTAAATCTGACTGTCCCACGGTCTGACTGTCCCACGGTCTGACTGTCGCACGGTCTGACTGTCGCACGGTCTGACTGTCCCACAGTCTGACTGTCCCACGATTTTCAAAGATGGTCCCGACAAGTAGGGTTGTTAACAGTTGGGCAGAGTGTGGCAGGCTGCATGACATATATCATAAATATTTCGATTGACAAATCAACAACAAAATTTGGCTGAGAAAGTAATCGCCACTCCATATTTGAACACAAAACGTAGATAGTTAATGTCTGGATTTACATGAGTGAGGTGTAACTCTCAAAGCAGACATGCAAGAATATTTAGTCTTAGTAAGTTTGTGGAATACAAGTCTTATTTGGATGGAATAGAACGCCAAGGAAGGGCTGAGCTACTTGAGATTAGCCGAGCAAAGTTTACACCGTCCTGTCCCGGACATTTGCGGTCCCTAATAGAACGAAAGGAGCTCTGTTTGATAAATGAAACTTGCTTTTACATTTTGTTTCATATCAATAATATCAATGTGTTTTATCCACACTACCTAAAATGGAAAGAGTTCAGCCTATGAAATGCTGAAAACATTTAATCAAATTCATTCATTACTTAGTCTCACTCACTCAATAACATTCATTTTTGGGGTTAAATATCTATAAAGATATGTCTTACCTGGTAAATATATCTTATTTTAAGAAATAGTCATCACGATTGAGAAAACAAAAGGAAAAAAAAAGGACAGCCGAACTCAAAAATATTCCTGCTTTCTACGGTTACAGCAAATTTGCTTAAATTGTACAATTTTTGGTCTCTGCATGGCATTGTTCCGACTTACAATAGTGTACCCTACCAAAGGCAGCTCTATGAGACTTTCAAATAGCTTCTAAAGACTGGAACTGCTTTCATTACAATGGCGGTAGAACGCACACATCAATGGCCATGTTCATGTACTAACAAGATTACCAAAACCTTGCATGGGAGAGATGGGGGGGGGGGTTGCCTGCCAATTCCACATACTGTATTATTTTATAGCAAATTTTCAGTATCAGGTACACAAATTTGATCCAAATTTGATCAACCTCCCACTCTGAATCTGATCCCCTTCTCCCGAACTGATCATCTGTAAAAGGGGGAGGGGAGGGGGAAGGGGCGTGGGCACCGAATGGCAGGTTATAATGTTCATTGGATGACTCAGAGGCTTCACTGAATGATTGTCGTGCAACTATGGACGTGCGCACCTTGCATATAAGGTCGCACTTCTCCAAACATATCGATACACTATGTGGATTCAATCCAACTTCGTCTATTCAGGACGAAAATAGTATTTTCATGATAATTAATTGGAATACTGTTGCCACATGTAAATGCCTAGTATATGACGTCAAAGAGTTGCCAGGCAACCAGTGCTCTACTGCTTCTGAAAGAAAAGCATTTCATGGGGGTTATTATTAAATGAAGTCTAATGTTTTGGAAAACTGCCAAGAAAATGACAATAGGGCTTTCAGAGTAGAAACCAGCTGACGAGGCAAAGTTAAATTAAAGTTAAAGTTAAATTAATTTGTACAAACAGTGAGCTACTCTTTTGTCTGTAACTGGAAATGATTCAATGATTCCAAAAAAAACAACCTACCCACCTCTTAATTCGCTCTCGTCAACAAGTCATGAGAAAACGAAACAAACATAAATATTTACAAAGTCTGTGGCCCGACTAAATCAACCAGAAAATGGATTGAATTGAAGTCTCAAGCCGTCGCATACAAGATTATCAATGGCACTGCTCCCGAGCACTACCTCAGCCCTCTGGTCGGTCCGCCGACGATTCCTGGGCCTTTGTGCAGATTGCCAAGAATACCCGACAGAAGAACAGATAAGGAAGTCTGTGGGGGTCCGGCCTGGAGCCTGGCAGCTCGGTCCAGTAACGCATTTAGTGCACGATATGTTGCTTACTTTGCACCTGATCTCAGGAATGCACTACTAACTGACATTAGGACAGCACAATCATTAGTTGTTTTTAAATCGTTTTTTGCAGACACACTTTTTTCGGAAACATTTTGCAATTTAAGGCTTCGTGTAGTAAGGGATCTTGTCAAGTTGTTCTTTTATAATCGTTTTATAGTCAGTTGCATTTTCATAAGGGTGGATTCCCTTCATTTTCTGTGTCACTTCTTAGAATGTGACATTCGGAATGAGAAGAGTGTATCCCCTTCGTCCACTAGTAAGCCAGCTAGACAAGTGAAAAGTGAGACATTCGGAATGAGCAAAGTGTATTCCCTATGTCCACTGAAGTTATCAAAGCACAGCTCTAAATATGGTGAAGGAGGTCACTCTATCTTTCTTACAGACTTTGGGCTTTGATTAGATCAGCGTTCGTTTGTCTTTTCGATTTACATTGCATATGATGGTATCTGGTTTGCAAGACAGTTCTTTAAAAGTTTATGATTTAATCTGCGAAGCTCCGTGGTCCATCGGCATAGCATTTTGTAATAATAACCTTGGGGATATAGTAAACATCTGTCATTGATAATACGCTACTGCCTCCACCACTTATGACACACGCTACTGTACATGAATATTCCTTGACATTGATAAAACTATGCTGACAATTTTCACAAATCCATCCCCTCCCCTCCCTTCCACCCACCCAAAAATCTTACGACTAAATCTCAAAATCAATCGATATTTTGAAAATGAGAATTGGGAAAGTAACCATCATCTACAGAAAGAACAACAGACATACAGACAGACAGACGCACTTGCAAAAGTATAGTGTTCTATCAAAACTGAAAGTCACTATTATCATGGTGTGTATTAGGCAAGAGTCATAAGAAAAGAAAATTCCAAACGTTTATTTTTGTCACAAAAGGCCAATCCAGTAGTATGCAGGCATTTTGTTGTTAACTTAACGATTGCCACGCATGAATGTACAGCGACAATTAACATTGAAATGCAGTAACAAAAATGCACTGAACAGTTAGGTATACGTGTACAAAATATATACTGGCATTGAAGTCAAAAGCATTCTCATTAATACCAAGGTTGAACCTATTTTTGCAACACAAATAAGTTTCTTTTCATCCAATTCAATGAATTATCACCTCCTTTTTTTTGCCCTTTTTCACTTTATACATATAATAAAAAACATATCCTACCGCTGTTTGGGTGCATTATATAAGATAGTAACCACGAGCCCCCCCCCCCCACCCTTTGTGAAACTGCAGCAGCCCTTAATCCTTTGGAATTATTTCAATATAAACTCCCCAAGGAAAGATAAGGTTCATGGATGATTGATTCCATTATCCTCCCACCCCCCCCCCAAAAACAAAAACAAAACCTGTGGTACATGTTTAAACTACAGCACCAAAGGTATGGTAGCTCAAACCGTTCAAATTTTGAATGAATGCGAATATCGTTTCCTTGAGACTGCTGTGTGAAACTCTTGTATTTGTAAATTTCTAGGTACACACATATCTACAGAGTGAGTAGGTTACATATTTCCAGGTCTAAGCCACTTTTGAGTCACGACCCCAACAGTCCGTGATACAGTAGGTCTCTCCACATCAGTCACAGATCCCTCACAATTGGACCTAGGTAGGCTATCTAGACTAACACCCCTCTCCCACCCCACCCTACACCACCCCAGAGGGTTTCTTTTTGACTCTTGCAGCCATAAAATAACAGTCTTCAAATCTTTAAAGGGCTTCAACCTGAAGTTTGATTACCTATGACATTGATAAAGCACAGAGCTAAGGTGCATCAAACTTCACACTCTGAAATGGACCTGCACTGTTGTTTAAATATCTGTTTTTCCCTTGTACCAACAATAAAACAAAGTTAGGGAATTCCCCTCCTGGCTTGTTGCCAGAAATATTGTACCCCTTGCTGAACAGGAGTACCTGTAGGGATATTACAATTAGTTGCCACTTAATATCATACATAGATTGCATTACAAATGATATAAGCTGAATGAAACCAGTTACATTAGAATACCTGTAGACATAAAAACCTTAGGGATCTTGTGTGAAAAATTTGTGAGTTCAACACACATTTGTAAGTCTTCACTCTCTTGTCACACCTTGCCACAGGTTTTTCAAGGGAAAATGTGTGAAAACTCTTGAATGCAGGTTGATACAGGCATCTGGGACAACCTGTGGCAAGCAAATCCATTACCTGAAAATGTGTGAACTAGCCCAAAGAAAAGCAATATTTTGTGTGTTCAAAGATGCATGTTTTTTCTGGGGTTTTTTCTTGAGTTGGATTTCCACAGGTTAGTGACACACATTGTACTATTTGTCAGAGTCCACAGGTTTTCACACATATTCCACATGTTTTAGACAAACGTACAAGAACATATGAAAGCAAGAGAATATTAACCTGTGAAATAAAAAATAACACAGTTTTACTATGTGTGTTTATGTGTGTTTATCTTTGTGTTTCACAAATGATCCTAGTCGATCACAGCTGGAGGTCGCCAAACGGTTTTTTGAAAGAGTATTTAATTCAATTTATGAAAAATTACTTGTTGGTTAACTTGCCAAAGATTTACAAGCTTCCAAAAGAATACAGTTTTTTCTCCCCTATTCTCTTGAATTGCCTGCAGTGATTGTAGAATGTATGTACGTTGTATTGAGAAGTATATCTCATGTACATACACACAGGGATGTGCCCAGGATTTCCTGAGTGCCGGTATACTGATCGTCGTCCTGGGCAGGGATCTAAGGCTGGCACTTGTGTAGCTTTTTAAGCACATACAAAAGTACTACTTTTGCTAACAATTTACATTTAAAAATTTTTTTTTAAGTGAAATATATTACGAATCTGGTAAAAGTTATTAGTTTGTTTCAAAGATATTTTACAAGGGACCGATTGAGAGCAGTAAGTAATGTTTCTTGCATGCGTAACTGATGCATTATTAGTCTGCATGATTTTGGCATAGGCCAGGCCCAATTTTGTTGAATATATTGTAAGGAATGTCAGGATTTAAGATGAAAATAGTGCTGGGATTCACATTTTTTAAGACAGTGCTGGGCAGTAATTTTTAGTGCTGGGCAGGGCCGCCCAGCGGGGCACATCCCTGCATATAGTAGGGAAGGGAATAATTTATCTGGTATCGCATTGCAAAAGAAGCTACGTAAAATAAGAAATATTGCTATGCATAAGAAAGTTTGTATACTATTTATTTTATGTTATTTTGTATAGTATAGTATTAATTTTTGCACACTGAAGCCGACTATATTCAGTGTTGATGAGAAACAAAAATTCATAAAACTGAAGAAATCCTACACAAAATGTAAACACTAAACTTTTCACTGTAGATTGCCTTGATTTGAACACTTTGTTGAAATGTTTTGAACAGCTGAATCTTTCCCCAACAAAACAGAAGAGAACCTTGCCGATTTCAATATCACACAAATTTTAACAAATATTCAGAATTATACCACAAAGTGGCCAACGACATGATCACAATTTAAGGACATCAATTCTATAGCTCCTGCATGCCACAAAACAGGAGATGACCCCAGAGAGGCCACAGCCAGTGTAACAGAGGTATTGTCAGGTATGCAGAACAGTAATTAAGGCAATGTTGTCATGGTAACATTGCAGAGCATGAGAGCATTCATTTGCTGATGAACAAATTTCAGGTATACAGGTGTTGCAAAATGCAAGGAGATGTTGTCACGGTAACACTGTCAGACGATGACAACATTTTTGATGAATAAATCAGAGTATGATACATACATTGGTTTTAGATACGCCTAACCTTATGCCTTTACCAGTAAATTACTAATTTATTTAATTGACAAGTCCCCACGAGTGCCTTATAATTCTAGTAAGGTCCACAGCCTGTACCCTATCAAATTACCCTCTTTGTGTTAGCCATTGTGTCAACACTAGGATGCTGAGGGGGCTGCAGCATTCTGCAGCCAGGCTGCATAGGATTATAATCTTTTGTGCTGTGCTTTGTTTGGTTTATGCGCACTCAGATTGTTCAAAATACAAAAAATTACAGAGAATACATAATAGAACAGAACAGATTGAAAAGAACAAAAAGAGTAACAGGAGCTAAACCCATTGGGCTGACAGAACGTTGGCCCATTTCCAATGGGGCCCTAGAGACAAAAGGGCAATAAGCAAGACTGGTTTGCCAAGATCATTTCTACTGTTGATATTGATGCAGCCTTGATGTAGGGGAATTGTAGCTGCTTTTTAGACACAGAGCCTTATTTTAAATCTGGTGAAATTAAGCTGTTATTAACAACCCAACATGGAAAACCTCCTGCAAAATCTCCTGGTTTTCACTCAGAAGATCCCCCCCCCCCCCGCCCCCAAAAAAAGGAAGGATATTTCACATCAGACACGGAAAGATGTTTTGTTGTCTACATTCTCAGCGACTTTGTGCAAGTATAACAGAGGCCTTGAATCTGTGCGTTACCATGGTTACTCACCATTCTGTATCCAGTAGCGGCATCCAAGTCTCTGACCTCCTCCAGGAACCCGACCAGGAACTCCTTGCATTCCCGCAATCTCTCGGCATCGCCGTGGACGATCTGATTCACATCCGCATAGTCGTGGAGAAGCGGAACGGCTCTGCTAAAGTATGAAGACGATGGCAGGAGATCGGGGAACAGACAGATGAGCTGTTAACGGCCGAAAGAAAAGAAAAAATAAATACAAAATAATGTAAATTAGTACAAATACATAGGGGATAATAGTAGTATTAACTTCTTGTGTGGTAGTGTTGATTATTATAATTTTTATTATTATTACTATGTATTTGATAGAGCACTCTACAAAAGATCACAGTGCTTTACAGAAACATGTGTAGACACTTTGGATGGTAAAATGAGAAGGAGGTCACTGACCTGATTAGACCGGTCACTGAGGGTGCACAGTGTTAAAAGATTACCAGGGCATACTAGACACGGTAGAATGCGGTGCTAAGGTTGTGGGGAGACAGGTAAGCGGGGAACGAAGTAAATTACACAAGTTTACTATATCGTTTCTGATAAAATAGTAAAATTGGAGGAAAGCAGCTGCTCTTAAAGTCACTTGTATTCCTCGACCTACCTCTCTGACATCCAGTCTGCCTCGGATGAAGAGTTCCTTCGCTTCGTCCAGTTTGTGTTCACCGAACTTGATGAAACCACCCTGTTGTTGGATGTTGGTGTACATCTGGAGGACAGACCATGAATAAAAGAAAAGAAAACATAGCAACAAGTGTCAATATAATAGTTTACTGACCTAGTTACAGACTCTATATAAGGGTTTTTAACTCAAAGCTTTGGCGTCTGATCCTACATGAGAATACAGCAGAAATCTTGTGTGGTGTTGCAGGAGAAAGAGAGTGATGTTTTTTCCACTCCATATTGGGCTCAGGAGATAATATACTGGAAATGGTTGTGCTAAAGGAATATTCTAATTATTAAAGGGGACAGATAATTTTTTTTTTTTTTTTAAAGTTTTCTGAGCTCAGAAGGTGGAAAATGCATTTGTGATCTGATCATATTTTATCTTGAAGATACATATTTCTAGAATTAAGTAATTTTGTTTTTCTATTAGGAAGGCGTCTAGCAACAGCATGGTCCATAATGTCATTATATAGCTTGATAAGGAACAAATCATCTATTCACAGTCTACTTGTAGCAAGTTCTCAGAGAAGGTGTGTCTACGTTCCTTCTACTGTACCTTTGGACTCCCCTCCAATCCCTCCCCACCTTCATCTTCCCCGAACCAGACTACTTTCTGCAAAACTGAAAGAGACGACAAAATTTCCAGCTCAACATCACAAGTGTGATACTGTGTGACTGTATTTCTTTCCACAGCAAAGCAACTGGACTGACTAAAACCGCACTGCCAAAGCAAGTACACATTAGATGTTAAGTAACAAGCAAAATACCTTTTGGAACTTTTCTTTGCTTAGGCCTGCTTGCCTGAAGTTCATGGCAAGGCTTAATGCCTCATCGACTTGTCTGTCAGTCAATAATGCTTGAACCTGTGGAAAAAGTGGGAGATAGTCTTAAAAAACCTACATTACTCATAAACAAAACTATGTCTTGATAGGTAACATTTTAAAACCAAAATTTACCCTAATTTTATCCACTACTTTGTAACTAAAATTATTTTTCAAACTTAATTTTCATTTCAGTTCAGTTTCTTAACTTCTTTATCAAAATAAATAAAAACCAACCCCCTTCCAAGGGATTATACCTGTTTCTCTACCGGGAGAGGTATAAGTCCATACACATCCTTGTTAGAAGCCACAAAGAGTTTGCCTTCGTAATCTCCAATGATGCATCCATTCTGAAAGGGAATGGCCTGTTTCTGCTTCTGATCAAGAATACTAAAAAATGAGAAGGAAAATGGCACAAATAATGAGATTATTGAAAACTCACTACAATATGTGATACATATATGTATGGTATGCTGTCAATATATTGTATATGTTGTATATATTTATCTTGTTTGTGTGTCTATCTCATTCTGTATGCTAGAGGCACGCGCCTCATAAACTCATCGATAAAGCTCCAGCAGGTTTAATATTTCATGATGCCTGCCTCTGATTCAATCCTATATCTGCCATTTATTATCAAAAAATAACCTTCATTGTATTAGGCACTGTGTCAAAAGTAGGGGGCTAAGGTGGCCTACAGAATCCTGTAGCCAGGCTGTGCAGTTCCACACAAGAGACACTGCTGGTTGGCCAAGATCATCTCTATTGTTTGATATTGATGCAGCTTTGCTGCAGGGGATATCGCAGCTGCTGCAGCCTTTCTAATGATGTACATGCCTCAGTTTGAAGGACTGCAATCTTCAGTAATAGCTAGTAGGTTCTGTTAACTTACTGACCATATGTTATGAAAAAGTTTTAAAAAAATCAGCAGCTGTATCTGACAATAAAATACAAGGAAGTTTGAATGATAACAGATTTGAAAACCAACCTGTGAATTGTAAGAAACTCAGTATCCATGGCAACTACATATGGATATAAGAAGCCAACACCGTTGACATCTTCAGCCCATTTCACAGGAGGCCGTTCTGAAATGGCCGCAGGGGTGACAAAGACACCGATGCCTGGACCAGGGAGAAGAAATTCCTGAAGGAGAAATATTTGGAATTTTTGTATAAAGCATATTGATATTTATCGAAGGGTACTAATAAAGGCTACAGAATAAGAGAGGGATATCATACACATGCAACTTCATCTAAGATATGTTATTAAATCGAACAGACCTGTATACCTGGAGGAAAACGCAATTTTTTTAACGTAACATTATATATATTTATCAAAGGACAGGGCATTTGAAGGGCATAGATACCATTACAAAAACATGTGCTATGTACATGAAAGTGTTATTAATAGTCATTACTAATTTATGCTACAGATTATGAGGGGATATCATACACATGTACTGTACATACGACCTTGAAGAAATCTTATTTATCAAACAGATGTACATTCCTGGTGGGCAATAAAACAATCATTTTTGTAAAGTAACATTATATTCATCAAAGGACAAGGCATTTGAAGAGGTACCATTGAAAAAAAAAATAGAAAATTTATTTTAAAAAAGTGATAAATTAGCCAAATAAGTCAAAAGACACAAAATCTCAGTATGTATTGCTTTTAGGAAACATGAGTTTTGAATGTTAGGGGACCAACCTTTGAGTATTGTTTATCTTTGGGTAACATTTCAGCTCTATTGAAAGCTAATTAAACATGATTATTTTGTTCATGTTTTGTTTCTGTCTTTTTGTGAATAGCTTAACACATTGTTGACATAAATCAGTTCTGTTGATGGCAAAGCTAAAATCAATCGATTGTACCTATGGCAAATTGCAGTCATTGCCCCTACAAACTTGCTGTACTGCCCCTAGCAGCACCCCTTACAGAGAGAGGGTAATAACTGCCCTGCATGTCAATCGAGGTGGGGTGTAGACCTGCCCTTATCAAGAAATTATCATACATCTATATTAGGGCTCAAGGTTGTAGAGATGCTGGAAAACTTTGTAGCAGAAAATGGGGAAACATGAAGAAAAAAAAATGAAAAAAAAAATTCAGAGTATGCAATATTCAACCGTGTGGAAGAAAAAGCACTACATTCTAGTTATAATTGTGTTTTGAGTCTTGCATGCATAGTTTGGAACTTCCAAAATTTGTGTAACTCAATCCAACTGTACCACCCAACTTGTCTTATTTGCTTGAAAGACACACAAAAGAGATAATTGTTATGATAGCAGACAATAGTGGCGAGCAGTGTATGCATGAATGAGTTCTGTACATAATCAAATCCCCTGGAATTTGTGGTCTGGAAAACATTTTGAAGAACCTTATCTGCACTTTTTTTCTCTTTAAAATACCACATTCAAGGCTTAATGATATCCTGCATCGAACGTTTACATTAGACAAGGCTGGTCTTAAAAGTATTGTTCAAAAAAAAAACAAAAAAAATGGATATTTCTAAATATAGCTCTGTTTCCAAGGGAACATATAAAACCGAAAAATTTGTTTGGGCCATGAATTCTTGACAAACAAAAATCTGTTTTGTTGTAAATCTGTAGCATCGTAGTGCTCTTTCAGGAAATGACCGCTGTCGAGCACTATGCCGAGATTTGATTGGCTGATTTGAAAAAGACGCCTGTCATGAAGCTAGCCAATAAGAAACGGTTACCTGGCGTGAAAATATACCAAATGCTTTATCAATCTACAGAAAGGGGGCGATGGTTAAGACTACATCAGTGCAGATCAAATTTCGAGATTCTTCTAAAAGCTATGAATGGAACTGTGGTACAGTTTATCTGAATAGGTAGTACTGTAAGTTACATTGAGTTATATATATATAATGCAACACAGATGATATTTCAATAAATGACTGATTGGAATATATAGAATGGGAAGAAAGCTCAATTTCATAGGAAGTGTTGCCAAATCAATAAAATTAACAAAATAATAAATTATAAAATCATAAATCATAAATAATGAAATAAAATATAAAATAAATAAAATAAAATAATAAAATAATAATAAAAAATAATCATAAATAATAAATTAACAAAATAATAAAATTAATAAATTAACAAATTGGTAAATACTTGTATCTTTGAAGACTATAACATTACAGTTCAAGCTTTCGTGATGAAGATACAGTAGCTGTGTGAAAACAGAGCTGTATCATTCCCAGAATCAATTGGTTATTCATGTCACTATCAAAGCTGCTGAGATATATATCTATATATTTATCTATGTAAATATATATATACATACATATATATAAATATTGTGTGTGCGGTTAAAATGATTCAACCAGGTTTCTCTTAAATGAGTAGTATATTAGAAGTGTGATTCCATTGTAAAAGAACAAATTTTGGCCCTCAAAATCTCATGTTTTTTGATACAGTAGTTTCATCCAGAATAGCAAAAAACCTTGAGTTATGTAAATACAATGTAATTAACTTTCTTTATGGTCCTTCACAAAACTTTAAAGGTTATGCCTAGTTAATTCCTAGTGACATCTTACCTGCAATTTCCAGGCAAAATTTGTAGTTTATGCATGGGCTTTTCTTTTGACAATGCAAGACAAATTAGTACATATATGTGATTGAGGTTTTCTGAAATATCTTGGCCTCCATTTGAATGTTCTTTACACAGATTTCTGTTTTATATACTACAACAAGGCCTGCAGCCAAAGAATTGTGTGCAACCCCCCTGCCCCATCCCACCCCACCCCTTTTTAAACTTCACTTCTTAACTTTTAAACTTCAAATGTAGTAATGAGATACAATTTATTGACACATTATAATATGCTCTGTGTGAATAGTACATCGTCCCTCATAACCTTAGCTTCATTCTTCTTCAGGCTGCAAAGATTTCAAATACCTGTCGCTTCTACAAATCAAAACGCACCTTCTTTATTTGTTGGTGTTCATTCATGTGTTTAGTCGTAGGTGATCTACTGGCAGACGTCCAAACATTCTTTCGACAAAGCAGAACGCCTGAGTGATCCAATACTACCATGACTCATCAAAAACCACCAATACGATACCAGGTGATCATGTGACGTCACTCGTTGACTCAAAACTTGTCTCATTTTGGAAGGGGGGGGGGAGTGGGAGGAGGGAGGACAGAGGAGGGAGGGAGGAGGGTGCAAGGAGGAGGGAGGGAGGGAGGAGGTTAAGCATAGTATGTGACTATTTACTATAGTACCCAAAATAGATTCACGGGTGAGGGATTTGTGATCCTGTGATAATTTACTATGTAATTGTACCCCAAAATAGATTATACAGGCTGAGGGATTCATGATCCTGCGATAATTTACCATGTAATTGTACCCCAAAATAGATTGGAAGGGGTGAGGGATACCTGATCCTGTGATTATTTACTATGTAATTGTACCAAAAATAGGTTGTATTAGGGGAGGGATTCATGATTATTTACTTTATAATAGTACCAAAAGTAGATTGTAAGGGGTGAGGGATTCATGATCCTGTGATTATTTTACTATGTGATAGTACCTAAGATAAATTGTAGGGTGAGGGATCCATGTTTATAATGGAATGGTCAATGCGGCCGTAACGTGTGTGTACTGTATGTCAAGAGACTATGCTCATTTATAACAGATATTAACGAGACACTTTCAGAAAGTGATCTTATGTCAGATGTTGAGTAAAGTGCATTTCGTTCTGTTTCACAAATGGGGTTTTCACCATTCCCCTCTCCTTGAGGAAAAAGGATTTTCTTTACAGTCTATACCATGGTTGTCCAACCTACGGCCGCGGGCCACAGTCCGGCCCGCCGCAGGGTTGCGTCCGGCCCGCCAGAGATGCTCTACGGTGCAAAATTTGAGTGAGCAGATTTATTGATAACAATTTGAAGCTATATAATCAATCATTTGAACCTTCTGGGTCCAAAAAACTGCATACAGGTCAGTTTGTGTGACACTCTCTCAGCGGAGGGGGCGACTGGACTTTATCCATCTGTTCTATCAGGAAGGAAAATAAATCAGTGCGCTCCACGCGCAGTCCTCACATTTTGTTGCCTTGGGCTTCGGGCAAAAAATCGAGCGTAGGGTTCATGCGGCCCCCTCCTTCATCATAATCATTCCATGTGGCCCTCCTCTGCAAAAGGTTGGACAACCCTGGTCTATACATACACCTTACCTTTCCTATCCTTGATACAAAGGGCTTTCTCTCTGGTGAAGATATAGGGTAGAGGTCTCGGACATCACCAGTTTCATAATTCACCAGGATGTACTGAGTTTCCATGGCAACACACATACAGAAACCGTCCACTGCCTGTTTGAAAAATGTAATTAGAAAATGATTTACAGGGGGGAAAAATACTTTACAATCAGTATTTTAGATTTTACTTCAAATATTCTACCGTTTGCCAAACACTTCTAATGAAATGTAAAACAGCTCTACCAATACAAGAAGGCTCTTCAATTTCAAAAAATTGCTGATGACAATTTTTTTTTACAAAATTCTGACAGAGAGAGTAAGGGGCAGTTAAAGGCTAAGAAGTTATGTACATCCAGCAGTGTGCTGCAGCATCGACTTTAAAAATATGATCTAGAACTGTTAACTCCAAAAGAGAAAATATACATACTTGAAGCACTCAACTCTTATGGTACTCCTTGAATGTATATACAACAACTCATGTCATGATCTGATAGCTATCACATTCCTTGTGAAGCTACGGGAACAGTGAAATCAACCGTAGTGGTACATTTTTTTTCATTGTTTTACTCCAAGTTTCAATTCCAAAAATTCACATTTTGAGTATTTTCTTTCACACGGTCAAACTGCAGCTGGAACGTGCACAGCTCATATCAGCATTGTCCACACTATCAGTGCACTGTATTGCACTACATCATTGCACTGCACTACATTACATTACACTATCACTGCATTACCCTCGATTCAAAGGAATGGCATCTGGAGTTACTTTCAGCAAGAAGTCTCTTCTCTTTATACAACTTCCAGATTTAAGTTCTATTAATAGATATGATAATCATCTCACACCTGAGAGTATCCCATATTAGAGACCAGTTAGTTTCAAATGATACTTGGAGCCACTTTAAGTAGGCAACATGTATGGAAGTCTGTAGAACACTCTATCGAGTTGTAACTTGAAGTAACTTGAAGTAACTTGAAGTCTTACCAAGGTCATCGGTAACTCAGGTATTGCAACTTCTTTGATGAATGTTATTTTCTCTTCAGTTACCACGTAAACCTGAACGGCTTTCTTCTTGGCGCAAGCTGCGATCTAAATGACCAAGTAAAGTTAAATATAATATTATCAAAAAGAATCTGTAGAGAAGCAGACTAGAGTTAGGTCTGTACTCTTTTAACTCATTTATACGCTAGCAGACTTCCGGGGACTCCTACCTGACTTCCGGGGACTCCTACTTGTCCTCACAGTGATACTCGTACAGTACACTCTAATTGTGATTAGAGAGCCCCCTAGTCAAACTTGTACTCATACCGAGGGGGGATTCGCCCTTATGCCACCAAAAATGAAAACTAAGACGTACAGTGAATGTTCTTTTCAATTTGCGGCCTCCAAACTCTGGAACATTCTCCTCACCCGTATTAGGAATGC
Organism: Apostichopus japonicus; assembly: GCF_037975245.1. NCBI lineage: Eukaryota > Metazoa > Echinodermata > Holothuroidea > Aspidochirotida > Stichopodidae > Apostichopus > Apostichopus japonicus. The sequence continues at coordinate 1,627,924 of NC_092576.1, read as the reverse complement.
CCCTACCATAGACAAGTTTAAAAAGTGTCTTAAAAACTCACTTATTCACGTAAAACCCTCATTGATTCCTTGTGCTTTTTTCAGATCCTTTCGTGTATCCTTAAGTTTTTGTTGCTTTTTTTTTGGTACTCAGTTTGTCTCTTGTAAAGCGCATTGAGCCCGTCGGTATAATGGGCTTTATAAATAAGTATTATTGTTAATATCATTATTATTATTATTATGCGTATACTCATGCTGTTGTACTTAGACTAGAGAGAAAATTAATTAAGTCTGAGAGGTGTCTGCATATTTAAGTAACAGACGGCTGATTATTCAACCAGTGTTGTGGCCGAGTGGATAAAGGCGGTGACATTTGAGGCAATGAGGCTTAGTAATCGGGAGGTACCAGGTTCAATACCCACCTGGTTCATAGTAAGGTGGATTTTGCATTCAAGAGCATTCTAAGGTTTTTCCCAGCTGAAATTACATTCTAAATTGAAAAGATTCCAAATTTGAGTAAAAATGTTGAATTGGAAGCCACCCAACATTATAGTTGTAAGCCATAAGACCTTGCAGGTTTCTCCCACACTTGTGGTCACTTAAGCATGTTCAAAATAACTGCTGATTATTTTTATTATTATTAATTGAAATATGAGGGGTAAAGGGAAATTCTGATCACAAGAATCGACTATCGAATAAATATTTTGCCATTTTCCAAACAACTATATTCAGATATGCATATTAAGATATGAATATTCATATTTGAAATCACTTTTGACCACAGCAGAGTGAGGTACAGAGTCATATCTAAAGTTATCTTTCTACTATGACATAATAATCATTTTTCCAAGGAGGAAGAGAATATTTGCATATATTTCTTATAATCTTTATGATTTTGATAAAGTCTGGAAGTCAGAGCAGACTGATATTCAAGAAAGAATTCCAATGTAAGTATCAAATATCAGACCTGGAATCTTCATGCTTAACAAGATACAGTGTAGGTTGCCATATTGTGCTTACCTCTATGCTAAATGCATCTCCATGCTTTGGACTATCGTTAACTGTAAAACTTGTGACCTGTTGACAAATATGAGAAGGAAAAAAGAAGAAACAACATTTCACTATGTACATAATTAATTTAGTGTTGAATATAAACTTTCTTGTTATTAAGTGTGATATTGTCTGTCATTGTGATATATGCCATAAAAGAAAAGAAAAAAATCCTATGAAAAAAAGCAAGGCAAGGCAAGTGATATATAATAACAACATTTATTCCATATTTACACAAATAGCTTACCTTGCCTTTAGCAGTCTGTACATTCATTAAATTAACTAGTTACACATTGGATCTTTAGACACTGTTTACAAATTGGCAATTGACAGTCTTATGAACGTTAAACAAAAATATAACCAAAGATAGGGACTCGTACATGGTAGCAGGATTTACAGATACGCTTTTTTTTGTCAGTACATTCTGCACCTACAGTATACTACAATTACTACAATGACATCACGTCAATACTGACTTACCCCTTTTGCTTTGGCACCGCTCAAAATTGGCTGTAAAAAGATCAAACAATTTTCAAATAGTTATGCACGGTCTGGACAGAATTCCAAAACTAAAAGTGACGCTTTCGGGGTTGAAAGGCACAGTATAGTGTACACTCAACGAAAATTCGAATTTCAAGTTTATGTTAGCTGAAACCAATTAATATTAAAAATTTGGAAAGAGAAAAAATGCAGGCTACATAAGAGAAGTTTAGGGTAGGGGAGGGGGGTGGAAGGGAATGGGATGCAGAAAGACACAATCTTCATTGCGGTCTTCATTTTAAAGCTTTATATACCTACTTGTACAAGGGTAAACGACCATTGCAGTTAAACACTTTTCCGTACTCCCGTTTGTCAATTTAGCCTGTGAGCAAATTTTCGTTCAATAAATATATAAAATGTAAACAACTTGGAAGTTTCAAAACATAGAGAGAAAAAAAAAAAAAAATCTGTAGATGATGTAGAAGATTATGTTGACCACTTACCTCTAAGTTGAACATGTTTAATAGACTGAGGACGTTGTCACACAAGACGAGGATGCGGGCAAGAGCAGAGGCGGCTTTCAGCTGCTTGATGGGTTTCCTCTGAAATTTACGGAGAAGGCATTGGATAATTTTAACGACCGAAATCTTAACAAATGATATCACAATGTCAGAATATTATCGCATGTGATACCAAACTGAGGTTTGTTGTGTGATATTTTGGATATGTGTATTGTGTAATGTAGGATTTTCCCTCAATTTACATCGCATTGCGTACACATTATGGATTGCAGTTTGTCATGGGGAAAGTTATAATCTATGCAGATTTGAATAAGCAATATTTGACATTACTTTGTAATATGAACTGAATACTTAATAGTTTGTAAAGTTTATATACTACTGTAGTAGAACATTAATTTACTTTGTAATATGAGCAGAATACTTAATAGTGTTGTACAGTTTATATACTGTAGAACTCTGCTTTGTTTCAATTACAGCTACATATAACCAGGCCAAAAGTGGGCTGTTTCCATTACAGCTATCACCAGACCAACGATCACTTCTGAGACAGCTACTCTCACCAGTGATTTCTCGTTTACATCAGCAGAAACATTTACAGCCAGGAGTGGGGGCGTAGGTGTAAAATCTGCCTCAATACAAGTCACAGTTCTTGATAAAACAAGAATTGGAAAATGTCAATTTACAGTTTACGGATACTGCAGCAGTCGATTCAGTAACAATCTCATCAACTATAGAACAATGGCAGGACAATGGCAGGACACATAATAGTTGGTGTATATAAAAATGTGTGTTAGAACTTGTGACAGTTTGTAATAAGGTTAAACTTTACAATTATTTGCTTCCACAAATAAAGAACAAAAACTGTACAAAGTGTAAAGTGCAAATTGAATTTACATCGTTTACATAGCGTTAACAGCCAGTAGTGCTGGCAGAGGGGAATCATTTGCTTCAATGCAGATCTCATTCTCTAAAGCTCAAACAATGTTTTACTTTTAAGAGTTTCCGATGAGACAAGTAATGGCATCCTATCTTTGGTAGATAACTGTCTGCAGAAAAGATACGCAGCCACGGGTAAGCACGTTAGGGGAAAGCTGAGTGGATTGTCACTTAAAGTATCCCTCACAGAGGTGCAGGGCGTAATTTAGTATTCCCAATTTTGTGTAGTGCAATTTTGAAGGCTCTCAACCAGGGGTTCCCTAATTTGGTCCCATGAACCCCCAGAGGGTGTGTGAGTCCCATCCCAGGGGTTCGTGAGAAGTTTCTAAAAGTCAAAACTAGAGTACTTTTAGTTGAACTAAAATCTGATACCATATAACTTAGTAATGTACAAAAGTTGGTCGTCATGGAAACAAAGCTGCGGGCACGCCTTGACGTCGGCCCTGACATGAGGGTGGCCCTCTCTAAGACAGCTCCGAGGATCAAACGCCTCATGGAGGAAAAACAGGGGCATCCGTCTCATCATGGGTGATCGATGGGTGATAGAATTCGTGATCTGATCTTGAATGTTCCAAACAAATATTTGTTCATCTCTGTTTATTTATGCGTATTACAGTATAATAATGGCTCAGATCGTGTCTTGAAAAGTAAGGGGTTCGTGGACAACTCTGACATCCACAGGGGGTTCATGGGGGGGGTTAAGTTAGGGAAACCCTGCTCTAAACTCAATCCCACATAGAATAGTACGGCTACTGTGTGCAAAGAACTGCAAACACATCTTTACACTTGTATAGCAGTTTACTCAATTTGCATCTAGCATTCTGCGATGCGATACCTGATAAATTATTCACGGAGAATGACTCAGGTTTTAGCTCATTTTTGAGGTTTACATTTTTATCCAGTGGAAAATTTAATCTCTAAGGTGGAAAACCTGTACATAGTTTGCTACTGTAGGAGATATCCACCTTAATTTAACTGCCAAGTGATGGAATCCTAGACCTTCTACTGTAGATGCTAGATTTTTGGCCAATCGTCGGGATTCACTCTACCAAAGAACTACTGTAACTCATTCATCACTGTTGTAACATAGTAAACTGATCTGTTACTGTACATTGAGACTCACCCACATAGCCAATTGGGGAGATCCAACTTTGGAAGATCACACTTCTCTACACTGAATTCACGACTTTCCTCAAAGTTTTGTATAAAATGTCACATTGGATCCAGAGTCACCTTGGACAATAATTGTACCCAAAAAACAAGGTGTAGTTCAGAGCTCTGTGTTGAAACCAGGTCCTTTTCTGGTATTTATTCTCTGGGTTGGAACCAGATCAACTAAGTTATCCTAGTAAAAATGTGATTCAGAAATCCATGTGTGAACTCTTGAGCTTCATTTTCAATATATGTTTCCAATCTATGATTTAAAGATCATCTAAGCCTATCGACTAAACGAAACATCTACTCACCAAAGCAAGATGTTTGTGGTTTTGCTTCTCGCTGACGTAGGTGACTTTGCCGTTCCTCTGTGTAACTTCCTCCATCAAGTAATGTATCACAAAACTAAGGAAGAAGAAAGGAGAAAATTATATTCAATGACTGAACATTTTAAGAAATTAAATGCACAGGGGCATACATTACTGTATTGTTTGTATAGTATACTGCATTTGTAAGGTTAGCAAGACGATGACATACTGTACAAACCAGGGTCAAGTAAAGGTTTTCCAGGAGCAGGGGCCAATCTCTGTAGATGTTGGGGCCATGATTCTTTTGCCATTTTTATTGTTGGAACCAAGTCATTGAAATTACGTAAAACATAACTATTTTGTTAAATAATGTATTAAATTTTCTCTCTTTCTTTGTTTTAAAAAATTGTAATGTTATGAAATGTATTATAAACTTTACCAATCACTCGTTCCGATGTAGAGATTCTTTCCACTGCATTCTATACACTCAATCTGCAAAAACAAAGTTGAATGCAACAATAGGTACGTAAACGACTATAGTATGAAAAGCCAATAACCAAGAACCCTAATCTATACCATACCTTTTACCCCCATGAAATAGGATAAATATATTCACAAAGTAAGTACCAATGAAAGCTCTGAAACCGGGCTATTTTAAACATTTTGGGGGTATAATTGGTTCTGAAAGGCAGTGAGGAGCTTAAGTGAACAGGACAAATATATACATCTTTAACATGACTGAAAAGAATTAAATGACAAAACATTACAACAGTACAGTACTTAATACTAACATGATACTCCAATGTTTCAAACATGGCTATGAAGGTACAGTAATTGTACAAAATCTTGAATGTAAACAATAACAATAGTTGAATAAGCCTCAACCCTTCCCCCAAAATGACCAACTAAGACCCATTACCTTATTAACCCAATAGGTGGCCAAATATGTGATATATCATTTGCTACATTACTGTGGTTGAATAGAGAATGAGAGGTCACTATTCACCCAACTGCTGCTTCACAAATAGCCACAAAACTACAAGATTCACCATCATGAAGAGACTACTGTACCTTATCTAGACAAAGTTTGCCACTTACCCTAGACAACAGCTAGGATGGGCACTGCATTGGATCTTTCATAACAACTTATGGAAATTTTAAATCCAAAAGTATTTAAACTTGCAGTAAAATGTGATATAAAACTGGCTAAACTAACATTAGTCATAAATATGGTCTATGGAAGCTGTGTCTAGATTAAAGATGGAACTTTCACCTCTGTGATGTTCAGTTTTAGTAAGTTCCTGAATTTATTAAAAACTATATAACAATAGTTAGGACTTTAAGTCAACAAACGCCCACTTAAAGGCAACAGGTGTCTAAGGTAGTGAATGATGCCATTTGGATGATTTTGCAAATAAAAACCTGGATTCATACTGAAAACTAGTTGTATGTGTGCCGTTTTCGGGATAACCTACAAAAAATGTAGGTTCTATACACAGTTTCGCGGAACTAGGCTTAAACAACATAAATGTAGCAAATAGTACGTTCGACTCATGACACTTATGATACGCTAGGACTTCGTTGCACAATCTGTATGAACAATGAACGAATGGGTGGTGCTTTCTTACTGATGTTTTGGTTTTGTCTCCCAGTAATTTCAGCCTCTCCACGGCTGGCACAAGTTCAAAGGCCTTAAGGCTCATCTTGATGACCTTCCAGTACTTATAAAACGTACGATAAATTATATTAATTTCATTTCACCAGTAACTGCGGGTTTTCGTGCATTTTAGTTGTAAATATGACAATTGCCAGAATGGTGACCATTTCCACCAACAAGAAAATGCTGTTGTCATTGAATTTCTGCTAAGTAGTGAATGCAAAATTGAGTATATTACAGGTATTTGTACTTTATTATTAGTTATTATTACTTAAGATTATTATTAACGAAGCAATAACCGACCTCTTACAGCTTTCAATAATTTTAAACACACAAAAAAATAAAAGTTTCTAATATAAACAGCATAGACAGAAAAATGTATATCAACATACCTGCAGCCTGGGTCACGTAATACATTTTGGGCAAATGTAACAATTCTAAAACAGCGTTTATTCATTGGCTGTCACAATTTTTGGGATAAGGGGTTATCGGAAATATCGGAAATATCGGAAATAAAGGTTGGTGAACCTCAAGGGGGTTGGGGGTCCATTATCTGCTTTATTATTTATTATATAGCCTATACTTATGAAATTAGGTCAAACTCACACATTTTTGTTAAACATAAATATGCCGATGATACAGCTGTTGTATCATGCACAATTCCTAAGAGCTCTGTTGAACTGACCAATGAAATTATCAGTGTTCTGTGAATGACATAATTCCAAAATGTGACCGCAAGACTTCATTGCATAAAAAATAAAGGAAATATGTTATTGAAATTAAAATCCTACACCATTCATGTCACCCATGCAAGAAAAACATACCAAAACACTTATATCCGCCCAAAACCCATACAAATTCTTTGTCTATTTATTACAACAAAAAAACAGCGTTATCAGCGTCGTTGTTAAAACTTGACCTTTTAGATTGTCCATGATTTAAAATAATAAATACCATATATTAAAGTTCTGTTATCATGAAATAAAACATGCTCAAGAGCACTGTGCAAAAGAACCAAAACCTGGAATGTAAAATTACCAAACTTAAGAAACCTAAAAGTAATAACAACAGCATTAAAAGTAAAACATGATATAAGACAGGGTAATAAACCACAACAGAGAACATAAAAAATACAAATATACATAAATATGGGCACAGTAAAGTGAATAAAACAATGTGATGTGAATAAGATTAATACCCATACTCGAGCCTAAAAAGATAAGTTTTATATAAACACTCCATTTAAGGTTGGGCTGCTAATATGACGTTAGGTCTGAATAGTGCATACGGAAGGCCTATAGGCTATGCCTCTTTCTTTGATTGGGGGGGGGGGGGGGTGACAGTATATTGGCAGAAACTGAAGGGAGATATTGGTTTAAAACCGGTTCTATACGAAACCTCGTATCGAGCGTTTGCAATTGTTGCGCGAAATGCAACTTTAAAGTCCACAGACCTTGTATGTATGTATGTATATTAAATCCTCCTGCAAGCAGGAACTTGTGAAGAAGCCTCCTTGGCTTATCAAAGCCGCAAGCTGACCGAAGTCAATCTCTTACGTTCGTATTTAACGTCCGTGATTATGAATTTTTAATTGTCAACAACTCTGTAACTGTACGACATACATTAATCTGGGAGTGACTCAAACCAGAGACCTTATGATTGAAAGGCACCAGCATTAACCACTGAGTTAACACTCCACTAACACTCCACTAACACTCCACTCCAGCTAACACAACACCTTATGGCTCAATCGGATTTAACGACTCTTTTTGCTCGCGAATCTGGATTTTTTTTACCTTGACGGACACTTCTAGGCAAAGGAACTGCACATATAGTGTGACGTACATATTCGAACTAAGATATGGTTTTAAACCACTCATAGCTAGCACATTTTAGCAACGAAATGTCAACCACCGTTCGTGTGGTAACTTTTTCCCGCGCCTGCAGTTTTCAACCAATCAGAAAGATTCTTTGAAGTATTTCAATCACGTCCGCTCAATTGTGTTGAGCGTTGATCGTCGGTGATTGTGAAATTGTGCCCAAGACTCCGAAATGGAATATACTGGACCCCAGGGGCGTAGCGAGCGGGGGGGTGTGGGGGGTGTCACACCCCCCCCCCCCAATAATTTGGTCGCTGTCGGCAAATTTTGGGTCTGTCGGCAAAAGGAGAAAAGGTGAAGAGAGCGGAAGGGGAAGAAAGAAGGAAAGCTGAATAGAGAAAAGGAGAACGGGAGCTTCTTCCGCGCCAAATTTGACTTAAAATATGCACCAGATTGCATCTAAGGACGTTTCAAAACTAAAAATTTTCCAAAGGGGATGGGTAGACCCCCTACCCTTAGACCCCTCCCCCATTCCAGTCACCACTTCCAGATCCGCCGGCAAATCAAATTTGACTTAAAATATGCACCAGATTGCATCAAAGGACGTTTCAAAACTAAAAATTTTCCAAAAGGGAGGGGGACACCCCCTCCCCTTAGACCCCTCCCCCATTTCAGGCACCACTTCAAGATCCGTCGGCAAATCAAATTTGACTTAAAATATGCACCAGATTGCATCTAAGGACGTTTCAAAACTAAAAATTTTCCAAAAGGGAGGGGGACACCCCCTCCCCTTAGACCCCTCCCCCATTTCAGTCACCACTTCCAGATCCGTCGGCAAATCAAATTTGACTTAAAATATGCACCAGATTGCATCTAAGGACGTTTCAAAACTAAGAATTTTCTTAAATTTTCTTAGACCCCTCCCCCATTTCAGTCACCACTTCAAGATCCGTCGGCAAATCAAATTTGACTTAAAATATGCACCAGATTGCATCTAAGGACGTTTCAAAACTAAAAAATTCAAAGGGGAGGGGGATACCCCTCCCCTTAGACCCCTCCCCCATTTCAGTCACCACTTCCAGATCCGTCGGCAAATCAAATTCTCCACACCCCCCCCCCAACAAAAAAACCTTCGCTACGCCCCTGCTGGACCCACGATTCTTCACGTAATTATTGCAGACGATATCTTTGTTAACATATCACAATTAGCACATAGATTGAAATATGTTACAGCGCTATAAAGAGTCCTTGAAGATTTATAAACAGGATTAATCACGCGCATTAGGACACAGAGCCGTATAAACTGCACTGTCAGGACCTCTGCAGAAACGTTGAAGATCCCGCCCATGTAACCTGGCCCTATCCAACTTATATACGACGTCCTTCGCGAATAAGAAATATATAAACATGGTACCCTCGATAAGTCCTACGTGCACACTATAAGATGTAATTACAGGCACCTGGCAGCCCAGAATACTACTATTCCTACCGGGTGATGTTTGTTTGGATGGGGAGTCTCCCCGAGAAATGTCGAAAACTCATTCTCTTTAGAAAGTGCTGTTTTCTGACACCTGAGAGCCAAAAATAATCCACATATAAAACTATTTCCTTGCACTTTATTTGGGGAGGGGGGGCTCGGAGAGGCTTCCGGGAAATTTTAAATACCTTTAGATGCATAGGCGTACGAGGCGGGGGGGCAGGGGGCAGATTTCCCCCCCCCCCAAATTTCCAGAGGACAAGAAATTCGGGCAAAAGTCCTGAAAAATTCGGGCAGCCTAAGAGGAGAAAAAATATATATATATATATATATATATTTTTTTTTTTTTTCTCCTCTTAGGCTGCCCGCATTTTTCAGGACTTTTGCCCGAATTTCTTGTCCTCTGGAAATATATATATATATAAATATGCAGTAGCTTGCCCGAATGTTTTTCAAATTTTTGCCCGAGAATTCCATGATTTTCTTTATTTAGCGGCATGATGCCCGAATATTTCCGTGTAACACCACCGTAAGCGCAGTTCATCTGGGCTACCACGCTTTTTGCACGATCATTTTTTTTCTAACTAGTCAATTGTATACCTGGACCAAGGGCGGCGGAACCGGGGGTGCACAGGGGGCACGTGCCCCCCCACTTTTCCTCAGGTTAAATATGTGCTTTTTTTCTACATAAAAATTGAGGTGCCTCAAGTTAGCAAGAGGCCATGGAACCAGAATGAACACTCGGGAAGGGCCGTTTCCGGCCATCTGAGGGGTTTGTAAAACCAAAAATTTTCTAGCACGCTCCGCGCCAACCGATGGTGGCACTCCGCTCAGATAGTCGTGCATACAACTTTGCAAATCCTGGCTTAGCCCGTGACTTTTAATGAATTTCTGTGGGTCAAACTCAAAGCTATTTCGAATGGAAAAAATTTGTTAAGATATTAACAAGAAAAAAACTCTAATTCGGAAGATTCCTACATTAGCAACTAGCATGATTTCACCTCATTTTGTCTCAAAAGGAAACTTGTTCCTTGTTTTCCAATTTGCGCATTGGATATTGCAGTGCTAGTATGCATATTTTCCTTTGGGGGGGGGGGGGGGCGTTGATGGAGTGATGTGTATACACAAATAAGATATTACAATAAGAGTTATAAAGGGTATAAATGTAAGGCTGTATCATTCCAATCGAATTTCTGCAAAGTGCCCTTTCACGGGAAAAAGACACGCATTTAAGTTATCGTAAGCACAGTCCTTGGATGTTTACGTCTTGCTTACGGTCACCTTAAACATCGGAAACCCGTACATTTTGGAACAACGCGTTTACGATGTGATTACGCATCCGTAAACATTGTAAACACGGAACAACAGATTTCCGTTACGTTTATGACAACTTACATATCGGAAGTTAATAATTACTTTCGTATTTATTAAAACTTATTTCTTCTGCACGTTTACGTTGACCTTAATCTCGCCACGAAGAAATTTACGACAGGATTACGATTATCTTACACATCGGAAACTCGTAGCATAGATACAACGCGTTTACAACAAACTTACGCCAAACTTAAGCATGACGTTAACGTTGATTGTTCCATGAAATAAAATACTGGACACAATTCTCATGTCAATCTTCCCGATAATGATATTACCCTGTGACTGCATCTCATGAACACAATTTCAACATTTACGTTGGCTGAAACGAGTGCAGTTAAAAATTTACTGTATATTTACAATTAACTTACAAATACCCAAATACGTTCATTTCAGCGTTTACGTATTGATTACGAAATCCTTAAACGTCAAGTTTTCATGGACTTGTCATGCTTAATACTATTTATACGAAGATGACATTATACTGTGTTTGTTCGTATTAAACATATATGAATATTTTCGTTCACCTGAAACAGGAACAGTATGGCATGTTTAGGATATACACGTCGGAAATTCCGAAGCATGCACACCACGGGATTACAGCATGATTACACCAACTTACTCATTGCGTTTACGTTGAATGTATTCTCCACTGAATTCGGAATTTACGGGAAGATTACGATTTACTTACGCGTCGGAAATTCCAGAGCATACACATACCACGAGTGTCAGTACAGCATGATTACATCAACTTGCACACTTCGCTTACGTTGACTCAATAAAGATTCGGAATTTAAGAGATGATTAATATTAACTTAAACGTCGGAAATTTCAAAAAAATACACAGAACGTGATTACGGTATGATTACACGTCAACCCATCACAACCCATATACGTCACATTTAAGTTGTACCCACGGGTATTTTTTACCGAGACAATCATCTGCCTATTCGGTTCATTATATGTTCGTCTGTAATTATAGCATGCTAAAGTACTTCCAAAGTGTTCTCTTGAAATTCTAGTAAATGGACACACAAGATGACTGAATGTCCAGTGAGGTAAATTTCCTTCAGGGTGCACGTGGTAATAGAAAAAAAGTTAAAGGATTTGACCAAAGGTGACCATATTTGAATTTCTGACATTTTTCTAATACAGCATATATCTTTCAACGTGAATGTGCATGGCCTGCACAAACATACTACCATATGTACCTCACAATGTATTTCTCATACTTTGTTCAGTTATAACATATAACATAAATATATATATATATATATATCTATATATATATATATATATATGCAGATGCAGCCGTCAAACCAACAAAACTCCTCAAGCTAATTCTATGAGAGTATCAGCAAATATCCTCGTGGTTGCTCATTTTGGTAAGTTACGTAATTCACGTTGCGGGCCCTCGATCATAATACCTCAACAAACAGCTCGCCCTCACAAAGAATTAAGTTTGGCGCTCTGGCATGGCTGATCGATATTCTTATCACTACCGCTGGAATCATGAGAAAACAGATGAGAAGACACATACACGGGTCTCCTCATCTGTCTGTCTAACTTTTTTATGTATACTTATTTATGTGTTAAAGTAAGATGGTTTTTTATTTATTATTATTATTATTTATGTCGACCCGATTAGTATGGTACGTGTTTGGTTTATCTGCTTCTTGATGCATATGCAGATACAACAATGAAAATACACGATAAGGCCTGCCTTATACTGTATCAAACAGAACAATGCATCCAATTGGTTTATTGTAGAGAATTTGTGAAACCGCAATGAACGGGGTACACCCCTCAGTCCGACAAGTTTTCAGTCCGACAAGTTTTCAGTCCGAAAATAAAATATACGTTTTCAGTCCGAAAATGAAATACACGTTTTCAGTCCGAAAATGAAATACACGTTTTCAGTCCGAAAATGTTTTCACTTGGGGAATGAAAGCAGTTTTAATGCCATAATATCACCAATAAACTGTGACAGCCCGAACTGATATTATATATATATATATATATAGAGAGAGAGAGAGATATTGATATAAATATAGATATATATATATATATATAGATATTTATATCAATATCTATATATATATATATATATATCTTTATATATATATATATCTATATTTATATCTATATCTATATCAATATCTATATCTATATCTATATATCTATATATATATATATATATATATATATATATATATATATATAAATGAAAATCCTCCATTGCATATATATATATATATATATATAATTGAAATTGCAGTGAGTTGGAAAATCCAGAACATTTAAAAAACTTCCAGCCTCCACCGGGATTCGAACCCGGGCCTCCCGCTTTATATGCGGACACCCTAACCACTAGGCTATGGACGTTGATTGTATATCCAGAGGTTCGAACCCGGTAAGGAAGGTCGAAATTCCATTGTAGGCGTAATTATATGTATAAATTACGCTTGAGAAAAGTTTAAAAATTATTTAATAAAAAAATGGCTTAAATACATACCAAAACAAGGAAGCTGTACGGCTCCTCGTAAAAAGTGCAATAAACCACCTCGGATTAGTACAATTTCAACTTGAGCTCTTTAAGAAATGAGTAATACAGGAAACTATCGGGAGGAACAATGTATGCGTTGGAATTCCCAGGATCTTAAAGTTCATGGTCTGTAGATCGCAAACCACAAACTTAACTAGAAATTTCTAACGAATTCAGGAAATACGTCGGTTCAAATGGTCTCGAGTTTAGGCTTTACCTGGGAAATATCCGGACCTGCGATATGTATACAAAGTACATGTGGTCACAGAGGGGTTGATGATAAAAGTTGACATTTAGTACAGGCAGGCCTACAGCTTCATGAATCGTTATAGAACTATATGCAACGAAATAGATGCATACCGCGGCTTACACAAAGTGCATGAACTTTCCCTTAAGTATACTTGACCTTGTATTGTTGATATATATATATATATATATATATATATATATATATATATATATATTTATATATACACACACCCATCACTTCTTGAGATTGTTCTCATCTGCATGAAAACGCGCGCCCCACAACCCCTACGCCCCACCCCTCTCGACCTTCGCCCGTATAGTACCAAGACCTTGACAAAATCCGGCAACACACCACTTCATCGATAACAAGACTAGTGATCGGGTTGTGTATAAGTGACGTCTTGAGGTCGTGCACTTACCTAAATGGAGTGTGACCACTCCCGATTTCCTAAGATCAGGCCCCGTAAAATCCCAAGGACACTGTACTGAATGGACATGCATCTAACAATATTCGAATTATTCGAATTTGTAAAGCAAACAGCAGATATCACTCCATATCAGTGAGCATGAAAATGGCGTTCCAGAATGAACAGCCTCCAAACCATGGGCGCAGATCCTGGTGGGGACAGCGGGACGCGTCCCCACTAACCTTTTCAGTAGTGGGGACATGATATACCGTATCCCCACCAATTTGTCTTGAACAATAGCTGCATTTCAAGTTCCCCTGTATTGAACTTTGGCGAAGTTTGATCCAGCATTGTGCAAATCACATGCAACAGTTCTCATTTTATTATATTTATCCACAGTTGTTAAATATAGGACGGAAATCGCATTTGCGGCAGTCTATAATTGTTTTCTGGGAGAGGACACCAGACCCATCGTATACAAAAGTCTACTTGGATTATTTTTCCCCTGATTTTTTTTCTGCAGACGCCCATGCATTTATTTCCCCAAACTAAAATTCTAAACCATGAAATCTCAAACTTAAGGAGGTTTGGGAGCATCATTAGGTCTGGGAAGTGTTATTTCCGGCGATCTGGGAGGCTATATTTGACCCCAAAAAATCGTACGCAACGCGCGAACCCATGGTCGCGCTCCGCTTAGATAGTGTCAGAGAACAGACTCGCGTTCCCACCATTATCTAAGACTGATCTGCGCCCATGTTCAAACTGTCGATGTGTGTAGTGTTCGGTTTCGAAAATATCTATTTCCTTAAAGAGGTTTTATTATTTGTACACCAATAAATTAACTGTGTCGGAATTTTCGAAAATTCCCTGACCAACATTCTTCATCATACTTCCCTCTACTCGTGCAAATTTGACTAGTTCTGTTTGGGGTTGAAGGAGGTTTTTCTGTATTGATTGTCCATAGATGAAATTTTGTGCAACATTGCATTATGGGTATGTTTTGAAGTGAATTTATCGTGAATTTTCAAATTCTGAACAAATAATGGGCTTAAAACCTTGAAAAGTGGAGCTGACGGGTATAGTGGGCCGCGACTTAGAACCACCTACAAAAGCAATGATCCGCGGGAGATGTGATGAGGTCGAACATGATGAGTGACTGATGACAATCTTCAAAAAGGTTATGGATGGAAAAAAAAACCATTTGGAAATACTTGGTTTTCAGGCAAAAGTGTACATCTGGTTGGTCAGTTTCAAGCTCGAGAAGTGCCATTTCCGGTGATCTGGGTGTATCAAAACCAGAAATCGCTGCGCGCCAACCAATGGTGGCGCTCCGCTTAGATAGTAATTCGCGCCCCCCGGGTCAGAAAATCCTGGATACGCCACTGATTAACCACATAAAATGACTGAATGTTCATTTCCTCAAGGGTGGTAATACAAATACAATATTTTATTTTTTTTTATCAAAGGTGACCATATTTGAATACCTGGCATATTAGGGGCCAAAACAGCAAACCTTTGGAGCGGGATATACTGGTTTTGTATTGGGGTGTAAAATCTAAACAATTGCAAGTAAAAGATTCAAAGTAAAGAACATACTTTACCAAACACGTTTTACGAGGTACAAAGTATATATTTATAAATTTGTAGTTAAGACGGTGCACTCTTTACTGCAGGAATGCGACAACTTAATAACGATTTTGCTCTCCCTTTCCTCTCTTATTCATTGCTGCAAATGTTTCTGTTGCAGCGATAGAAAGCAAGTGTAAAATAAATGACACATGTTGACGCCAGAAATGTGTTCCACGTTCATTTCTATTGTAAATTTTCTATTGTAAATAATGTTATTGAACTCTGAATTCAAACATGGAAACGTTTTACAAACATTCACCTCAAAATTAGTGGAATAATGCCACGAAGATTAATATATAGAATGAAAAACAACTTGTAGGTAGGGCCTATTGCTTACCGGCTAAAATTAACAAAAACATAATAACATTAAAATTAAAATAAACATAGACAACGTATACTGCACGCAGCCGCGTACACTATACACACACATATATACATATTATCCGTATTGTGCCCACGCTTAGGCAATTGTGCCCACGCTTGGGAAAGTATGATTGAAATATATTAGGCTAGTTGTCATAAAAAACTGTTCTAAAATTTAACAATTTGGAAGGCATTACACCATGTACAAACGAGAAGGCCCTATGAGAAAATTGCAAGTGAGACAAAAGCCTATACATCATATACTTTCTTGTATTCTCTTTCAAACACTCCGACCCCCCCCCCCCACCCCCTCACCCGTTTAATTTTCGAAGGTAATTACATTGCTACGGGAGAAGTTTGGGTGTCCAGTTAGGTTCAAACTTGATATATGCAACTAATATAGGTATAGAAGGATTAAAGTATGCTGTATTGGCCCATATATGCCATATATTCAAAAATGGTCACCCCTGGTCAATATTCTTAAACGGTTTATATTACCTCGTTGGAAAAAAAAATACCTCACTGGACATTCAGTCATCTTTTGTGTTCATTAAGATTGTCTGAGAACAATTTGGAGAGCGAAGACCTCCAAGGGAGTATTTTTTTGAACACTCCTAGCAATTATTGCTTGCTTAATTTGCGGCCAATACAGTCCACAGATACAGTCACAGATACAGACATATGTACGATTAACATATAAACATATACAACATATGTATACTGTACTCAGCCGCATACAAACACTTATACATATTGGTTGACATATATGTGTGACAGTAACTTTATTGTGCCCACGCTTAGGAGAATTGTGCCCACGCTTGGGAAAGTATGACTGAAATATAGTAGTCTTCACAGAAACTGTTCAAAAATTAAGCGATTTAGAAGGCATTAAAACCCAATACAAACGAGTAGACCCTTTAGGAACTGCACTATTTAAGAAGCCTATATATTACATACTTTCTTGAATCCTCTTTCCGACCCCGACCCCGCCCCCCCCCCCCCACCGACACATATACATATATACACATATACATATTGGTTAACATGCATGTGTGACAGTAACTTTATTGTGCCCACGCTTAGGAGAATTGTGCCCACGCTTGGGAAAGTATGACTGAAATATAGTAGTCTTCACAGAAACTGTTCGAAAATTAAGCGATTTAGAAAGCATTAAAACCCAATACAAACGAGTAGACCCTTTAGGAACTGCACTATTTAAGAAGCCTATATATTACATACTTTCTTGAATCCTCTTTCCGACCACCCCCCCCCCCCCCGACACATATACATATATACACATATACATATTGGTTAACATGCATGTGTGACAGTAACTTTATTGTGCCCACGCTTAGGAGAATTGTGCCCACGCTTGGGAAAGTATGACTGAAATATAGTAGTCTTCACAGAAACTGTTCGAAAATTAAGCGATTTAGAAAGCATTTAAACCCAATACAAACGAGCAGACCCTTTAGGAACTGCACTATTTAAGAAGCCTATATATTACATACTTTCTTGAATCCTCTTTCCGACCACCCCCCCCCCCCGACACATATACATATATACACATATACATATTGGTTAACATGCATGTGTGACAGTAACTTTATTGTGCCCACGCTTAGGAGAATTGTGCCCACGCTTGGAAAAGTATGACTGAAATATAGTAGTCTTCACAGAAACTGTTCGAAAATTAAGCGATTTAGAAAGCATTAAAACCCAATACAAACGAGTAGACCCTTTAGGAACTGCACTATTTAAGAAGCCTATATATTACATACTTTCTTGAATCCTCTTTCCGACCCCGACCCCCCCCCCCCCGACACATATACCTATATACACATATACATATTGGTTAACATGCATGTGTGACAGTAACTTTATTGTGCCCACGCTTAGGAGAATTGTGCCCACGCTTGGGAAAGTATGACTGAAATATAGTAGTCTTCACAGAAACTGTTCGAAAATTAAGCGATTTAGAAGGCATTAAAACCCAATACAAACGAGCAGACCCTTTAGGAACTGCACTATTTAAGAAGCCTATATATTACATACTTTCTTGAATCCTCTTTCCGACCCCCGCCCCCCCCCCCCCCCCGGGCCTCTTCATTTATTTTTCGAAGGTGTTGCATACGGGGAAGTTTTGGTCTCCAGTCAGGTTCAAACCTTGTTATATGCAACTACACGTTAAAACTCAATACAAACGAGTAGACCCTTTAGGTACAATTCTACACTACTACATATTACTATCATACTAAGTATGATTTATTGGTCCCATATATGCTACATATTAAAATATGGTCACCTTATGTTAAAATTCTTAAACTGTTTTATTACCACCTTGGAGGAAATTTACCTAACTGGGAAATTTAGTCATCTTGTTGTGTGTGTTTATAATGTCAGCGAACAATATGGAGAGTGAACACCTTCAGGAAAAGACTTTTTTGAAAATTTCCAGCAATTACAGCATGCCGTAATTTGGGGCCATTACATACTATTTTTGAGGAGTACACGTATTTGAACTCGAAGCCCCTCACCCCACAATCAATTTCCCCCTCCCTAAATCTATTACACCTGATTGACTCTGCGATCAATTTTATATATAGTTTGATGATACCTATACTTATTTTTAATTTAACATAATATGTTGATTACATATATCAACTGAAAATTATAGTGGGGGATCATAACGAGGAAGAAACTGTACCCATCAGCCTTAGATTAAAATTGTATATGTACGCTTATGAGTACGGAATTTCCGACTGTCGCACTCTAATTTTTCCGACTGTCGCACTCTAATTTTAATAGATTCTTGTTATTTGTGAGTGACCTACAATTTTCGGTCAAACTTGACCTTCAATCAGTCATAATTACCACGTTTTCCTTGTCATATTAAGAAATTGTATCTCGCGATTCTTATACTCCACCATACAAAACTTCGTATGATTTTGAATACTCTAAAAAAAATGCCTAATAAAACTACTGTACAACGTATACAATTAAAACGCTCAATGCTATTCTACGGAAGCTTAAAAGTGCCATCAACATAAGAAAAACTTTGCCCATAAGGTGAAATTTTTCAGTAAATTGTTAAAATAACAAGATAAAATCTTATCCAAAAAAAAAACAGAAAAATATTGGATCGCTTAGTCGCTTAAACTGAGCAATTGAACAATTTTTGAAAAATGTTTAATTGACAACTTATCATATCTCGTGTATTGGACATTTTGCTGCAAATTGTTCAATTGTTCACTTCATCCCAATTGAACAATTTTCTGCAAAATTTTTAATTGGCAACTTATCGTATCTCGTCAACTCAACATTTTTCTGCAAAATGTTTAACTGTTCACTTCATTCTAAATGCTCAGTTGGAATGAAGTGAACAATTTAATTTTTTTTCATGTGAGTGATAAATAGCCCCCCCCCCCCCCACAAGAAAATAATATTAAGCGCGCTAGGAAAAAGCACTGTATTTTGGGGTAGTTCACTATGTCGTCGAATATAATTTGTTGAAAAAGAAAAGTTTTCCCCTTTGTTACATTAACATAGCTTTTTTAGTTGGTAGTCTATGTAGCCTATAAAGCAGATAACTTATACTCATTGCTTACTCGCTAACCAGAGTGATTAATAAATTTGTGAAGTGAGGGCCAGTGGTACAAATGTACCGAAAAAAGTTCGGAACAAAAGTGCAGTCGCGAAAGATGGGGTGTCTGACTGACACTGACCGTATCGTTGACGAGTAGGGTGTGGGGGGGGGGGCGGGTTACAAGGCAGCAGTCGGAATTTTCTGGCTCCAAAACCCATCCAGTTGGAATTTCAGCCACTACATCTCCCCCCCCCCCACCCCCCTCTCAATCATCAGGCCTTAGCTACGTCCGTGTGTACGTAAACGACGTTCATTACTGTTAAGTTTTTACGGGACTTTATAGTACTAATTAATACTACGTGCGACCGTGGAGCTCTGTTTATAGCTCCATGGTGCGACGAAGACTTGTACCCACGCTTATATAGAAATTCTACCCAAGCTTGGCAAAGTATGACAAGTAAATCGCAAATCCAACACATATATACCGGTGCTATGGCAGAGTGGCGGATAAAGGCGGTGGCGTTTGGAAGCAATGCGGGTTTCTCCCACATTTGTGGTCGCTTAAGCGTCGTGAAAATAACTGCTGATTATTATTACCATTATAACATTTAAAAAATGTAGTAGTTTGAAAGATTATTGAACTTTCAAGGTTTATATATATATATATAGGTTTACTTGAGTATTCACAAATTCCAATCTCTAGTCCACAATCACGAGTATTCTTCCAATGCTCGCCCCACCCCTTCTTTTTACGTCCTCTTCACTCATTATCGATTCATGGACAGAACTTGATAGTAATTTCTGATAAAATCTTCCTCAGTTGCATCCTATATGTAAACTGAATGTTCCGTTGTTTGCACATATGTCGAAAATAATTTATATCGCTTGAGAAAAAAAGCATTATGCAAAAATTGTCATATTCACGTGTGGTGTTTGTAAAAATCACGCACCTATATGCGAATATATAATAGCTAAGATTGTCCTGTGTCCGTTATATAATTCCATTAAAGAAATGCATACCTGAGACACGAGAGTATTATCCTGTGAGGCCGACCGTAATACATTCATGCTTGAGACACATGCAAGTCTTAAATAAACAGAATAGCAAGTCCCAAACATATAGACCTTCCTTACTGGTTTCGAACCTCTGGACATACAATCAGCGTACATAGCCTATAGTGGTTAGGGTGTCCGCGTACAGAGCGGGAGTCCCGTGGTTCGAATCCCGGTGGAGGCTGAAAGTGTTTTCACTGTTCTTGATTTTCCAACTCATTACGATTTTCATATATATATATATATATATATAGTAAATAAACATACATTAGTGCCGTAATAAAGGCAAAAATAGAGCGCCCACACGTGATACGTGGTACACACAGCGAAATCCATGTGCATGTGCCGCATCAAGGTAATAGTTTTATTCTCCAATAGTTATATATATGAAACGAATTTTCCTGAAAATTATTGCAAACTACATCTAGATCAAGTAACGTTAAACACACAAGTGATGTTTAATATGTTGAATGTCAAAAATGGAATGTAGCTATATCATTACGCTGTTGACATGGAACTGAATAAAATTAAAAATTAAATACTGCCGCATTTTGAAGAGTGTCAGACTTTCAAACCTTTTAAAATGATAACTCGTATTAAATTTGTAGTTGATGTGGGTCTCTGAAAAATATAGCAAGAATGTGTTTGTGATTACTGTCAAAAAGGTGTGATATACTGAATAACATGTAAATATCAAATGCTATTGTCACTGTGACACGCTTCACATTGTTTGATTGTTTATTGTAAGATTCCAGCTACTATATGATCACTGAGTCAAAGCATGGTTAAATGATCGACAAACTGCTATATTCAGTTTCCTCCGACTTTAACATAAGTTCACGAGATCGTCAACAAGTTTTAGCAGCGGCAGTTCACGGCTTCCATACATATTTGAATTTAACTGCCTATTGTTGCTGGACCGTAGAATTCGGAAATATCAATGTTGGATGCTAACTACGGAGCTACAGAAGCGTAGAAAGGACATTGTACCGTGGAGGTTTTTACCTCCATGATTGTACTAACAAATTTATGAACTAGTAGAACGTAATGATAATATAATAATTGCAGTTTCCATGAACTGATATGTGAAAAGAATCGCTTTGCGTTGAATACTTTTCGAAGACAAGACAAAAAAAACTATGGCTTGGAGGATTCACACTGAGTACATAGCATCGCACAATTTTTTTCACTTGAAATCCAATCGAGTTTTCCCTTTGCTGTTTGCGCCAAGTTAGCTTCCGAGAACCCGCGACGTTTAAATGAGCATTTACAATAATTAGGGTACTTTAATTAGACCTCCTTTAACACTATATTGGGGACCCGATGCAACCATGTGGTGCAACCCACCCACTCGCCCCCCCCCCTCGTCAGGTTCCCCATGTGTGGTAAACTTAACTGTTAATGCAAAGAATCGTTATCCGTTAATTTTAATTGGAAAGTTAGGTGATCGAGTAACACATTGACATCTCATGGATACAACATTTGCCCCTAAACTGATCCAGAATGGTCGTAGAATTCATCTAATATTACAGATGAGTCATATTTTGGATATTTGTGGATGTCTCCTTCTATCCAACTATATGTACCCCCTCCGAGTTTAGTCCTGAAATAGAAATTAAAATATAATTAGCCGGTTCCTTTGTGATGCCGTTTTTGCGGCTTTAGAAATGGTCGGGTCCAGAATAGCTATTTAGAGGATTTATTTAAAAACGGGGACAGTGGTGGGTGGGGGGGGGGGGGCACAAGCCTCGGAACTGGGATATCGAACAATCGGTACTCAATGTCAGGCTTCAAAAACTTTAACTTAACTTTGTCGGTCATAGCGGCGCAAATCCATATTTGAGATTTAAGTAATTTTTGCTTAAATTTTGTGCGAAACTTTTTCCAACCTCCAACCTCCTACCCCCATGCCCCCCTTCCCCCTTCCCCCTCCCCCCGTTTCAAATGCTCCTCTTACGATTCCCATTGTCCATATCCTTTTTCATAGATTAGTCGAGATAGATTTCAACAGTCCGTTTTTTGCTCTGCCGATTTCTCTCAATATGCCCTCAAGTGATATTCGAAGAAGTATACTCAAGGCCTATATCATGCACGTAAAGCGATGAACGCACAAATACCCACCGCAATATATGTACGAAACAGAGAAGTATACTGCTTACTTACTATAAATATCATTTCCAGATAAGCAAGTGAAATTTCCGGTCACATCACAATGATAAAGTTTACTGTCTGTCACTTTGCAGTTCACTGGTTGGCTACGCCAGTTGGTTAGTAACAATAACGTATTCAGTATAGTTAATTACGTCACAGCCTGGGCTTACTAGAAAGCGGGGAATTTGAAATCAGTTAAAGGCGGTATCACTAGTAGCAACACGTTGGTTTGATTCACACCGCACTTGATCCTCAATCGAGTTCTACATTGCAAAGAGCATTCAAAATGGACGATTCAGGCTTCCGTGGTTTATTGCAGAAGTAACAGAAAGCTCCGTGGAAGCAAGGTTGCCAGTTTATACAAGTACACTTTCAATTCGATCCGTCGCTGGTTTTTAATGATGTTCCGCAGGAAAATGTCATACGTGTATTGGAAAAGGAAAAAAAAAAAACATTTAGAAGCAGCGACAGTTGGAACTACCGCGGCAGTATGCACATGTTGTGACAGAAAGCTCGGTGCAAACATTTGAAGGAAGAATTAAGGGCACTCCGAGCACTACTGGCTGAGAAGGAACAACTTCTTTCGAAAAAAACGAAAACGAAGTTCTCTGTGCCACTGGATTGTTCGGTACGTAACACTAGGCCAAGACTTATCAATGTAACTTTTCAATCACTAAAAGTCACCGTTATATAAACCCTAGACCTGTACAGGCATTCGTTCCTTTAAAAACGATAAATTAAAAGAGTTTAAATATGACAGTGAGAGAAATAATACAATAACCTCCTTTTAGATATCTGTAAAATGTTTCATGCACAATTTGCCAGGGTATACTGTTATTGATACATTCACGTTCTAACCTTGTGATGGTGAACGTCACCCAACCACGTGCCCCCTACCTCCCCCCAACCCATAAACAAATGTGCTTTGTAAACCGTTGAAACATACAGTGGCGTAGGAAGGTACATTTGATTGGGGGGGGGGGCTTAAGACTGATGGCCGGCCCGGGGAGGGGTCTAAGGGAAGTTTTTCCAGGTGGCCTCAGATGCAATTTGGTGCAATAAAGCACATTTCAATACCCACTCCATTTTGTAAACTTAATTTTGTATTTTCACCTGGCCTTAGATGCAATTTGGTGCTCCAAATGAGATTTTTTTCTCATTTGGAAAAGAAAAAGGGGTTTTCTGACTTGCGAAGCGGGGGGGGGGGGATGATACTTCCGCCCCTCCACATTTTTCACTGGGGGGCTGGAGATATTGAGAGTTGGAGCTAGTATATTTTTCAACAAAAGTAAACTATGCCAACTGATCTTAATATATGTCTAATTCATATATTATTCTTGTGTCTTTGTTTACAGAAACTTCGGTGTAGATTGAGCGCAGTGAAGAACATAGACTGGTCAGAGGAGAGAAAAGACAGACTGTACAGTGATGTCAACTGATTATATGTCATCCGAGGAATCTGACATGGAGGGCGAACGAGCTAGGGTACCGTAGTGCAGGAGTTCACTTGGGAGTCGGAAAGACTGAACAAAATTAGGCTGGACTCATTCTATAAGGACGTTCTCCTTAGCGAAAAGTCCAGAAAAAAAGGATACCCGCCGTTAGGAAAGGAGACGTATCTTTAAAATGCGTATCGACTGACGCCCCAACTTGGGCTGTTAATTAGGCTGAACAATAATAATGAAGGTATGACCCCCCCCCCTCTCCAAATGGTGAAAATGGTCATTGTTTGATGTGCCGGATTAAGCTTGTGGGAGGCCCGTGGCAAACAGTTTATTGGAGCCCCCATAGAGATACATTGGTACCGGATAACGCCGGATGTATATCTCACAAAAGATATCTATTTGCCCACGGTGGTTATGATGCGTACATTAAAACATCACATAAAAACAGTCATGGATCAACAGTGTAAAGACTGCATATCGAAGTCCATTTCGTTTGACTTTGAACTTTTTGTACCATATACAACGTAGAATAATGTAACGTTATAACAATATTTCTTTGAATTTTTTACCCAACGTTTAAACTCGTGCCCCTGTTGCACGTGGATAATCCTGTCCTGAGCGTTTGTTGATTAATGAGGCCCCAGGAACAAACAGCAAACGCCGTTGTTTCGGATACAAACAAGTTGCAGTTGACGATTTTGTGTAATAAAGAAGAGTTTTCTCTAATTTAACATTTGGTGTAATATAATTACATGATACCTTTAAAACGAAATCCTGTCTGAGATAAATGCAACAAGGAAGAAAGAATATGCCCATAATAATAGATGTCAGATTAATTATTATTTTCTTGTAAGTCTTTTGCTTTAATGGAAGCTTTTTTTTTAAATTTCCCTTCACAGCTAATATATTCCATCAAGGGATTAAATGTTAAGGATTAAGTTATCCTTAAAATATTTTCAGGAAACAAAAGCCAAGAAAAAAGCATGATTCTATTAATTGTTAATGAATCATTTAGTAAATCATATTTTAATATAAGACATAGAGTATAGGCCTAATAACTTGTCGTCGAAATGTTGTTGTACTTGTACGATTGTCTTTCATTATTCATGCATGGTTAATTCCAGACTTTCAGGGTAAAGAATTTAGAGATCTTGTTTGGGCTATCATTGAATTTTATATCAAAATATATGTTAATTACAATAAAACTTAAAGCAGCAACAAAATATTAAGCGTGCTGCGAAATGAGGCAGGAAGTGATGTTCTGTGTCAAGTTCGTTCCACATAAAAGAGGCTGGTACCGTTTCCGGGCCTGGGTGGGGGGGGGGGTCGAGGGGCCGATAACCATCATGGAAGAAGTGCCTAGGCGTTTATATCATCTGAGGATAAACCGACCGAATTTTAAACATAAATTTGTTTGGTTCAATTTAACTGCTGATATGTTAAGTTACTTCAAGTGGGTAGCTGGTTTTCAGAGGTTTTTATTTGCAAACTAGTAACTAAAAATAGAAACATTCTATATATATTTACTTGTTTTTTCCTTCTTTCACCTGGCATTAAAATCGTTGCATGTGTATAATAATTGCCACAATGTAAGTAAAGTAATATTTGGGCATCAAAATACATTCTGCGGACAATAATGCATGTTTTGAAATTTGAAAAGGAGTATGGCTTCTCGAGGTTTAAACTTTGTATTCAAAAAGCTAAATATTCAACACCATAATGTAAAGCAATATTGAGTTGCATTTAGATGTATTTACACATCAGAAGTGGTCTTTCGTTCATTTACATAGTTTTTGTATGAGTGTAAATATAACAAATAAACGTTTACGATGCGATGTGAAGTGCAAATATATAAATAAAAAAGTGGAAAATCAAACGAGTGTGATTTTATGTTTATTATTTTTAATTTTCTTTAAATCAAATGTAATATTTGATAGAGGTGGTCCGTGTATTTCTCAGCCTTATCAACCCGATTAAGACTCCCTAAACGTAGCGAATAAGCCCAGCCCCTGTATTGGTCGTAAAGTAATGTGTTTACGATGACCACGTTTCTCCGTATATATTGGTGTAATCATGGCGTTTACGATGATCAATGCGAGAAGTTTACTGCTGGATTCAAACGTAAACTCCAGATTAACGGTCATGTTTAAGGTAGCGAATCTGTTGTAATTGTGACCGGAAACGTAAAGATTACCCTTCCCTGAAACCGCACGATTAAGTAAGCTTCACCGTATTTGGATGACACTTGGCGTTTACGGTCAACGCGTACGCGGTAAATAAGTCATCGCGAACACGGAAAACTCACGCGTTTAAGTTAGATCGTAAGCTAACCTTAATCACTAGTTTCAGGAATGGAAACGTAACGGAAACAGGCATGGAACTCGGAATTTACGTCGCAATTACAGACCGAAAACGGCGATTTAAACGCGTGTTTTTTTTCCCGTGAAATTTGATGTCGGTGCCCAGCCCCCAAGATTAAAAGTGTTTCCGCCGCCCTTGACCTGGACATCTATGGCGGGCCATCAGTCTCAAATCATGGGAGATCGACTTATACCGATTTAAATCGACATATACCAGTTTCCTTCGACTTATACCAGTTTCCAGCAGCTGAAATTGACTTCTACCGATTTAAATCGACATATACCAGTTTCATTCTACATATCATCGATTTATTTTACTTATCATCGATTTAAATCGATGATAAGTAAAATAAATCGATGATATGTAGAATGAAACTGGTATATGTCGATTTAAATCGATGATATGTAGAATGAAACTGGTATATGTCGATTTAAATCGATGATATGTAGAATGAAACTGGTATATGTCGATTTAAATCGATGATATGTAGAATAAAACTGGTATAAGTCGAAGGAAACTGGTATATGTCGAAGGAAACTGGTATATGTCGATTTAAATCGGTATAAGTCGATCTCCCATGATTTGAGACTGATGGCCCGCCATAGACATCCCCGATAATGAGTGCATATAAGAAACATTTTCTTTTTCATGGATGGTGGGGGGGGGGGGTGCCTACAAGCCTAGAAGTACAGGTTTATCATATTCTTTGTTATATTTTATACTTTTTTGTGAGACAAATTGCAGTCTCACCCGACACAGCGACATTATCCCGCCTACGTGTCGTTGAACAATGTATGTTTTTCTGGAGGTAGCTGAGTACTGTCTTAAAATAATAAATAAGGTAACTAAATAGGAGCTTAAAAAATATACTGTCCCATTTTTCCCCTTCAAAGTGATGTTACCATTTTTTCTTCTTCTTATTTACCAAATTTTTGGGGAAGTGTAAATTTCTAAAACGTGAGATTATAAAATAAAGAATGTTTAGATGCAACTTGCAAGGCCTCAGCCTAAGTGCCGTTTCCGGCAATCTGAGAGGCATTGTGTGCCAAAAATTTTCTTGTACGCTACGCGCCAACCGATGGTGGCGCTCCGCTTAGATAGTGTCACAGGAACTTTCGGGCACAAAAAGTTCTGCCCCCCAAACTGAAATGGTCCCGTACGCCTATGTTTAGATGCGATATTCTGGCTAAATTGACACCCAACAGTAGTACACAAATTCTCCCTATAGCCCCTCAGCCCAGCCACTGCACATAACCAAAAAAACTTTTTCGCATTGACCGCGTATCACATTATTTTTTACCTCCAAACCTGGGCGTCTCCCCCCCCCCCGATTTCGACCTA
The DNA here is from genome assembly GCF_037975245.1 of Apostichopus japonicus. Lineage (NCBI taxonomy): Eukaryota > Metazoa > Echinodermata > Holothuroidea > Aspidochirotida > Stichopodidae > Apostichopus > Apostichopus japonicus. The sequence goes on along the minus strand of NC_092576.1, from coordinate 1,600,040 downwards.
GGAGGGGGTAAAGCGCTCCCTGTTCCCGGTTTCCATGGCTCTGTTTTAAGCAAGTACTAATATTAAGTTAGGTGCGCATGCGCACATCATAATTCAATGTTGCAACTGGGGTTTTCCAGGATTGCCAAAACGGGAAGTCAATGTTTGCGTAATAAATATATTCAGGGGCGTGAAAGTCCATAATTGTCATGTATTGCTGTATGTGGTAAGGCGGTAGACGGCGAACTCGAAAGCACAACGAAGAACTGGTGTATCTATCCTGATTCTCTCACTTCATCGTGGATGAATATCGTGTTTCGTGTTCATAGTTCTTGGTATGTAAAGCTGTGCGACATTTTGTTCGATCTATAGAAGTTACAACTCATGTTGAAGGTTCTTACGACCCAAACGTTTTCGATCTCCGACCTCTTTCTGACAGACGTACACAGGTAACATTATCAGTGCATTGTCACTTTCAGTAGGCCTAGCCTAACGTAAATTGTTAATGTTAATTGTCCAGACCGTCGTGGAAAATTCACCACACAACTTACGGCATCCTCCCTAATTAATATTATACAACCTGTCAAATACTGACCTGACAAGCAACTGACTTTTGGTTCACAGTTATTTGCTTACAAAAAAGCCCATCTTTTCCAGACAATGAAAATATGAAGTCATTAAATATGAAGTCATATGAAGTCGTTAAATATGAATCTAAAAAAGAGACTGACTTCGATCAGCTTGCGGCTTTGATAAGCCAATGAGGCTTCTTTGCGAGTTTCTGATGGCAGGAGGACCTACAATACATACATACACATACGTACACGCATACATACATCATAGTTTGTAAGTCATTGGGATTTTCCTTTTCTATTTCAGGTTTTTGTGTTTGAATGCAAATAAAAGATTGACTAACATTTTCAAGTTTGACTATAGTAATTCACTAACAAGCCAAAAAGATATAAAAGTATAAAAGGTTGGGTCAATGGGAATGTATTTTTAGAAATTGATATGATTCAATTCTGAAATTTTAATTCCATATATAGGCTAGGCTACATAAGTTTTTTTCTTACTTTTACCTGTGTTTCCTGGATTGGAACCATTCTGATGCCTGCAGTTACCTTGTCATTCCCTGCTGTCTAAATGAAATTTTGGCCAACATGTGTTGGAACTGTATGGTCATTATTATTGTTGGTCAGCAGTGCTATGGTGTACTTTACATGATAGGACTAGTTCCAAACAAGTGCTGGATTATGCATTAATCAAAAATGAAATAAGTCATAACTTTTTCACATAAAACTATAATTCTGTTCTTCAAAGGTGTCTTCAAATGTGGTACATATACAGGGGAGGTCAAAATGGGTTTTAATGATGATTGAAGGTTACATAAAAGACTAGACTATTTTACTTTCTAGCATCATTTGGGGCAATAGTCAGTACTGATGACCTCATACAGTTACTGTATATGTCACAGTGGTGGACTGGCATGGACGAAGTACAGTATACATATATGTACATTCAAATCAATCAATCAATTCAACTTAATTTTTGGTACATTTTGCTTTAAAAACTCTTTACATTGTTTGTAACAGTAGTTCTCTAAAACCTCAGATGTTGTATTCTTCATTTTCTGTCAGTATGATGTACTGTGATGTCATCACATGAAGATGGCTGCACCATCGAGGCAAATATCTAGACAGGGTTCAGCATCTAGGTATGTATATATATATGGTATTCATCAATAATCAAGTCAACATTATGTGATTGCATTTGTTATCTTGTTACAGTACCTAGATCGAATAACAGCAGTTTCACATTGTACGAAGCTTCCCGAAAATGAGGGCTAGATAACTGCTGAGTTTTGATGTTGTCAACGGAAGAATTTCAGATTTGTGAATATATGGCGGCCCAGATGGAATATTGTTAAGTTTCAAGAACTTATTGATCCAAATGTCAATACTTTTTCTTCAGAATGTCAATAATACATATATTATAAGGTACACATGAAATGCAAAATATGTCTTTTCTTGTCTGGAGTAATGGTTTGAGTCTGAAGGCAATTGTAATGATGAGCCTTATTGAAAGTATAAACTGTGCTAACTTTCGGTCTAATTTGCAATTGTATATATTTGTATATCAGGGTGCATGTTTATAATATAACACCTGTTGCTACTACAAAGGATCCAGCTGAATGATTAAGCACCCTCATGGAATGCATCGTTAGGGAGCATTTCTCCCAACCCATTCCTACATCTTCGAGCAGTGAATGTTTGAAAGATACCAAGTTCCAACATGCTCGAAGTTTATGATGCATATATGCTATATGGGACAGCTGCTTGTAAGATTCACAAAGCTCAGCCAAAATAAGCACAGAATATCTTTGGGTGGACAATGTTATTGCCTTGGATATATAATCAAGAGACAAACAAACTGACAGCCATTTACATCAAATCAGTGACCAAAAAGTGTTGTTTAGAGTTCAACAGCTAAATACAAAACATGGTATTATGAGATCATGATGCCTGGTTGTATACGGATGTTTCCAGAAGGGACTTGTTATCGGTTCTTGTCGATTATGGGTCGTTTGAGGTCTAAATGTGAAATGCCTAAAGATAATTTCTCTCTCAAAAACAAAATATTAATGGATCACAAGTGTGTGGATCATGGTTGTCCCATGGATTACCAACTTTTATAGTTTTTGGTAGACACTGAATCTCATTTGGTGTCAGCAGTCTGTTTACAATTGATATGGCAATTTGTTAAACATCAATATCAACAAAAAATAGGGTTGGATTTAATACTTGACATACCTGTATACAGTATTTGTAGTTGAGGTCAAAGGTAATTCAAGGTCAGCATTTAGGTCCCAAGACTGATACTTTGTAAACATCAAAATAAAATAAAACTGTTAGCAAACTGCTTATCCACTAGAGAGTCTGTGTAATAGAATGTGTAAAAGTAAACTAATCCCCTTTCATGTATCTCATTGTGTTCACATGCAGTGCTCATTAACTTGTCTGTTTTCTGTGCGTGTTTTGTCCCTTCTGTTACTGTAACTTGTCATTTAGCCTCTGAAGAAGATCCTGCTAGGATCGAAACGTCAGGCCAACTTATACTTTTACACTTTGTTAACATGTCAAAATGTGCACTTAATGTTGGTAGATCATACTGAGTCTCACCATATTGAGAGAAAATGCCATTTTGCTGGAGGATGAAATTTGTAAATCCTGCATGTATAAATGTATGACTTCAATCATGAGTGGTTTATTAAGTGAATCTAATAAAATTATTCATGCTGCCTTATGTTGAGGCCAATGAATATTTAATGATTCTCTATGATCTCAAGTGAGTAGCAAAACATGAATGAAGTTGAAATGCATTATACCATGACAGACGGCCACTTCACCATTTTGCGAACTGGAATTAAACGCACCTGTATTAATTTATAACCTGTCCATTCCATCTTCAAAATTTTCAGATTATTGCACCCAATTGTGAATTGATGGTTTTGCTATTTTTTTTTTCTATTCTGCACCGCTCTTCACAGTACCAAATGGAATTTGTCCCCCTATGGTTGCTTAAAAGTAGATCTCTGTGATAACCTAGATGACAGTGATGTAGAGAAGTTAGCAACAGTGTTTAACCTGCCGCGTGGAACCCTGGACGAGATCAAGAGGAAACCCACACCCTCTTTAGCATTACTTCTTGAACTTGAGAAGAGATGTAAGATTTCAAAGGAAAATGTAGACAACTTAATCGAGGGATTAGATTTCATCAGCTGTGTATACGCTGCCAAAATAGCAGAAAAATTCAAATTGAGATATCTGTCTGGTAAGTATCTGTCATACCACTTGCTACACATTCATATATTATATATATATATATATATATATATATATATATATATATATATATATATATTGTATCGAACAATACTAGTTCTGTTTTGATGACATATTTACCTTACTCTGGAGATCAAACATGATTCTAACCAACTCGAAGTCATTTGTGATTCCTATTAGCAGGATCTCGAAAGAGATACTTTGAACAGACTTTTGTTTATGAAATGGAGGTCAATGACAAAGGCAAATGATATACACACAGAAAGAATGGTTTTACCATTGAGCCTATAAGGTAGAGCATAGTGTCCTATTGTAATCATTAAGCTACTTCAATTCTCACAGGTCTAAGTATTATTTCATGGCGTATCAACTTTAGAAACAAATAGACGGCCAAACATGATATGGGTTAAGGCAGAGAATTTAGGCACTTTTAAGCACAATCAAACATAACATTTGTGTTACAGCTGCCACAAAACTTGTCATTCCTACACATACATGGAAGTCTTGGCAACACTGTATGTGCTGGGTTAATTGTCACTTCATAAATAGGGCATTTCCTGCAGTATGCAGGTGAGCTATTGTACTGCCAGCTATAGTGATAGGTAGACAGACTACTGCTGGCAGTACAGGCTTGCTCAGTTCTGAACTTGAGTTTCTCCATTCATTCAGGTTTTTCCAATCATTTCACCACATTTATTTCATAAATGTTTTGTTTGGATGGTAGGGTGTGCCATGCTATGTAAATCATTGCTTATCATTTCACATATTTGTGTGGGGTACGAAGATGGCTTACTTAATGTTCTGCTGTAAACAGTAACTACACAGTGAGATACAAAGATGACGTAGAAGGTGACTCTTTCTTTCATTTTTATGTAAAGATCATGAGTCTTTTCATCCTTACATCTTCTCTTTGCATGCAGGAGGAATTGCCACAGGAGTTCAAACTGACCACAGTGCAAGGTCTGATATTTCATTGCGATAATTCTTATGATTGTATTATTATAACATATATGTTAACAATTAATGTGAAAATGCTACATTTATTTTAATTACTAACAACAATTATGATCTTTCTATTGTTGTATTAAAATGAGGCTTGTTGTTTTGTTTCTTGCTATCCATGTTGTATACAGTAGGTCATGATTTTCATGAATGTGTTCACTTATCTTGAAAATAGTGAAACTGCATCAAGAGTTGTAGTTGCTACATTATTACTGTAGCATTTAGTCATAAAGTACTCTAATTGAAAGTAAAATTGAACCCACACATTGAAGTTTGGGGTTAGCACATTCTGCAACTCCAAATGTCTCTTCTGAGGATTTAGCTGTTAAAACTGATCAAACCATGCAATCTTCGGTATAAATGTACTCACAGCACTTGAGCACTGCAGTACACATGTGTCATAAAGTGTCTATGCTTTCTCTATGTCTCACAAGCTCATTTCTGCCAACAAATGTGTTTTTTCTCTAGTCATGAAGCAAATCCTGGAAGAAGTACGATTAGTCTTTCACCCCAGAGGACTAAACCTCCACCTGACCAGAGTGATGTAATTATAAATTGCTTCTGTTGTAAGAAACATTGTCAGCATTGCTCCAAAATATGCTACAGAGTAAAAAAGGAAGAAAAGGAAAGATAATCTTGATAATTCGTTCATCATGTTCAAATGGAAGCAAACATTTTGATGTCATCTCAAAACATGTACCTCATTATAAATCATTTACCGTTCTACTTTATTAGGGAGGGGGTGTTGAGTGTTGACTTATTTCCCAGTATTTATTATGTTGTGCTTATCAAGTGATGAATTCTAGAACTTTTCCATAGGAAATGGAACAAGGTTATTTCCATCGTTTGAGAAGTAAAGTTTTTCATAGCATAGACGTGGACATGCCTTGTTTTGGATGCAAACATCACAGACTGAATGATATTAAAAAGTGCAATGTTTTCCTATACTTCAAATGTGTAAATTAATTCATGAATTGTTTGAACTAAATAGTTACCATGTGTGTGTACTTGCTTGGCAAGAAACAGATTTTTTTTGGCAGATACTGTAGCTTACTCATTACCAAACATGTCGTAAATCACTTTGCTTCCTGAGGAGTCCGGCATGCATGAATTGATACTTGATCACCATACACAGTACAGTACTCTGGTCTGATATAATGGAAGGAATTCTGATAGCTGGTAGCTGATAGCGGATTCTACAGGAAAATGTTTATAGCCACATCCATTTCTCCTGAAATCATGACTTCTTAACATTTATACATTAGTGGAAATAAGTGTGGGGAGTCTGGAATTGACTTGTGGGTGGGTTGGGGGGGGGGGAGAGGTAGATATGGTTTTAGAGTCTTCATTTGATAGAGAGTGCACAACATGAATTCTGTCCTGCATTTTTCAATTGGCACATCTTCTTATTTTTTCATGTTTCAAGAGATTCATAGTTGGGTACTTATGTTATCAGGTGTTACTGTTCTTTCTGCCTTATGTTTATGCATACAATCAGTATAAACATGGTTTGATACTGCATGGTGTACCTTCTGACAAAATAAACACATTTTTATGTACTGAGTGATATCCAATTTGAACTTTGTACTGCAATAAATCACTTTATTCACACAAACAGTAAAGTGCAAAGAACCAACTCTTATCTAAATTGTACATAGTACAGAACTATACACCCGAAAAAGTTTATAAAGCAACCTGGAATTTCTCAAATGGCAATTCTCACATGATAGAAAACATTGCTGCATAACTTGATGTGCAATAAATTTAAAATTAGAAACTGGAAATTACCCATGAGTTGGTAATTGTAAGTATATATAGCTAAATGAACTCCATGCCTATAGTATGCGCATCATTCAATATTTTAAAGTTATCATCAGAACTGGCACAATACATGCTGGAATGTGAAACAAGGTTCACTCATGCTCAAACCTGTAACAATCCAAAATAGTTCATAGATATTACAGCTCACATTATCGTACAGAAAGAAAAGATATAACACAAAGTAGTCAAAAGAAAAGATATAACACAAAGTAGTCAGAAGAAAAATAACATACTATAAGGGACAAAGGATGCCAGAAAGCAAAGGTAGACACCATAAAATAAACATAAAATGAAAATGCTTAAATTTCACCAAAGATATAATAGTATAGACTAGAAAGGGATAGGATAGAAGGAAACTGTAAAGAGAGGGGGGGGGAAGAAAGAGATAACAACGAGACAAATACAGATGAGTGAAGAATGCATTGAAAGATGGCTAGGAATTTGGGGACTACACAGCTGACAATGGTTGCTTACAAGTTGAGTTTTTACCATTTTACCGGCCACTCTCGATCCATTCTCTCAGATCTTTACAGTTTACAAGTATAGCCCGACCCTGTTGACTTTCTGTGAAAAAGCTTTGAAGGATAGTGACTCTGAACAAAGAAAGTGCCATACCCGACCTTTCGAACGTTAAAAGGTTCGCATCGTGCCAAAAATTGGGATAATAAGGATAAGGATTCTCTACGATTCGGAAGGATATGTCTGTAATCACTATGACTTTATTTGGAGAGAGGGAAAGTTGGGGTGGGGGTTGATGGTGTGGGGAGGGGAGGGGTGGAGGGTAAAGGGCATTGATGTGACTTGTTTCTATAATAAATCAAGGTTAATGATGTAAATAAACATTACAGCATTCATAATTTACTTAGAAGAGAAGCACAAATGTGATAGTTGTTGTAATATTTTTTGACTTGTGATATTTTTTATGGCATATGTTTAACTGCTTTTTTGTCCTTTTCTTGTTTCTTTATAGCCCACAGTTGGTATAACATTTGGAATACATCCATTCCCTGAGAAATTGGATGTACAACAACCGAGACAACCAATAGCCTGTTGTGAACAGGAAAGTGAACTACCACTTGTAGGTATGTCCTTCTCTTTGCTGTTCAGTTCTATGTTTCCTTAACCCTTTCATATATTTGAATTCTGTATGTAAAATTGTAGACTGAGGTATGTTTATCGCTACATTAATTAGCGTTTAGGATAATTATCAACTAACAGGAATAAAGAGCAAAAGTAAGTTTGATGTGTTACAAAAGGAACATGCTTAGTGATTTCTAAATGCCAAATTTGAAACAAGAACATTGAATGCAAACTGCACTTAATAAGGTTGTCATATCTACAAAGTTTCCGACTTTGACTTATGATGACTTCATATGACCTTTAACCTCCATAGAAAACAAAAGAGATCTTGAATGCAATAAGTTGCATCCACAGACCATGTCAGATGTTTATTCCAGCTGTACTTTTTGTGTTAATTGTGATTCCATTGTTTACAAGATTTATAGACTTTAAACTCTGTTGACATCAAGTGACAATCAACCTCTACTAATTTCAATAGGGTGCTTGTACTCTTTATTGTGGATCTACATACCATGTGAAGTTTATGCAAGCTATACTAGGTGTTCAGGCTTTGACCTACATTGACCTGAAGTGAATTTTGTCTTCCACCAATGACAACAGGGTTCTTGTACCAGGGGAATCTACATACCAAGTAGGAGCTTCACTTTGTTAGAGCATTAACAAGGATTTCAAACTTTGACCTTTGTTGACCTCAAATTCCCTTTGACCTTCACCAATTACAATACCTACCAATATGAAAGTCATCCTCCATGTACTTTTGAGTACATCAAATATTGTTTGTGCAAGCCAAAACACCACACATACACACAGTTGTATTTCTATTGTATTAGCCACACAACCCATGATATTTCCCCTTTATTCTATTGCTTTGTCTGTATAACTGATGACTATTGTTCTCTTTTGTTTGACAACTGGAGATGGGAATAATTCCCACATCACCTCTTGTGAGGCCTACACATTTACAAACAGGTGCATTCAGACTTGGGACCCCATTGCCTTTTTCATTGTTGAAATCCATGTACCTTAACCTTAATAATACCCTCAACAACAAAATTCTTCTGTGGACATAGAACACCTTTCACATGATGTCTGAGGTCTTCTGAGAATGCTGTCCTCAGTCAGAATGTAAAACAAGTTCACAAAAAAAACCCCAAAGAAAGTCTTAGTATGTATGTATGTATATATGTATGTATATTAGATCCTCCTGCAAGCAGGAACTCGCAAAGAAGCCTCATTGGCTTATCAAAGCCGCAAGCTGACCTAAGTCAGTCTCTCACATTCATATTTAACGTCCATGATTATGAATTGTTAACTGTCAACAACTCTGTAACTGGACGACATACATTAATCTGGGAGTGACTCGAACCGGGGACCTTATGATTGAAAGGCACTGGTGTTAACCACTGAGCTAACACGCCACAATTAGTAGTGAAATGGCGAGTTGAATTTTTAAGTCTCTATGATGAAACAACAGGAGCTACAGAAGATGTTTCTCTCCCTTTCAGCTCATATATTGCAGCACAGGAAATAAAGCGAAAGGAATTGATTTGATATTCAACTGTGATTATGTAACAAGTGGACTGATGAACGTTGAAAACGCCTTCTTACATCCATGCAGTGTATACACATCTCTACATCTTTCAACATAAAGAGGCTCGAGCACCAATCACAATGATTGGACTAGCTATATAGCATAGCGTCCACACTGCTAGTGCACTTCAAGTCACAAAAACATCGGTTTGAAAAGAATGTGACAGACATTTAGCATTTTTTGTGTGTGAATAAGTCCATAGTGTTTTTGAGTAGTAATGAAATTTGACCACATTGTAAATTAGGAAGGTGATTTGAAGCACATTCTAGTTTGTAACTTCCACTACCAAGTCATTGTTGGTTCCTAAAAGGTAAAACTGTGGAATCATTCTTACCGACCTTGCAAATTTGTGGGGGGTGGGGGAGGGGAGTGCGGATTTAAGTCTGCAATTACTTTAATGTGATCACAAAGTCGGTAATTACTATTACAGTTACATATGTCTGACATGGCAACATACAGAAATGCTGTACTCAAAGCCAAAGACTTCATTGGTACAAATCCTTTGGTCAGCGAGGACTAGACCATCATTTGTATGAGATGTTTGTATTACTGAAATCGAAGGGTCTGCACTGTGTGTCAATGATAGCAAGAAACATTAAACAGGTACAACAAAAATATCAAAGGAACAATTCAAATTGCAAGTGGACGCACTATACATTAAATTAGTAAATGTTGATAATATATAGTTCACAGGTCTTTAAATGTTAAAATATTTCGTGTTCAACACAGAAATTGTTAAACCCCCTATACAATAGTCCATGTACTTTGAAGCTTTGTAGGTTAGTCCATTATGTTGATAGGGGTAATGTTAGTTGGCTTTTAAGAAAACAATATGGAAATATATCTGAAAAGAAAACAACTGCTTGCGAAAGGCAGATGAAATTGAAGGAACACATTTTTTATATGTATTCTGAAATTAAGTTCTCATTTGACTACTCAAAATGTATATTGCATACCAAATTTATGCACGACAAGTAGGACTCCTCTCACAAATCTTATGCAGGACAGGTAGGACCTTTGCCATGTCTTCTGCGAATTAACCATGTCACACATGGGGAATCTGAGTTCTTCAATATTTTATGTGCTAATTACCTTGCAGGAAAAATTTCATACTATACTTTGTTCATTTCATTTATTCCCTGCCGGATGCTAAAGGAATCTATGCGATGGTGATGGCGTGTGTGTGCACACAGGGTAACTAGAAATATGTGCATCAAATTCAAACATGATATGAGAATCTGTCATATTGAGTACAAGTACCCTATTCATTTGTCAAATGTATTTGAGGTCAAAAGAGGTGAAAATCTGAAAACGTATAAACAAATAACTCATAAAGTACATTACGATCTTCCCTGCCTATAGCAAATGCCACCTGAGTCCCATGGTTTTGGTCAAAATAGGAGCTTGAATATGTACCTGAGTAGGAAATGCTAGCTATACTGAACGCTCCTCTGCACAAATTCATGATTAAACACAGTGAAATATTTCAGTGGTCAAGCCAAATTTGTGTATCACACAGGAAAGTAGTGCTGGCCATTATAGCACTTGTATTTACAATCATATGGTGGCTGGTCAATTAATTGGTGCGCTCAAAGAAAAATCCTAATGGCAGTATTTGGGGTAGTTTATGCTATCAAGTAACAAATTATCAATGCTTGAGTGAATTGAGGAGGACTGTTTTTCCAATGGCAGGCTTGACGTCATGTACATATTTGTTGAACTTCATACTTGGTATGTAGATCCAGCTTGGTGAGTGATTGCTGTTTGAATGTCGTAGGTTACATGAGGTTTGCAGGTCTAAACGTCTGAAAACATTGAAAACGTCAGAAAAACATGAGAACTAAAAATTAAAGCTACAATTAATCACTTTCAGTTCAGTGTAGATTTGTGAAGGGCTCTTTAAAATATGTCTTCGACAATACATACAGTCATCCAGGAAATGAAATCTGCTACAAAGAGTTGATACCCTCAATTATATTGGGTGTTTTAAACCACACTCAAGTGGCCATTATCAGTTTCACACTCTAGGTATCATCATGAGGTCAACAGGTTATATCAAATGGTCTCAAATTGGCCTTATTCTCTGTGATTTATACTACATAACTTTGACTTTGGCAGTACGTTGTGAAAATATTTCACAGTGTGTAAATGATGTGATGCAACTCTCATTCTTTAATAGCAATTGTCAAAGGAATGATTGGTGGTAGAGCTGATTTGCTAGCTCAAAAATTGGTAAAAGAAAATGTCCATTGCTCATACATCTATCTTTCCATATTTTACATAGGAAGACTGTTTTTCTGGACATTGAGACATTTTAGAATAAAAATTCTTTATTGTAAAATCCTTACCAGTGGATTGAATGGTTGATGCCCACAAGTGAATGCTACTGATTATAGCTGGAAATCTCTGATCTCTTCTTGATCTCACTTAATTCTTGGACAAATTTCACTTCACTTGCTCTACATAGGTCAGATAGTTATGGAGGATATTGATCAAATTGCAAGTTTTCACAACGCCAACTAACTTTCTGGTTAGTTTGTTAATGACCTTCACTTATTTCTTAGTTTTGACAGTATGGATTGATGACACAATAGCAGCTAGCAATGTACAGCAAAGATGCTCACAACAGTTGGAATTCCTAAAGCAGAAGATTTGGCAGGAATCATCAGAGTATCAAGACCATCTCAGTGAACTTGTGATTTTGTTCATAAAACTGTATAATGGTGATCTTGTTGAGATATCCGGTGATCAACTTCAGCTCCATCTCAGAATATCCTCGCTTGATTACCTCCATGAACTTCAAATAGATGTTTGGAATGGAGTGCTTGCAGGAGTACTTCAGGAAATCTTTTTTGATGTCATGTGTGTAGAGGAGGAATCGACCTCACTGCAGTTGAAAATTTTACTTGATGAACAGTCTGTTACTGCCTTGGAAATTTATTTCAAAGGTAAATATTACATGTTTACCCCTTGCAAAGTTTTTAATAACTAGGTATAATTTCAAAAGTACCAAGCAGACTATACCATAGTGCTCATACATTCCAACAACATAGCATTCTAAACAGATATAATGGTCCTCGTCTGTGCTTTCCATGCTTGGTTATATATATATATATTTATATCTTTCTTATTACTCCCAAACCCTAAATTGGCTGACATTACAAGGGGTACCCATTTCAATTGGATTAATGGGTTGTTTTCTCAAAACACCTCCAAACAACACCATGTAGAGTAAGAAACAAGGTAATGAAACCATGGCAGCATCTAGGAGGAGGGGGACATGGGGAGAGGTAATTTTGTCTCCCAATGATGGTGCTTTTAACACTCAGCCCCCCTCTCCCATGCACCTGGGATAGCACCCATAAAGCAACCTGAAAGCCCCTTTGCCAGTGATTTGCAATTAATTAGAGCTACTTTTGAAATTTCGAATTAGATCATTTTGATACTAGCACGGTCTTACTTTGTACAATATTGCAATTTATATTTGTTTTCCACCTTCACAAACATCGCAATTTTGTATTCTTTACTGATGACAACCTTTTTTCCTTTGATTGTATGATAACCATTGTGTGGGCTTCATTCCATATCAGCCAGAGAAATGTTAGTTCTACAATGCTCTGTTTGCCATTTCATTACAGAGTTTTGAGATGTTGGAAGACATTCTTCTTGGAATGTTGATATTTTTCAATTAACTTTGACTTTTCTCGATAAAATTTTTGTCTTAAAACTGTCTTTTTTTTTATAACATAGATACAAGGATCTCTGATTTCCAAGACAGCCCATTTTTCTGTGACTATTGCAAAGTAGTTTTCCAGGAAGCAGAGCAACATACATATCACATACAGACAGCTGGTCACAAAGAGAAAATAGTCGTCAAAGATGGTGACCGCCCTTGGAAGTATCGTGAACCGCTATCGACCATAACAAATGGAAAGTTCATGTATTGTCCAGATTATTTGTAAGTGTTTTTGCCATATAATTTCTTTTTTTTGATAATATAAAAATTTGAACCAGAGTGTCATATACCAAGTCAATGGTGTAGCCCTTAAACTATGTCAGAAAGTCAAGAAGCATTGTTATATCCACCCCTTCAAGCGTTTCCTTTGTAAGAAATCTGATTTTCTGATTGTACACCCTGAAAGGTAGATATAACAATTGTTTTGAAACCATGGGATAGCAATGGCATGTGTGCAAATGTGTATGTGTAATTGAGGCCTTGTTTCAAGTAACTCAGAAACTATATGGTAGGTGAACATCAAATGTGCATGTGGATGCACATTATTGAGTACAATAACTCTATTGTTTTAGTAAAGCTCAAAGGTCATTTGAGATAACACAGGTCAAAGTCTGAAAACTTTTTCAACACCAAACCTCCAAAAATAATGCTTGGATACACTTCATACTTGGCATGAGGATCCACCTTATTGATTGCTGGCCCTATTGTTCCTGCAGAGACCAAAGGTTAAATAAGGTACATAGAGGTCAAAGTCTGTAAACACATTGTAACCATTATAATTCCAAAAGCAAAGCTTATATGAACTTCATAATGGGTACATTAATCCATCTAATTGAGTACAAGAAGATTTTTATTTCTGTGAACATCAATGTTAATTTTAGGTTACCATAGCTGGTGAAAGTCTGAAACAATTTAATCTTGTAAACTTTAAAAGCCAAACTAAAATGAACTTAATACGTGATGTGTAGATCCACTTTAAAAACTGCAACAACCCAACGCTATATTGTGTTTGCAGCTGTCAAAATCGGAAAACTTTGTAAATACAATCACAAAAGCAAACCCTATTGTTTTACATAGTTCAAAGGTTTTGAGGTCATTAGAGGTCAAAGTCTATCAATTTGAGAACAATTAATTCAAAATCAAAGCTTTGATGAACTTCACGCTTGATAGTGGATTCAACCTTATATTATTAAGTGCAGGTACCCTGTTGCTTTTAGTGGTGAAAGGTCATTTGAGGTCACCAGAGGTTTGTACATAGTGAGTAGATTTACCTATGGTTCTATTCTTGAAACATAAACAGTGTTACATCAATTGATCTCATACCTGGCAAGAAACCAAAAGTCCTGTAATATTTTTGGTTAATGCAAAATTGTTCATGTACTTCTTTTATATGAAAATGTTCAGGTCAACTGGGAGCCTGTGTAAAAATGATTGTCAATGTCCATATGCCCACTCCAAAGGTGAGCTTGAAGAATGGCAGGAACGTCATGCCGCTCGTCTGAAAGTTATTAAGAATGTTGACAGACAACAACTTTGTTTGGAGAAGTCTACAAGATTCAATGTGAAGGTTAGTCTTAAGCTGTAGGGATTATTGATTAAAGAATGATGTAGGCATCGGCTTAGTGTTGATAATGGCAATTTTTTAACAAAAAGTAAAGAAAGAAAAGCTAAGTTGTATGGTTGTTTCTTTTCCCCTTTTCAAGTAATCCACCTTTAAGGTGTGCAAATTTTTTGGCAAATGTTTCCTTTTTAGGCTTGAAAATTACTTACATCAGCTCCTCAGTTCAGACCTAACTTTTAATTTTGTAAATTTGTAACTGCTGATTAAATGTAATTAAGACAACATCCATTTGGAATAAATTCCATACCATACATCATTTACAAGTACATAATGCTCTGTATAAATGTCTTATCACGCTGTGCAAGTCCTGTATATTTTTTCCATTGAGTTTTGCTCAGTCGGTCTGTCAGATAGACTTACTTGACCAGCCACTTTTTTTGGCTAGAATGAGATATGAACCATTAACCACCCGATTAAAAGTTTATCTCCTAACTGCGGTATTCAGCTCTACTTGGTAGTGATCTCTATATAACAAGCGTTATGCTTTTACTTATATAGGCGTCTGATCTCACGATGTGGGCTATAGGGACATTCGGCTAGAGCACTCTACTGGCCTACACTGTTCATTACTCAAGTTATAAGAAGTGAGGATTCTCTTTGGTCATTTGCTTCAGCCAATAATTCCCTGTTTCCTTTTTTAAATTTAGAACCCCTGCCAAACAACCACTACTTTGCTTGGGGAAGGGGGTACTTCTTATTATCTATATTTGATTTTATGTGTACGTTCATCAATGGAATTTCACAACACTGAAGGTTTCTATAGGTAAATTAAGAAGAGGTCAGAAGAGATCTCCAATTGCCTGCTGAAAACATTTGCATTGGTTGATGTAAAGCTGATATAGGTGACATATATATAAGAAACTCAGTTTTTGTCACTATTGACCCATATGCTATCATTTCAAAGAAAGTTGCTTAAAAAAATATCCAATCATTTTATTTTGCCCCAGTCAAAGTGGAACGGCCTTATTGAAAAGTATCTAGAAGAGAAAGCTAAGGAAGATGGATGTGTGGAGCAAGTTGGTAAAGTCAGCTATTTGGAAAGTGAAGAAGATATAATTGCTCAAGGCAGCCACAATGTTCTAATTTATATTGGAGAATATGAGGATGACTATGTAGCAGTGAAGGAGCTGCCCAAACAGTCTCTTCAGAAAGAGAAAGAGCTGTACGAGAAGATGAAGGACAGAGATCTGAATAATGTCCTAAAGATATCCTGCATTGAGGAATATAGACGTCATTACTATGTGGTCACTCCACTGTGTGAGCATGACTTGACCTACCTCATCGAAAATCCCGATAGCTCATCGCTTTCACAGCCCCAACAGATCAAGCTTTGTCTGGACATCCTCAATGGCTTGAAGGGCTTACACGATTTGGGTATTATTCATCGTGACTTGAAGCCAAGCAATGTCTTGATAAGTAAGGGATTTTTATTACACATGGTGGTCTTTTCCTGCATGCTTCACTGATGTAGATAGAGAGCGATTTGTGTGTGTTGGTGGGCGGGGGGGGGGGGGGGAGGTTTGGGAGCTTGGTTAAGTTGGGTGAACCCTTAGCTTTCTATAAGGCTTAATAATTCAATAACATGGAAACTTTGACCATGAAATGTCAAATGTGCTGTTTGATATTAAATCCCATAAAAGGTAGATCATTTCAAATCATGAAGGAATTGAAGTGAAAATGAAAATGTGCTTGTTGTATGAGGTTTCAGTAGTACTGGCAGTTTCTATGAGATGAACTGTTGAAGTTTGAACCTAATCACTTGTTGTGTGAAATCTTCATTCCATACAAAGTACTTCTACTTTGACAAACCACAACTTAAAGTTTGATATAATTGCCTTGAGGAACAATGTGTAATTTGTTTTCATAATTTTGTATTTGTAACATTGTTCAACCATTTTCTTCTTATAATGATTAAACATTGAAAAGTTCCACAGTCATGTAGTTTACTTGGCATTCCACATTGAATCAAGTTTTGGTGAAATCATATATTTGGCATAATAGTAAGCATTCATACTTTAATTGCAGTTATGATAAGTTGGTCGTTGCTTCAAGTTGAGTCCTGCAGCTTTACCAATTAACACATTTGTAAATTGATTGGGTATGGTCAATCTGAAATGCTGGTATTGCCATTTTTAATGAATTGTCCCATTCTCATATTATAAAAGTGTGATAAATAATGCCATGTGGTAAAATATTGTGGTGGAATGTGATTTACAAAGTTGATTCCAATCCATCTATGAGCAATTAAATTTTTAAATACTTTTCATTGATCACTCTTTTGTGGCGTGGCTTCTGCCACCCACCTACCTCCCCCTTCTCCCATCCCCTTACTATGCTAACGGAAAGATTACTTGTAGCCTACTTATATTACAACTTCATTAGAGAAAGCTGTGAGGATCTAGTTTTCTTGATTTAAATTGCTGTCTTTGCACTATATTACAGGCCAAGGAGAAGCATTTTTGGGAGACTTTGGCATAAGCAGGAACTTATCAGGGCAAACTACACTCGTCACAAACGCTATGGGAACTCAGTGCTGGTTGGCCTCTGAATGTTGTGATGCAGAAGAAGACACAGCTAATTACAAGAAGGCTTCAGATGTCCAAGTAAGACACCAAGTGAAATTTACTTCACCATTTTTCTTGTATATTCTTTGCCTTTTCTTATAAAGATGATAGATAGTCAATATACTAAGCCTTAACAGTGAAAATAGATCTGCAGACTTTCATGTGAAGAAAAAATGGTTTGGACTCGTCCAGAATGATGAGGTCAGTGTTTTATTGAAGAGTCGGCAACCATCGGCCACTCGGATTATAACTGTTAGAACTGTTAGAATATCGTTGAGCCAACTTTAAGTGAACAGACGTACACGATGAAATGAACAACGTTGAAAGTTATAACTGTGATTTGACGATTGTCGTTTATTGAATTTCTGTCTTGGTTTCAGTTCAAAAAAATGAATCGTTTGTGAATTACTAGTTTAATCAATAATATTGCATGAATATTTTGTACTGCAGTTTTGTGATTCTAAAATGAGCAAATTTATTGAAGTGTTTAACCTTACATTCACAGTTATGTGTCCTCAGCGTGTATGGTTATGATAACTTTGATTTTCACCCCCCTACCCTCCACTGTCTCATGCTATTTCACTGTTATCAAGACTAATGAAAGTAATTATGAAATTGATGGTTTGATTTCAGTACACCAGGCAAATTCAACACTAAATATATTTTTGTGCAGGTTATTTTATTGGTACAAACATATTACTTTCAGATCTTTATTTACAGAACCTTTCTTGAGCTTCATACTTTTTGCAATTGACTCATCAGCTGATTACAAGTATGTTGGTGTAATTAAATTCATGGCTCATATGCTCAAATGATGAAAGAGAGACAAAAAATGCTACGATCTTATGAAATATATATTTACGTCAACACTTCAGGTTGCTGCCTTTCTGATGTACTACATTTTGTCCAAGGGTCATCATCCATTTGAAGCAACATTCCCTTACATGAAAAAACCAACAGATCTTCATATTAACCAAAAATATGGAAAGTTTATTCTTGATCACTTGGAAGATTTTCCAGAAGAGTGCAAGACATTACTCATCCAAATGTTGGACAAAAATCCTTATGGGAGACCCAAAATAGAAGACTGTCTTCAGCAAATGGAAGGTAAAATACCTGTATGGAGGATGACCGTAGGAAGAGTTTTAGTGTTAATATGTTTATTGTCAGACAGACAATGTTACAAAAAGAAAGAAATACTTTGACTGCCAGGACGAGTTCATATACATGTTACAAGCTCAGTAATATAAAAGGTAATACTGAGCATTATTAAGAATATGATTGTTTCCAGGAAGTCTTTGAACATTCATTTTCATATATAGGCTAAAGAGTTGCAGAACATATAAAAAAAAAGTGGACTAGATGTTGAATCTTAACCTGCACTCCTTTTTATTTTTATTTGCTGGACCATGACATGAACATGAAATGTCTGCGTAAAGACACTGTGTAAAGTGTGAGTAAGTGCACATGATTTGCATTCTGACTGAGGACTTGAACAAAGGTATTCCAAGTCCTCTTATGCCATTTCAAAGAATCACATCCTCAGAAGAATTCAATTGTTCAGTGGTATTGTTAAGGTAAGGGTTTGTGGATTTGAACAATGGAAAAAACAATGGGGTCCTCAGTCTGAAACACACCTGTGTGTATATTTGTTTGTATATATACATGTATATACTTTGAAATGGCAATGAATTGTGAATTTAGAATAAGAAAAGTAAAATAAAAAGAAATGGATATTTTAGTTATTGCATAGTCTCGTAACAAGTTGAAACCTTCAGGTGTTTTGATCAGTGCATGAGACAGCATGATAACTACTTCCTTACGATCTTCCCTGCCTCTAGCATATACCACCAAGTCCCCATTTTTTTGCAAAAAAACAGGGGAGATTGAATATCTACCAAAGTTCTTTTATATGCTAGCCATACTGAATGCTCCTCTGCACAAATTCATGATTAAACATAGTGTACTATATCAGTGGTCAAGCCATATCTGTCTTCATATAGGAAAGTAGTGCTGGCCATTAGATCACTTGTATTTACAATCATACGGTGGCTGGTCAATTAATTAGGTGCGCTCAAGGATGAATCCTAATGGCAGTACTTGGGGTAGTTTATGCTATCAAGTAACAATTATTAATGCTCGAGTGAATTTGAGGTGGACTGTTTTCCTATAGGCAGGCTTGACCGTCGTGTTTTTATTTTCTTTCAAATGCAGGTGTGACGGAAAAGTGTGCCACACGAAAATCGATCTTGGCAGAAGTGTCTAATGAACATGTAAGGATACAAGAAAAAATAACTGGCATGTGGTCACCGTGTTGGTTGCCTTGCCGAAAGTGAGGCAAAAGGAACCTATGACATTACGATATCACAACTGTGTGAGTGTGTGTGTATGTGATGCCCCATATAAACAAGGAATCGCAAAAAGTGCAGCTTGGTTTAACATCATATTTGGTATATATAGATTTCGCTTGGTAAACACAAGAATGTTATTTGAAATTAGTAGTACTCCAAGGTCATCTGAGGTCAATAGAGGTCAAAGTCTGTAAACTTTGTAAAGAGAATATATTTCAAAAAGGGAACTTGACAGTGTACATGATAGCTTGGTTTAATTTTTTACTCGGTATGTAGATTCACCTTATTGAGTACAAGAACCTTGTGTGTAGTTGACCATAATTGTTCTCTAACAAAATTTGTCTGTTGGCTTTCTGGTTTGAATTTATGTAACAATTATGCAGCTGTAAGATGGTAAGCTATGGTAGAAAGGGTGGGATATATGAAGACACATTCAGGGTTTTGCAACCTCATGAAGTGTCAAGTTAACATGACAAAGTGGCAATTCTCCTCAAATCCGAGAACTTGTTTTGATCCGAATTACGATTAATTGTAAAATGAAAACATATATGACTTTTTAACCCTTAACAGATTAAAATGTCCTTGCCGGATGTGGAGATCCAGTGTGATGATAAATTGTCTGTGATCATAACAAAGAAGGGACATTTAAAACATACTTGGACATTTCGAGTCAAGTGTAAAGGAGTGAGTTTTTAAAATACTTAAAATGGTACCTGCATGAACTCTTTATCTTTGTTAACTTTTAGATGCTGCACATATTGAGTATATAAACCTTATTGTATGTATTGTATGTATGTATTTTAGATCCTCCTGCAAGCAGGAACTCGCGAAGAAGCCATTTAGCTTAACAAAGCCTCAAGCTGACCGAAGTCAGTCTCTTAGATTCATATTTTAATGTCCATGATTATAAAATGTCAATTGTCAACAACTCTGTAACTGGACGACATACATTAATCTTGGATAGATCAGTGCTAAGTTGAGGGCAAAGTTTGAAACTCCCACTTGGTTTGCAGATGTCCCAGTTTGAGTATAGAAATTTGACCTGAAAGTAAATATGATATCTCAGAAGTGGTACTTAGATCTATCCCATGTTAAAGATATATGTGAAGACTCATATTGAGTTGTTGAATTCAAATTTGCATTTATGTAAACTAGGTCTATGTTATTTTGAGCCCATCAGCAGTCAAAGTCTGCACACCTTGTTAAAGACAATTTCTCAGGCGAGACTTTACAGTGTCCCATATCTAGTATGTAGATGGGTAGATTAACCATATTGCCTTTATTGGAGATCAAAGTTATTTGAGGTCATCATGCAGAGGTCATAGTCTTCAAAATTAATGAAAACAAAATGTCAAAGAAGAAAAGATTAAGGTATCATTTATGTCCTGTATATGGATTTCTTGTAATGTCATGTTGGTGAAAGAGCAATCTGTGGACACCTTGACAGCATGTTATCATGTGGAAGGAACCTTCAGCTAGCAGGTTAGTATAAGATGCACCAGATTATATTATGAAACCTCTATATGCATTTAAATTGCATTTTTGCTTTTATCTGGTATTGCTGTTACCTTCCAAGGACACTTAACTTCAACACATACAGCTGGATCGTTCTCATCATTAATCAGTACATTTATGTATTTGACTGAAGCCTTGGAATTTGGATTTGTAATAACATTCAGTAAATATTACACCCTGTTCTTCATCTAGTAAGGTCTTTGACTGTGTATCCGTAGCATTGCTAGTTCACTTTCGTTAAGTATTAATGTAAGGAATAATTTCCAGGACTGCTCGCTCTACAAGATACAGTGAACCAAAAGTAACCATTGTACAAGACTAAACATCAAAAATAAGAAAAACAACAAAAACATGTGTCACAAGCTGCTATATAATTGAATCAAGTGGATCAAATGTAAAATGCAACTTAACTGCACATCAAACTAAATTTGAGTGTTTATTGAACAAGATTTGAAGTGATACTGTACGTTACATGAACAAAATTCTGTTTAGCTACTGTAAAGGTATGTTCAGCATACCATGAAATGTGGCCTGTAGTATAGGTAGTATGAGGTAAAGATAGGTGCTTACAAAATAGGTGATTATTTTAAAAGTTAATTCACTGACTGGTTATGGTTATGGTTGCATTTGTGTACTGTATATCTTTTTTTCCAGAAACAACTACAGAGAGTATCTTTCTGGCATAGCAGACATGAGCTATTCTACTTTCCTGTAAAGTCCTTGAAAGGAAAACAGCGACATCATAAAGAGCTCCTTTCTGGAGATTTGAAAAGAAATGCGGAGGGGTTTGTATGTGTCACGGTGCAATTCCATGTGAAAGGAGACACTCAGTATAATCTATTCGATCAGGGAGTGATCTTTGACTTTGGAGAGTGGCCATGTCTCTGTCAACAGCTTCTGGTCAGGGTTGACGCAAAGTCTCGAGGTGGCTCCCAGCATAAAGACGACTCCTGGGAGAGCTTTCAGCTCGTGCCATATGACACCACTCTTGCTACCGATAAGTTTTCTGAGAACTTATTGAAAAGGTACCCATTGAAAACTTTGGAAGTCAAACTCATGGATAATCCATCACAAGAGAACTTTCAGGAGTATTTTAGAAGAATGACATGGGAAGAAGAAAAAGCCTGCAAGAAGGAAATGAAGAGGTACTTTTGCTCGAAGGCCTTTAATCAGAAACATCCATTAATTTTCCTGAAAACATTACAGATAATTTTTTACACCTCAATAACAATTTGTGTAATGTAGATTATTCATTTTTTATCATTATTTTTTGTTGGTATCTGTTGTGTTTTGAAGAAGATAAACATCAATGGATATGGTCTAATCTTGAATAATGTGAACTGAGAGATGCATGTCAAATGTGGTATTGAGTATCCATTCCTTCTACTAACTCCCTTAGTTGTGCAATGAACAAGCTGTTTAGACAGCCACTCGTTAAGAAATAATGCATTTACAATATAGGGAACATCTTCTCAGTCCGATAGTTCAATAGGATAAAGGTGAAGGTTTACAGTCTTGTTCCAGGCCCATGCTTCCTCACACATCTTTGCAAAGCTAGCCCCTGGTCATTGTTAACTTGTCACACACATGTACACATGCAAGTGTACACAATTTATACAATCCCTCCCGGGGCACCACAGCGCACCACACCAATGTGTCCCCTGAGGGTCTTCAGATAGTGTGCATGCAGCCACAAACTGGCGCAAGCAACTATATTTACAAGTTACCTCACAAATCCCTGTCTATACGTCTAGGTGAAGAGAGGCAATAGAAAGTTTGTGCTTTGCCAAATGGCACAATGTGATGATTTGGCTAGCTAGTACTCGAACCTGCAATAAAAGACTTGGTGATGCCAGAGGTTTACAGTGACAGTGCTTTCTCTAAATCATGCTCAAAGTTTCTTTGACAGGAAAAACAAGACATAACCTAGTTGGACTGGGTGGGTTCAAGCTGCATGTGTACGTATAAAAGTTTGAGTCCAAATAGCCCATTGAGGAAACACACAATGTGCTGAAAAAGCAGCCCTCTTTTTTCTGGAAACACATTCCCATCAAGATGCATGCGTGAAATCACTTCTGTTCAAGCAGCATTAATTATATGTAGATTGCTTATTTTGAACCTGATTCAATTAGAAGAATCAACTGAAAGGCATGTAGCTAGATTTAAATACAATAGCCGTGCACTGCATTTTGTGTGCAATATGTTTGACTGGACACTGATGGGTGGAAGCAGGCCAGTAATTTTGTCACTGGCCCTGCAATATTGCTCTTCCGCAAATAGTATAATTTATTTTGTACTGTGAATTATAAACAAGGTTTATTGTCATGACCTACTTGTTTTTGGAAACTATGGAGAGGTGCAGTGATGCCAGAATTCTTCCCGATTTTGAAATTTGGTTTCGGCTCCACACGATCTTTCAGTCCCAGTTGAAACAGGCATGAGCTTTTCCACAAATTTTTAACTAATATCCTAACACACTGTAGCATGCAAAATTTGGAGCCTATACCGCATTTTTTTCTCTGGATTTTCATAAAGTCCCAACATTAGCTTAGATAGTCTTTGGGACATCCCTGAGAGGTGGTTCGGAGGATATAATACTTGCGGCAACATAAGCTGACCATTTTTGAATTTTTGAGAGTTTGGAGTACAGTTGGTGTGAGATAAATACTTGTACGCTGTGAGATCTCGTAATGAATGTCTTGTGTATATGAGTTTGCCGTAATGTCTCTTTGTATAAATTGGCCTTTCATTGTTTGCAGATTCAATGGAAGACACAAAATGCTTGCACAGAAAAACATCGATCATGAAGTTTATGGGCTTGTGAACTTGGATCGTTGTCTTTGGGGAAAGATAACAATGACTACTGCATTTGATGACTCTGAAGCTAGCCAATTGGTCAGAAAATGTGTACGTATGGTGTGGCTCAAATTTGATGTTCATCCTGAAAAGGTCTATGAAGCAGAAATTGTTGTTCGTCGCAATCTTGATCTCAGAGAGTTTGACAATTTCTATGTAAGCTTGTCAGAGGAGTGTGTACAGGATCAAAAGTTACAGGATAAGTGTGAAATTGGAGTCCAAGTCCAGTTCAAGATTGACAGAATGCCTTTCTGTAAACAACTTTATGCCATTGACAACTTCAAAGAAAAACAGCTACTCTTTCCTCCAGGAAAGATGTTTCCACGGTACGTACAAATTTCTCTTATTTTTAAAAATAGGCATATTCCTTAGTTAGTATAGATGTCAACTAATTCCTTTTAGTGCCTAAAAGGAGATAATCTAGTCACATGTCTGTTTAAGTTGGATGTTGCTAACCATGTAACATGCTTATTAATAGCAGGCAAATAAAGTAATGCACAAAACTAGGATACTAAGATACATTGCAAGTAAACAGTGTTTCTTTATTTTTCTCCTTCTTAGCAAATCCAGTGGTTTTCCTGCCAAATGTTTCAGTTTCAACTTTCACTCAGACCCCTAGAATTAAAATGCAGCATGTTGAATATTTGTGGTTTTGCTGTGTAGCAGTATGGTCTATTTTTGTATTCCACATTAGGTTATCAGTCGCAATAATTATAACAAAGTTAATAAGTAAGCTGTTAATGTTTTCTATCACACATGGTTAGGTTTCTAACTGTGAAACAAGACGCTCAACAGAGTATGAGAGATGATGGTGGCAATGTTCCCTTAAATCATCGTCAAGAAGAGGCTAAGAACTTCATCTCCAAGGCCAAGAATATTGTCCCTTTCAGACAAGGCCCTTCCTTGCTCATCGGACCCTTTGGTACTGGGAAGACATTGACTTTGGCTCAAACTATCACAGAGATAATGAAATCAGACAATGAAAGCAAGTTACTAGTATGCACTCATTCAAACAGGTATGTCAAGAGATATTAACTAGCAACTAATTATAAACTTTCACGTTACAAGTAAACCCTGAGCAGCTGATATAAGCACCTTTTATCTTTGCCAAAAGTAAGAAGAATCCAGGAAATGGTTGAGGTAGCATGTTAGTAAATGTGTTGGTCAATCATAGTCAGTGCAGGCACTCAATTGTTTCTGTAGAAGGCTTTTAATGGTGGGTTATCCAAAATTCAACTTCTGGAAGAGTTAATCTGGAGACATATTCATAACATAACTTGAAATTCCTATAGGTCCACCTCAAAATTGCAAGAAACTAATAATCTACAGTATCATTTGTGGCAGCCATAGACAATTTTATGTCAGCAAAGTTCGCAGAGCAAATCCAAAAATGCAGTTTGATTGAGCTTCATACTTGCTACGCAGATCCAATGTTTATCTTGGTAAAGGTCTAAATTCAAAAAGAATTATTTGGAAAGCTGTACAAATTTGTCAATTATAGTAGTTATACTAAAATATGCACCACGTTAAGTTTACGTTTAGTATGTCCATTCCCCTTAATTCCCCCTAATTTATGAACCATTCTATGATTGTGTGATGTCAAAGATATATGAGGTAAACATAAGTCAAAGTGAATTATTGTTTATCATGACTTGTTCATAAATATATCAATGGTCACTTTAATGAACAAAGGCCAGATAGCTTGTAAACTTGGTACCCTTCTGTGTTCACCTTGTACCATATGGAGTTCAATGCAAAATTCTGCTTTAACATCATCATTTTCTTTCAGTGCGGCTGATTTGTTCATCACAGAATACTTGAAGAATTTCTTTGATGAGTACAGACGTATTGCAGGTAGACCAGTTTTGAGGTTGTATGCAGCCGACAGAGAACCACTCACTGTTCCCGATGAAATCAGAGATGACTTTTGCATTCAAGATGCTAATGGCAGATTTGCCAAGCCCACGATTGACCATATTAAGAGTAAGAAAGATGGCAATGTTTTCAAACATTAAACTTAGGGCCTAGCCATTACTTACGTAGAACAAATATGTGTACCAAAGCTAATAGTTCACTGCTTAATATGCTACTGATTAGCTTGCTCACTCATCAGAGACTGAAATCTCTATCATCAACACCTGCAAATGAATTTGACAATGAACAATGTTCAGTAGACTAGACTGGTCTTAGTGTCAACCTTGTTTACTAAGTTTCTAACTTGAAATAATTAAAATAAAACATAAAGAAAGTACACGATTATAGGTCCCACAATGATTTATAAACTGACAACTCACACAGCCCTATCATATACTACAGCAAAGATGTTGGGTTGGGCTTGTATCTTCTACTAAAGGATCATGATCCCATGCATTTATGTGGAAGCATGTGGGATGCTAATGGATGTAAACAAGTATGTCAGAAGGGAAACTTGGATGAAGGTAAGCCTTTAATATAATAAACATGATATCACAAATTGAGACACTAGCTTGGATGTCATATGAAGCATGTAAACTACCTGTACTATAAACAATAAGCAATTGTATTTTGTTTCATTTTGTTTCCTTTTTGTTTCATTTTGTTTATTTCTGCCATTAAATCACAATTATGTACATTTGTTCAAACATTGTTAAAGCAATGGGCAGTTTGCTGGATGTCAAAGGTCACTTGAGTTCAACAGAGTTCAAAATGTGAAAATATCTCAAGATGAGACCCTTGCTTGGATGTCATAATCAACATGTACATTACCCCTGTTAAATATGGGAAGCAATTGTGTTGGTGGAGGTCAAAGGTCATGTGAGGTCAACAGTCAATGTGAATATCATGTGAGCAAACATATCTCAATGAGGAAAATTTTGATTGAAGTCATAGTCTTTGTATGGTGTCATGTAGTGAGTATAAGAAGGGTAATGTTAATGGTGAAGTTCAAATGTTATTTGAGGTCAACAGAAGTTAAATTCAAAGATGTAATAAATGTAATAGCTTCGGATGTTAAACTTGGATGGACTTCTCACATATTGTGTGGATCCAAATGTCAAGTGCAACTGCAATGCTAACTGTTTGTGGTCAATTTGTAGTGAAATTATCTATTGATTTGTTCATGAAAACTGAAATATACCTTTCATAAACTCTTCTTTGCAAATCCAAAGTATTTGAAAATTCATGCTGATAGGATTAAGCAATACAGTAGTGGTGGTGATCTTGTGTTTACAAGTTAACATTTCATGTCAAGTCATGTCCCTAAATAAATTGCTTAAGAATCAGCACCGTAACATATGACTTTTGCTTTTCTCTCCCTAAGGTGTACGGATTGTTATTACCACCCTTTCAACTGCCATCCACCTGGTTGCATTAGGAGGGACGTATGGAATATTTTCTCACATCTTCGTCGATGAAGCTGGCCAAGCACTTGAAACTGAGACCATGATGCCTCTTGCTCTTGCTGGACCAAGAACTGTCGTGGTGCTCTCTGGAGACCATAAACAACTGCGTCCACATGTAAGATTTACTAAGTGTTTTGATGGGTATTTTGAAAGGACTAATTCCAGTGACAGAAAACATGACACAAGGAATGTTCCTAACTATATAGACATGTGAATTTTTGCCAGAAGCTCTTTAATCCAGTGGTCATCATAGCACATATTTTGTCAAAGTTTTCCTTTCCTGTTATTGCAATTATTGTTTAATTTTCCCTTGAAATACAATAAACTTCCAGTGAAGTAAATACAGATAATTAACTGTGCCTTACTTTTTTGTCCATCCAGTGGCCATTTTCTTACTACATGGGCAACACTGGATTGTCTGCATTGTCCGGGCTGATGCAGTTTTAATGAAAAGTCAAAAAAATGTAGAGTGCATTCAAACTCATTATTTGTCATTTAATCCAGGATACAATATCATAACAACAATTAGTCAACTTCACTTATCACAGAATTGTTTAAGGTTGAAGTTCTTTGGTATGTAAATCATCTCAGAGGTCAACAGAGGTCAAATTTTGAAGCTGTAATACCACCACAACTCAGAAAGTTGAAATTGGTAATAAAATATTGTTTAATAGCAGACATTACAACACAACTATGTGTCCATGTCTGTGACGTGTCAGTAATTGGGCATACATGGTTGCACTGGTTTCCAGGTTGTAAACCACAACATAAAGTTTCATGAACTGTGGTATACCATGACATTTGTTACAATTGCTAATTGTTTACAAATGGATGAGTGCACTTTGAAAAATAACAATTATGCTTCTTACAGCAGTTTGAAGATTATGATGGTATTGATATGTCACAAGTGTATGTGCAAGCTCTTTACGAACTGATGGTTCATGTCTGGTTGACTTTGAAGGTGTTCTCTGAGATGGCTCGTAGGCACCAATTTCGTCCGTCCATGTTGGAGCGACTGTTTTATTGGAGCATGGAGAACAACTGCAACAATGCTCACTTTTTAATCGACAACTACAGGATGGAGCAAGAGATTCTTGACTTCATTGGTGTCCACTGCTATCAAGTTAAACATTTCAAAGCTGTTACAGCACATTCCCCACAGAGAGCACTGCCCTCTGTAACATTCTCGACAGTTCAAGGTACAGAAGAAAAACGGGGACTATCTTACATAAATGCAAAAGAGGTGAGTTACTTAATACAATTATTATCAATGCATAAGAGAATTAAAAACGGGGGATCTTTTCTGACAGTCTGGTTTGACACAGCTTATAAAGATTGACTTAAGTTAAACTATGCCATGTTTGTTTTCAGTCACATCCACCATACTGTAGCTAAAAATTTGCTTATATGATAGAGTGAATGCAGGTGTGTGACACTGCATGTGACTCTTTAGAAACACAACCTTTTGTTTCCCAGGACATATTATAAATGCCGCATATGAATACAAGATGCCATAAGTAATATTTAAAGTTCAATTTGAAGAAGGCGTTTAATAAAGTTGATTCATGTGTCACTCTGTTTATTTCCAGGCAGAGGAAATTGTGGAACAGATTGAGAGTTTGAGGGAACATTGGCCGGACGAGTTGGATGACTTTCGCACTGATAACCAGATTGCTGTTTTGGCATCTTATGTATCTCAGGTGAATGACTTCAACTACCTTATATCTTTTAATGTTTCACTGGGTAACAAGTTCACAGGCCTGGATGTCAAGTCTGTTTGGACAATTGGATACCCTGGCCCTCAGTATGCATATCAATGACTGTGTAACAGTGTATTTTAGGCAAAAGAAGGTTGGCTCCAATAAGAGCATACTTAACATTGTAGAAAATTGGAAATTAATGCCTTTATTACAAAATTGTGATGTTATAAAGTTCAAAGCAACAAAATTTACTGATTGCAGCTTTGTTGCTAAGTACTATTTACACATATCGATCGTTATGTGTTAACAACAGGGTCTACAATTATATTGGCTGGATTGAGACTGAATTGTTTCCCAGCTAGTAGGAGTCAGAGTATGAGCTGTTGGAGACTATGCATGGTGGCCAACCTGGTCGTTTGTAGTCATAAGATAGGGCGGACATGTTAAGGATGTATGCACCATGTACATGTCCGTTTGACAGATAATGACAACAGTTAACAGCATCAAAGTTGCAAATGTAGTTGGCACAAGCACTTTGCACAAGACGGGTTTTAAACTGCATGAGGAATTGATTTTTTAATGTTTGGTATGTGCGTGGGTGTACCTTTTAAAGTGAATAATAAGGGCCTTATTAGCTAGATTGTTCTGCTTTTGCATGGTAATATAATAGCTTTTACAATGGTTTATGAGCTTACATCCAACAGTTAAAATGATGAGTATTATATTGGAAGACGTTTAGAGATAAGTCTAATGAAATGAAATGAGAACCGAAGAAAGAAGAACCCCATCAAATATTTTCCTGTCAAGTAGGAGATATAATGCCTACATACTGTAGTGGATATCAACTACATACATGTAAGACTTTCTTGTTGGGATATTTCTCACAATATAGATCTTGTATTTGCATTTGCTTGAACATTACTTCTTATGTTTGTGCTCGACAGGTCAAGCATTTGAGGATTTCTTTGAGGAAGAAGAGGCTTTCTCACGTGGTCGTCGACACTGTGCATAATGTACAAGGTAATCATAAAGCAAGGATTCAATTGTCATGCTTTCATGCCATGTTTAGTCTTTGCTGTTCACTCCAATTCGACCAAACGTGGTCATAGTGATCTGCAGATGATTATAATCATAAAAGTTTTAGGTAATTGTCAGGTCAAAAGAAAGGAGGTCAAAATCATGAAAATCATGTAAAAATGTACTCTTTCTATTAATGGTTGATATTGATCAAGCTTAGTCATAGCGATCAATAGATGATGAATCTAAACTTTGTACTCAATTTACATATCGAAGGTCATTTGGGGTCAAAAGAGGTCAAAACAAGGAAAGACATGCTTTTCGGAGGCTTCCTGTGGTTAAAGTGATCAGCAGATGATGGGTTGGTTGTTAGGTTATTGGTTATGTTGGTCCCTCTGGTCAGGTAATACATCATGTGTTAAGTGGTAGTCAAAATGAGTCCGAGTTGATCCATTTTCACTTTCCTAATTGTTGGACAGGGAAAATGTTGCAGTTGGCAGATATTTGCATTCAGCGGAGTGTACTGCAACTCCAACCCCCCCACCCCCACTCTCCCCCCCACACACACATTCACAACTTCTTGTTTCAACCTCACACAAAGTATTTGATTAGCAAAACCTAGCATTTAGGGCCTATACTTATATAAACCTAATTTATACTCTTAATACACTTCAGTTTGCACCTTTTGATGTGTAATATTAAATGTGCTTTTCTTATGAGGGTTGACTCCCAGACCTCCTTCATAGTCTGCTTCAATGACCCCAGTGATGGTGCCCCTCCTTTATAAAATCCTTCATTTGCCTCGGACCCTTCCACAAAAGTTCAGCTTTCTACCTTAATCAGTCAGGCAAAGTTTGAACCCCCCCCCCACCTTTGAAATTCTGTACAATTACCTGATGCTGTATGTGTAAGTAGAGGACAGTAGAGGTCAGATTTAGTAAATTACAGTTTTCCCTTCTATTTTTTTTGAATCTAGGAAAACAGTTTCAAGTAGTATTCATCAGCTCAGTTAGGACGAGAAAGGTGAAATCATTGGACTCTAAAGAAATTCCCAACAGTGATTATCTTGGTATGATGTCCGATGAGGGAGAACTAATCACTGCTTTCACCAGAGCTAGAAGTTGTTTGTTTGTGGTCGGTGATCCGCTGGCACTTTGCAACATGGGTGGATGTAAAAATATCTGGAAAAGTTACATTGGATTATGTCGACAGAAGAATAGTTTGAAATACCCTGAGTCTATTGAAGCTGAAATAAACTCTATCTGTGCTACTGCTGATGTGCAAGACTCTGCCATGAATGACAGCCTGGTTACCAGTCCAGGGCTGCAACCACCTTTACCAGGATTTTGCAGTGATGAAAGTGTTGATGCTGACGGTTCTGACATAGAAATGGAGTATAAATCGGTTGATCAAGATCTATGTGATGAAATCCTGAAAGAGTTGGACAAACAGGTTAACGAAGAACGAAAAAGACAGGACTCGGAGTCCAAGGTTGATGAAGGTGAGTGTGTGACAGAAGAACAGTCAAGTAAGGAAGATGCGGCAGCAGAGAAAAGGGCAAAACCGGGTAAGAAAAGAAAGGGTCGACATAGATTCCGAATGCTGGAAGGGGAAGAGAGAGTAGTTCTTGAGAGGACCGTGGTAGGTGATCAAAAGCGATCACAGCTGGAAGGTGCATTCCAAGAGGAGGAAGAAGAAGAGGAAGAAGATTTGAGTGATGAAGAACAAAAAGAATTTTACCTAAATAAAGCAAGAGAAGATCCAGAGAAATATCCCTTCTGTCTTGTGAGATTTGCCAAGTTTAACAAGGTGTATGGAATTCCCTGTGGCAAACACTCTGTTGACAAGATTTCTCTGTCAAATAAACACAGGAGGAAACGTGCCTTGGATGGCGACCAGGCTGTGGTGAAGGTGATATCAAAGAAGGATGATCATAATGATGTCACTTATGGAGAAGTCATGTGGGTTAAAAGACATACTGATCTGAAATGGAAGAAAATCGTTTGCACCCTTGATCCAGATAACATTGGCTTAATGTGTCCAATAGAATGCCGTGGTTTACAAATGTATCCAAAGATGTTTATATTCCCAAAGGGTGTTAGTAAACAGACACATAAAGGTATCAAGTTTTCTCTGTATTCTATCAATCCAAAATGTCAAGATCAAAAGATTCAACGCGACAAAGATCTTTTTGTTCGGTATGTTGAAATGAGAGACAAGCTCTTCGTAGTACAGTATTCCCAGTGGTTTCCTAGACACCCTTATCCAATGGGTATTGTCACAGACATACTACCGGAATGCAACTCGTTGCTTGTTGGTATCAAAATACTTAATCTACAACATGGTGTGAAAGAGAGATGGCCAAACAGCCTGTTACAACACAATTCGATGCAGTTTTCCTCTGATTGGCAGGTACCCACCAAGGAACTGGAGCAGAGACAAGCTTTTGACCTCAGAAAGAAACAGGTTTTTACCATTGGTAATCCTGGCTATGGTGATTTTGCATTACATATCGAAAGGTTTGAGAATAATGCAGGATTCCAGCTTGGTATACACATCACAGATGTAGCCTATTTTATTGGTAAGGACACTCTACTTGACAAAGAAGTATTGAAGAGAGCTTCCTCCTTTTATAATGATGTCCCAAATCAAACCCATGTAGCTAGTCACATGTTACCTGAAGTTTTCAGTACCAACCTTTGCGTGTTCAAGCCAGGACAGGATAGACTAGCTGTGTCTATAATACTCACCTTGGACGAATCTAATGCTTCAGTGAGAGAGACAGTGATTGGAAGGTCTGTCGTCTCTTGCAAGCAAAACTTGACCTTTGAAGGGGTTGAGAATTTTCTCTCAAATCATTACAATGGTAAAGCTGAATTTGAAGATAACATCACCAAGCAACTTGAAATGTTGTACAAAATTTCAAGATTTGTATCTCCCGTGGACCCCATACAAATGTTAAAGGACAAGAATTTCATTAACTACCCTAGTGCAGTCACCCTGATTCAGAAAGTGGTATCACTGCTCAATGACGCCATTGTTTCCAAGCTGGATGTGTTATCTGGTCCAAAGCTAGTGTATCATCAGCGGCCCATCATGGAAGAAGATCTTAAAGATTGGAGTGAAACCTTCAAAGATGATGCATGTAGTCTCCTGAACCCACCTTCCATGATAACACAGGAACTAGAAAACTCAGGAAATGGTGCCAAAGATGATTATATGCCCTTGCTTAGAGGAACACACAAGGATGTCAACAATGTTTTAAAGTATGGAAAAGATAAGATCTTTGAACTGGAGAAGATTCTAGTCTGTGTTGATAGGTTCCCACAACAAAATGCAGCCCTGGCTCAACTAAGGGCGGTTATACCACCCAAAGAATTAATCGCCACAGAGGCCGTGTCATCCTCGAATCTGTATCGTTACCCTTGTCTTGCTCCTCTCAGATCATACCCTGACCTCATCAGTCAGCGTATATTGATAGCAATTCTCGAAGGTTCTGAAAATCCATACCTGCATGATGAAGATATATCCCACATCGCTCATCACTGTTTCCGGCAGATGGAGAACGCCCAAAAGTATGAAGAAAATGTGGAGATGTTGGTGTTAGCTCTGAAGCTGAAGGTGGTTCCCCATAGTCTTCAAGCAGTTGTCCACTCAGCTTCTGATGAGAAACTGGAGCTGACATATCCTTTTCAAAAGTTCCTGGATGAAGGTAGGAGCTCCACAGCTATTGCACAATGTCACCTCAAACCCGGGAAGAGACCAGAAAAAGTTGAAAGCAAAGCAAAATCCATTCAACTGAATTGGAGGAACAGAATCTATGATTATGAAACCAAGCAAGTGAATCTGAGAAGTCACAACAACAAACTTTGGTTGTCCACCCACGAGCACATCCATCATATTCCAATAGATGATTGGCAGCGTATGGTCGACATTGTTCGACACAAAAAATATCTTGATTTAGCTAAACTTGAAGAGAAATGGCCAACTGCCAATCAGCGTCAGCTGCAAAGAAAGGACATTCATGAAGATAAAGGTGAAGTCATCACAGAAGTCACATGTGAGAGAGTTGAGACAAAGAAAGGGTCTGCAGAGCTGAAGAAGTATGTTGAATTTAACCGTCAGTTTAACCCAGGAGATGTTGTTCAAGTACAACTGACCAGCAAGATGCAACATGGTATCCCAGCACCAGCCATCCAGCTCATTAAGCTCACTCCAAAACATGGTATATGTCTGGAGCATAGGGCTATGCCCGTGGAGTGCTTCACAGAAATAGCGGAGAGACTGCCACCTGCATGTACAACAATTCAAGAATACATGGATGCATGGACTCCTTTACTCAAGATGTTGATTGCCTACACCACCATTATCAATGATGAAACTATAGTCATCCATGGCATATCAATCAACTGGTTCAAGAAGGATGGTTCAGTGTGTGGTCATTTCACACTTGAAAAGAAATGGTGCGATGACAGGCAAATTATCTTAAGTGTTCTTCAGAGAAAGAAAAAAGGCAGAAAGTCAGATCCTCCTGACCCCTCAATGAAAAGTGTGCTCAGTGATTACATCTGTGTCCGTCTGAATGGGTATAAACTGACAGATACTGTACGGTCTAATCTCCAGAAACTAGGATCAAAGGACCTTAGTGATGCCTGGAAGACAGAGATCCCTCTACCTTCTAGTGCTTCTCTGATAGTACACGGGATAGCAGGAACTACAAATATAGGAAGACCCTCTGACACTGAAAATTATGACGTGGAGTTCCAGGTCACCCAGAAGTCGTGTGAACTACCAGATGAACTGTTTGACAACCAAGAACCAGTGATCTGCACTGTAGAGTTGATTCCAAAGTCAGAACCGGAAAAGTAAGCATTAATTGTTGCCATCGATATCTTTTAATACTTTAGTCCAGGAAGAGATATTTCAAAGGATCTATTCTTGCTTTTTAATGTCAGCCATATATACCCGGTCTAAGTGACTGGGCTTAAAAGCTTGATTGCCAATGTATAACTACTTTTGCTGTGCTTTCATTTAATATTTCAACCAAGCTTCGCAATGATTCTGTACGGGTGAGTGTCACAGCATCTAGCTGTACACAAGGCAAGGAAAAAATAGAAAACCCATCGAAGCCTTTAGAGAACTTCAGAGAAGTTTCAGATAAATAAATATTACAGCTATGAATAATAGTAGTGATAGATTGGAGAACTTATGTCACTGTTCAATCAGCAGCTGTAGTGTATTTGTAGTCAAACGAGGGTCATATGAAGAAGCTTAAAGCAGCTCTTGTTAGTTTGATTGGCATTTTGTACAGAGTATTCTCCAAAAAATATCATAATTGAAATTGGATCAAGCTAAGACACTTTTCTAGCACTTCTTGTTTTAGAGCATCACTTTTAATTGAAATTGATAAATATTGCAATGATGCAATCAAAAAGTTGCATGAACATAGAATTAACTCATTTATTTGTTTAGACAAGTTTGCAGTTCAAGTTGTGAAGTTCAAGATTGAATTTTTTTTATTTTGTTAAATACTATTTAGGAAATTAAATTCAATCACAGTTTATGGCTTAGATATTTTCATTTGTTTTTCATCATTTGAAATGACATGTGACTTTAACAAATACCTCAACCCTTAACGAGCTAGATGTTATGTAATGGCTATTTAAATTGATTAGTTTGTTATTGCTATGTAAAATTGATTAGTTTGTTATTGCTATGTAAATTGATTAGTTTGTTATTGCTATGTAAATTGATTAGTTTTTTATTGCTATGTAAATTGATTCGTTTTTCATTGCTATGTAAATTGATTAGTTTGTTATTGCTATGTTAATTGATTAGTTTTTCATTGCTATGTAAATTGAATAGCATAAATGATGATGAAAACCAACTCAAAAAGCTGCTTTTACCATTTAATGTACAGCAGGCTTATGAATTTTACATGACTTTTGTAGATTAGAGTATATGTGACAGGTCTTTGTATTTTATTTTTGTAGGAGAATGGAGGCAGCACTAGCTACTATTGGTAATGGTGGTGAACTTGTAAAAACCATTGTCCTTCAAGAACCAGACTTCCATATTGATGGTATGGATACATATGCTAATTGCAACTATCTTTATTCAGGACTGTGCATTGTACCTCTATATTCAAAGTACTTAATATATAGCAATGAGATGTTAGTTTAAAGTTCACTCATATATTAATTAGGACCTAACTATTGCAAAGTGGATTCAGTTCATGTGCTTTCTTAACCATCTATGATACCTGCAAAAATGTTGTTTATGTTGATTGCAATTGACAAGTCATGAAAGCATGACATCTTCACAATTTGCATGTAACTGGACAACACATCAGAAACACATCTTCATCTATGAAGCTTAGTTTCATAATGCTAGGAAATAATGGTCCCATTATCAAATTTTTAGAAGCTTTGTGTCTTGATTTGGTAAATGTTCAATGCTTATAATAAAGTTTGTAGCGTGATAAAATAGTTTCCCTCTACAATTTTAGTTAAGGTGATGTCAACAAGTTACAAATTTCTTATGATGATGTATTTTACTGTCATCAAGTAACAAAATTTTCGGAACTGATTTTCATCATTCTTTACTCTTTTGGTGAATGTATGTAGTAGGCTGTGTTATTTCAATCAATTGCAAGTAATGTAATTGAGAGTAATTCATGTTTATCTCCTTCCAAGTAGGTAGACTGCGATTGAGTTCAGGCGCTCAGAATTAAGAGAACTGAAAGCTATTCTCTGCCATTGGCTGCATACTTTTATAGGTGCAAGAAAAAAAAACAACATCAAAATAACCATTTTTCTTTTCAACACCAGACGAACTTCAAACAATATTGGATCATGGAAAAAGAAAACTTGATAACGAGGATGTTTTCGTCAGATGTTTTAACGTCGATAATGCAAGCCTAAATGATTCTCAGAAGGAAGCTGTCCGTTTGGCATTGATACAGCCCTTTACTGTCATTCAAGGGCCTCCAGGTAAGAAGATTCTAGCAGTAATTTTAGGTCATATGGCTACACTACCTGCACCTCACTTTGAATTTCTATCCTAATGTATGAATCTGTACCCATCAATGTCAAGGAGGTTTGTAGTCATATTGCTACTTATCCAGGTCTCAGTTACTGCAATAAAATTAAATCATGGTTTTCAAGTGCGTTTAGAAGATAATTTATAGCAACGTTAATCTTAGTTAGGCTTCTTGCGTTTACATGTAATACTGAATATGATTTTTCTTGCAGAATCAGTAAAACGATGGTTAAAATTGTCACTGGTTTTGTAAGAGCATGTCTGGATTAATCGCATCTCAACATGAGTTTCAGGAGTCCTAACTGTATGATGGAACATAAAATACTATAGTACAAGAGTTAACAATTATAAGGAATAAACAAGTTAAGTTAATGCAATGACTTGATGTAAAAACCCCTATAATAAAGAAAGAAAAAAATATATAGTAACTCTGAATAGGATCAT